>NC_070584.1:13628239-13958239 GCF_027409825.1 Scomber japonicus
CAACACCAGAGCAGATGGCACTCTCACACACACTTACACACACTTACACACACACACACACTTACACACACACACACACACACACACACACACACACACACACACACACACACACACACACACACACACACACACACATACATGGTTGATAGTAGATGGACATCATGAATTAATGTGTGTGCAACCCTTTCCATTTTGAGGATTGCATGACAAACAATTTACATGATAAAGCTCACACATGAACATGATTATACAGGACTGACACCATAGTGACACATTAATTCATCACATGTAGAAATTAAATTTAGGGTTAAACCAATATATTTATAGTATCTAAAATATAAAAAGGTCAAAGGGTAATTGGCCACAAAAAAGCTACTGAATCTTTTGCCAAATAAATGCTGAAAGACATATAATTGCCTGGATTACTGTATGTTCACTGGCAGCATTGCTTCCAGTCCACAAGTGCTATATTTTAGTGCAGGACACTGACACCAGAGACTGCAATTTGTCTCCTACATCCAGCATGTGGTTACATTTATGGTACAAAAACACTTTGGTTAATGCCAGAAGAACATTGTGGTTTGGTAACTTATTGGATATGTAAACTCATGCTGTCCCAAGCTTCAAATCATTCAGGTTCTTATCCTAACCTTAATGAAGTGCTTTGCCTAAACATAACCATAAAAACATGAATTATGCTTTAGTTTCCACCAGCGGATATTGGGACAAAACAAACTAAATATTCTGTCAGTGAATGTTTTGCAGATATATTGCAAAAAGCATTTCTTCATTATTTTGAGTAAAAACATGTAATTCAGGCCGCCAGTAACAGTGTATTGGCTGCTGCAGAGTTCTAGGAGATGGGGTTCCTTGTGGTAGTAAGTGTAGTATTTTAAAAGATGAAAAAGAAATGTTGTTTTAACACTGCTAAACATGTTCAGAAGGTGGTTGGAATGGTTGGACCACAAAGGATATGATTTCAGCACAGGAAAGGTTTGTTGGTGTCCTGTTGACAGTCAATCTTTTAGCTATAACCGTGATCCTTCCTGACCTTTGCAGTAGCCCTTTAAAAAAACAGAACAGGCACTAACCTCCACTAAGTGGTTTTTGTACCTAACTTTAACCCCAAACCTTAAACATAGCGATGGCAGGCCAAAAAATGGGCATATGAATATTGGTCATTTTTAATGTTTTTTGAAGGCAAGTTTAAGGTTTAAACAATATATCCTATATTTAAACCCTTTGTCAGAAAAAGAAAAAAGGCAAAAAGAAGCCTGACGAAACCGCCAAACAACATAATTCACTGTGGTTTGTGATTCTACCAACAATGACACCATCCTCCTGTCAGGCTTTATTCATAAGCCCTTTTTAACACACAATTGCAACACAACAGGAGACATTCAGAAATCTCTGAGCTCAGTTCTCTGTTTTAACTGTTTCAGACCCCTGAGCGGGAGGAGTTTTTCTTATTCCTTCTCCACTGCTGTTTTCTGCTTCTCTCTCTCTCTTTCTCTCTCTCTCTCTCTCTCTCTCCTTTCTCTCTCCTTTCCCTCTCATCCTTCATTTCATCTTTTTCTCCCCTGCTCTCTCTCTCTCTCTCTCTCTCTCTCTCTCTCTCTCTCTCTCTCTCTCTCTCTCTCTCTCTCTCTCTCTCTCTCTCTCTCTCTCTCTCTCTCTCTCTCTTTGCAGAGCAGCCATCCCCAGGACAACTATTAATCAGAGGCAGAAATGATAGATGTTTTGCTCACCAGCAATGCCATCTATTTTGCCTAAGTACAAACAGTAGATGTGCTGTGCATATTTATTTTTTAAAAACCCGTGGCTCAAAAGGACACACGTATTTTGCTCAATTACACACACACACACACACACACACACACACAAACACACACTCACACACTCTTGTCCTCTGTAAACAGCCTCCGCCACAATGACGCAGAATCCAGACTTAAATATAACAGATTCTGCTATCTGCGTTTTGGTCTCTGCTTGTGTTTGAGAGTCTGGGTAGTATTGTGTGTGTCATGGCACCTTGCAGCTCCTTCAGTACACTGATGATTAAGAAGCACTATGACTGTGGTCACTGCTTGGCGTAGGATCTCTTAAACAGACTTTAAATAGGGGCATTGGTGAGTCACAGGAATATAACACTAGTTTATATATAGTGCAGTCCCCAAGACTGGAACCTATTGAAATGGATTATTCACTGTCTGAAGTATATTGACTGATTGTCACCCTTTCTTTCACAGTGAACTTGGCATTTATCTGACAGCCAGGACGAGGGGACTTCCCAGATATGTAGGAGCAATTATCATCTTACTTCATATACTTAAGCACAATTTGGAAGTCATTCATGCTCTTATCTCCTGTCAGAAGAGTCCTGTATGTCTTCAGCTTGTAGAAAAAGCTGAAGCAAAATGAAATTCTTAGATTTCACAGATAACTTCTAAGGTTGTGGCCCCAAGCTATACTGCAGACCTTTCACCTTGCAATGAGCATGCAGCCTTAGATCATTGGGCAGGGTTCATCTGGCTGGTCAGAAATCTGAACATTAGATCACATGTATCAGCTTTTTTTGTTTTCAGGGCCCCTAGACTTTGGACTGACCTGCCCAAAGAGCTTGCTGGAACAATCAACCTCACCTTTGAAATCACCTCTTAAAACCTATTTTTATAGACTTGGTTTTATGTGACAATTTATTATGCCAGCAAGCATAGCAACAACATGTTGCCTAGTTCGATCAGCTGAGGCCATGCCCACACAAATGCACGGAAAACTGAATATGCCATGTATAAAATAATAAAATATTTCTCTTTACTTTTTGAATGTCAAACAGTACTTTGTATTACTGCTTTATAAACTCATGCAAAAGTAATCCCTCCAAGAGTGTATTTATCTGCAGAGACCCCATCCTTTGGCCTTTTTTATTATTATTCTTTTGCTGTGTTCTGGACATTTCTGGCCCTCAACCTTTGGGCAATAGGTGTGTAGCGCCCAGTCTGTAAGTGCGGAGGCTGTGAGGTCGAGACTCAGCATAGCGACCAGGTTATAATGCCGTCTCTGTCCCTCTCCTCTGCTCCGCTCTCTGTCTCTGTGTCATGATTGTCTAAAGAGCTGCAGATGTGTGCCTGCTTAACCAAGGGTGGGGCTGAACTACGCACACGCAGAGCAGAGAGGCCACAGTGGACAGGATGAAGCTCTGCTTCACACAAAATCCGGCAATGCGGTACCTTGTGTGGAAGTGTGGGCGTGTTTATTTGTGCTTTAGAATATAACGGTTCTGAAACAATCAGAAAATACTGTTTTATATGTCTGATTCATGGCTGTTCCTGCCAATGTCTTCATTCACACTCTTGCTTACTGATCCGGGGAGGAACAGCCAATTTTAAATGCAAATCCTACCATTTTGTTCATGTTTTGAATTTTACTTTGTTACCTAATGTGAACATTCACTGCATGCATGGCATCTCTTGAAGGATGATTTTTGCTCTGCTTTTCCACTCTTGAGACTTTCACTGGACTTTTTCTTGTTCTCATAAGGCTGTGACACACAAAGTCACTTACTGTTTTTTCAGTGTGTCCAACACTTTATGTCTCTAATGGCTCCTATATTTTCCCAAATGTTATCGGAAACAAATCAATGATTTCACCCCGTTTCCCCATATTTTTCACTTCCCCTTCTTTTTGTCTTCTATAGGTGCCCACAGGAGCAAAGCAAAGCAAAATGTGTTGGTTTTGTCAGACATATTGTCAATTCTTGTTCCAAGCACATTCACTGTTGTTGGAGTACAAAATGAGACTACTGACTAGTTATTTTCCCTCAATATAAAGGAGAACACACATACATGTTAGTAGTCGGCACAACTGTTGGCTGTTGATCTTTCAATATGTTAAAGTGCAACAGATGACAAGAACAACACAATGTCTCTCTTTTACTCTTTCAGAAAGACTGTGTGTCATGTGTCAGGGGAACATAGAAGGTCTAAATAAGCTTATAATAATAAATAATGTGGGTGATTAGATGTCCCTTTACACTGTAACTGTGAATAATGGTTTGACACATAGATTGGACATAAATCACTTTATGTGGATGATGTTTGCTTTTATTTTGGAGTATAAAATTGTATAATATGAAATAAATAAAATACAAATATAAAAAAATGTTGGTTATCATTAAGTCTCTGAACATTGTACCAGAGGCAAACAGTATTCAGTGGTGGGGTTGATGGTGTCACACACCTCCACCTCTAAACCAAACTTTTGTCTCCTGCCCCACAGTAATTATGTGATTGTTTTTAAGTAACTGAATCACATGAGGTGGGATGTTGGATGGGTTGGAACAGTGTGTGTGAGTGTGTATGTGTGTGTCAGTTTGGCATGACTAATGAGGATTTAGTTGGAACAAAGAGGCGTATCAGACCCACAGTGTTGGCTATGAGGGAGGCACAGTCATAGCTAAGATGCGTCCACCAATGATTGGCCAAGGCAACATGGGGCTCTCCTGAAGAATGTTTCCTATCTGGCTGCCTGCCTCACTGGCAGGCTGGATGACTAGCTGCTGGCCTGGGAATTAATTGAATAGGCCACTCCATGTACAAGAATATGACACATGCTCAGTGTGTCGAGCACTGTCAATTTACCATTGGGGGGATGGGTGGAGCTGGAGGAAGAGGAGAGGGTTGTAGAGGAGAAAGGGAGGGTGAATGGGGTGAGGAGCAGCATAGAGAAGATGATCTGCTGTTTTACAATAGATTCTAAGAAAAGGATGGTGGATGGCGAGTAGTGATTTGAAGGTTTCTGATGGGATATCATTGGCACACACACACACCATGTAACGCCATTAATGGTGTTTGTATTCAGAAAAATAGAAACAGCTACAATAGATGAGTCTGATTTGATTTTGACAAAGTAAATTCGGAATGTTTTTTATTCATTTTTACTCATAGTAAAATATGACTTAGATGGCTTACACACTCTGTGTTTCAGCTGCATGTATAATAAACCTTACAATCGTTTGATTATATAGTATATGCACATGCTACAAAATCATTTTGAATTGTTTTTCTTTTTTTAAACTACTGTTACACAACACCACACTCAACAGCTATGTAGATGACAAAAGAACTACAAAACAAAGCACTGAAGTCATGCTTGTATTGGCTTGTATTGTATTTTTCTTACACACTGGAATCTCTCTCCACCCTTCTCCTTATGTAATATTCTTATGTGTGTTGATTTAACAAATATTTAATGTTCATGTATTTTTATTAGAGGATTATCTCTCTCAGTTGAATCTTTTATGACACTCAGATTCTTTGAGATCTCACTCAGAGAGCCTTTTCAGTCCTATCTAACTGTGTAGCCATTAGTTGTAAATGGTCAATTCCTTGACGCAAGTGTGACTAACTGAGAAGAAATGGAAACAGTTGTGTATTGTTTAATTTATTTATTGTTTATTTAACAAGGACAATGCACAATACTTTTATTGTACTTGATATAGCTAATAGTTCATTTCCATCTGTAATCCCTGGGCGGAGGCCACCAGTAATAAACAAAGTAATAAATAAAATTGCCGAAATAAAATCTGACAGTATGTTGTGGTGAATTAAAACATTTCACTTTGAAAACAGACGGGACAAACATTAGTGGTGTGCAGCTCAAAAAATAAAATGTTTGATTGATGTTTGTAGTTGCAAGATTTGCATGATCGCCTGCAGTACAAGAAGTTAGTTGTATACTAAGCGCCAAAATAGTGCCCTAGCAACATTATAAGGCATTAGTACAGGATGTAAACACATACTACATTCAAATAAAGTATGTATTTTATATAAAGCTATGATGGAACGTTGCCCATAGACCAATTGCCACAACTATTTCAGAGCAAAGTAAGTAGGACATATAGAGCAAAGTAAGTAGGACATATAGGACTACTGTACAAGGAAGATGCAAGAACTGGATTTGTTGGCTTCACTATCATATTTAAACAGGCTGTGAATCAATGTGTGAGATGTACTGTAGTAGTAAGTATGGAGTAAATACATTTTGAAACTGTAAAATGTTGTTGGGTGCAACACATTTAGTTGAGTCATGTTGTTGAGTCAGTACTCAACACCACCACATTAACACTGGGATCTATTGAGCTCTCCTGGTTTTGTGTTCTTGTTAAACACACAGGGATTTTGTTCAATGTAGCCAATGAAGGTGAGCTAATAATATTAAGGTGCTAGTTTGTTTAGTTTTTTTTCTGTATTTTTGTATTTTATTTATTTTTTTGTATTTATTATTTATAATGTATTTATGCATTTGTCCAGATGCAGAACAATAGCACTTATGTAGCTGGTCAATAGGGTCAATGACATAATGATAACTTAACTTTACCCAAAAATGTTAATTTATTACTTTATTGTTTAGTCTGTTGCTAGGAAAAACCTGATGACACAGATATTTGACAATTCTAACAAACCATGGCCCAGTTTTTCCAGATGTTTAAAGGGCTCTTGTACATCAACATACACACCACTCAGCAGATTGATTTCATCATCTGATCTATGATGGACAATTATGTTTAATTCCAGGACAAAATCAGGCCAGCCTCCACTCCTTTAATGACTTGCTCACCCATAAACTCATTTACATGACTGAAAATAATGCTTCTCAAAATCAGTCATGCAGTAGACCCTGGGACCCAACTGGATGTCTTGGCAAAGCTTGAAGTAAGCCAACAGTATTGAGAGTATCGATAATGAGGACACAAACCTCTACTAGACTCTGGAGCCCTGCTCAGTATGCCAGGATTTGTCCAAGTAGATAAATCAGAAATAATTGCCCAGTTCCCCTACATTTCCTGGCCACACTGAATGGAGATGAGGGGACACAACACAATACAATCAGACATCAGTCACTTCCCAGCCTTCACGGGTCAGTGGCCAAAACAATAGGGAACATAGGGTAATTGTTTACCATATTTTTGGACAAAGAAGAGTGTTTTTCAATTTCTTTTTGTCCAAATCAAGTTCTCAGTATGGTCAACTGAAAAACACAGATAAGGATGGAGATGACTATGTATCTCTTCGTCCTACCCTCCTATCAGGTTTTCTTTCTTGGCTGATCTTGGCTCACCTGCGGTTTCAGCCACTTCGTACATATGGCTGTCAAACTGTAATAATGATGCGTACAAAAGTTTGGAACCTGCTGAGATCTGGGTCCGCATCAATAACATGATGTCATTCATTGGCTGCAAACAAGACACCGGTAGCAGACACAGTATGTCTGTTTGTTCTCTAAAGCTTTTCAAACTGTCAAAAGATTTCAAAATGTCACTAAAGTTACAGCAAAGTCTCTCAGAAACCAAACCAAAATAAACTAGTTTGAGTGACAGTTGCCTAACACAACTAATCATAAATATCGGAGTGTCTATGCATGTTTTTTTTATGTAGAAAGGTAGAGAAAAAAGGAAAAATAGAGAAAAAATTGCTTTCCCTTGTATAAACAGAGAGATGACAGGATGAGGGAAACAGGACAAATGGAGTACGGCGGGTTGAAATGGAGTGATTGACCTTTTACAGGGTCCTGCCTCAGTGCTCTTGGGTGATTGAACAGATCAGCTGGGTTCATCTTGACAGAGTAAAAGAGACAAGAGAGAAAGGAAAGAGAGATATTTATCAGTATATAAAGATTTGATCCTCCTACTATATGTTGCCAATGTAGTAAATCATAGTGTGCACACCCTCGGGGTAAAAGGTTGGGTTTACTCACATTGCCAAGGTGAGGTTAATTCAGGTCATCAGCACAAAAAATAATAATTTTGTAAATGGTTTAAAATATGAAATGTATTAGTGTCACTCTAAAAGTGCCTTAACATATGTGTACCTTAATATGTAAAAATGTGACTAATGTGACTAATAAATAGGTGACTAAAATACTTTATATGAAGGAACTATTTAAAAATGTAATTGCAGTGTGACATGTCAGATTTATTGTTGTGGCTTGTAGATGAAGGTATTTCATAGGAGTCCTACATGTTTCTTACAAAGAAAGATAAGGATATAAATCTAGGAAAGCTTGATCGCATGTTATTGTAATATTTCATTAGATAACTTAAATGTCTATCCAGATGCATATTTTTTCATATTTGGGAATGAGTATCCCAATTCTAAATGTTTTTTTGTATTTAAAATGGTGAATTAATGGAAGGAGAAATGACACACAAGTTTTATACACAACATGTAAATTTAATAAAACAACCCTTGCTAAACCCTTGCTAAAAAGGTTCGACAGTTTGCAACCCATTTTTATTCTAGATTGAAAGTGGGCTGGATTTTGAATGGTTTACCTTATAATTACACTCTACTGAAGAACATTTGGAAAGGTATTGAAAATATGTTGCATGTATGCTTTTTTCAGAATGAAAAGTTATTGCAATATTACATCTGATGTCCTCCGGCTTTTTAGCAGCTTCTTGTAAAGTTTGCATGCTTTGTAATGTCTTTTAACATCCTGTATCGGATCAGTGGATTGCATTACCACTACAGTTCAATTTACATTTGGTTTCGAGCATTTGATTTTAATCACTGATAAAGGTCAGCATAGTTATAATATAGTGACATCTGCCACATTTTAAATAATTAAACATGTACTTTATGTCCATACCACCAGTTCCCAGGATATGAAAGCTTTCCTCAACAGTCAGTATCAGGTAGCTTTGAAGAAAAAATACTGACTGAGTGATGTTTTTTTCATTGGTAGCAAATACTTTTTCAGAATAAACAAAGGAACAGAATATTTAGCATGAGAAGTGATAATCACCAAAGACCTGATCAGGCCTAATTAGCCTGTATCCCAACATATTTTCACTGTGTCCCGATCCATTTCAAATGCATCTCAAATGTGTCTTCAGTGACCGATTCCGATGAGATTCTTCTTCTCCGCTTACATGTGATTTTATCTGAGAGTAAACTAAACACTACAAAACAGAAAAAAATCATCTGAAGAGAGGACTGCAATGGCCTCACCGGTACCTCGACTTGTTTCCTGTGTTGACAGGCATAACATATCAGGTTATTTAGAGCTCCGTCATGTTATATATGTACGAAAAGCACTAGAAAGCTGAATTACTATTCCTCAGGGATGCACCTACTGTACATTCATATGATATGATATAACAAATCTGGTTATGTACTCTTACTTATTTAAATAAAAGTTCTGGGTTTCATTTTAGTTTTAGTAATCAATCCTTTCAGTTATAATTCTTCAGATCAGACAGGTTTCAAAGTCCAGATATCCAAAATGCTTATTTTGACATTATTACACACATTTTCTATTACACATTTCTATTAAGCTTTTGGAGACCTTCCCCTTTGTTTGTTTTTGTTTGTTTTGTGAGATGAAAAACAGAAGGGATAACAAAGTGGACAAATCCCTCATCAGTGATCATTACTGATATTTTTGTAATATTACATCTATTGATACTCCCCAAGTCAAAGGGGTTTAATCCATAATAAATATACAGCTGGCCGACTATAAATCTGTTTCATAGTTAACTTTGTGATTTTCACAATGGGATTCAGTTTGGGGCGTGTTAGAGCACAGCTCTTTGTCTTCTTTCATTCTTGAAAAGCTAAGTTCTCTGTGCCTCTGTCAGTCTGTTAATAGCTTTAAACAACTTTACTCCCACCACTGTGACTGTCTTTGGCAATGCAGTCATTTCATTTTCATCAGTTTCGCAGATGTAGTTGTAATAGTTTCATGGATGTGTTCCCTATTTTACATCACTCAGAGCTCATTAACTCTCAGTAAGTTTCCAGACAAATGTATTTATGCAAGCCTGTTTGGAATATTTGAGAGATTATTCACATATGGAAGAACTGGAACAAACGTAGCACTTTTCAGATAAATGTATTTTTCAAAGATTACCATACAGACAACAGACGACTTTTGTATAATTTGACTTTAAACAGAAGTTGTGCATTGTCATTTTCGACTCAAGTAACACACAGGTGGGTCAAAACCAATGCAATGGTATAAACTTCAATTATTTAAATTACTCTTCTTTTTATTAAAATGTATGAAAATGACATTGTTAATATGTGATTACAAACATATTATGTCCTTTGTTTTAATAAAAATGATTACATGTCACAGCCAAACAAAAAGTGATGTGCATTTTGTTTTTGTTTTTTTCAGATCTCTGTAGATCAGCCCACACATCATATTGAATGATTTACAGTTAAATATAACTTTTTAAAGTGAGGTAAACCAATCAGAGAAATGGTCATTGTTACTGTGAGGGGATAAAAAAAACACCTGTTACAATCCTCCCAATGATGGCTTCTGATCGTTAAACCCGCCTTGCTTCTATACTGTAAAACACTGACATGGCAAACTTCAGGTTGTGTTAAAGTACTAAATAATCTGTCAAATGATAATAACAAAGACACAACAAAAAGTATGACGTATCCACATGATTTTCTGTGGTTCTGGTGACTTTCATCCTGTGTTACTTTCGACCCTGTACTCCCCTAATAGATGTTATGTTTTCAGTGAGATGGACCTTTAAATACTGTACTCAATAAACAATGCATGTGCACACAATTAATGTTTTTTATTCAGTATTTATATTAGCTGCCATTAAAACAACTGGCTCTGTGTTTGCCACTTTTGTTGAACTTATTTCTGGACAACTTGTATTTCCATGCCCGTTTGTTGACTCTGATGAAAATGTCACTTGTCCTGCTGTTCAACAGTAAGAATTTTCCATTCCATTTTTTATTCATGCGTGTTCATGTTCAGTATACACCCACACATAATGTATGTTTATACACTGACACACACATTGAACACTCTGTGACTGTTTGATGTAGGCCTTTCAGTGGGTGTATTTTCAGTAGTTCATTTTAACATTTGTTTGCTTCACTCAGGATATGCTACAAGGCCAACCTGTTTTATTTGTTGTACGCTTGTGTGAAATTATTACAGAGTTTGACTCCGACCACATTGAACAGCATGTTCTCATAGTGTGAGCACAAGACTTCCGGATCACAACATCAGACTCTATTGTTGCTGCACATATGATACCACATGTTGCTTCACTGCTCCCTATCTCTCATCCTAAACACACTGTATGCAGCAATATAATTAATACATTTATATAGCAAAAGCAACAATAAAAGCAACTTTGTGATTTTGTCTCTGCTTTGGGTAAATGATGATCTGCAATGAGATCTGCAGCATGTGCAAAGATGAGACTGGTGCTCGTTTATTAGGATACATTTGGATCAACCCCCAAATCAGTGTTGGTCATTGATTGAAAAACACATGTATTACACAACAATGATTTCTAAGTAATTATAAAACAGTTGTAATTAGAAATGTATTGATACATCAATATTTCTCCTAAAATTGGCCAGTTTCATCTCTTTGTATTGTATATTTCTTTATAGTTGAGCAAAGCTATAGATGATCATTATCTGATCTTGACATTTCTCATTTTTCCAGGACTGTGTGAATTATATTTAGTTTTAAATGAATTCATCTTCTGCCAAACTTTTAAAGGATTGATGGCAGAGCAAATTAAAAAGGTAATCTTTTGCAGTGGTCCTTACTGGGGATAGATAGGGAGTATGTGATACTGAGTAATAGAAATCCATTCATGCCATTGTTCCAGCTGTGTTTTTTGGACTTCATCATGAGTTGTAGCAGCTGAGATGAACTATTGCTACCTCTGGCGACTCGTTAGTGCTAAGCTAATTACTGGTGCTTTGGTGGAGGGGGGTTAGGATGTGAGGGGAGGAGCCAGGCTAATGAAGGATTAGACAGAGGTTGTTACCCTGTTTCCCTTTGATGGGATTACTGCGCTTTGGGGTATATACTGGCTGGCTTCTAATGATGGTCGTTCTGGTGTCACTGGAAACAACACCAACTATAAAAGTGGCCTTGGGCATGAGTGGAGTGGAAAGCAAAGGAAAAGGGAAGAAAGGAAAGGACAGGACAGGACAGGACAGGAAAGGAAAGGAAAGGAAAGGAAAGGAAAGGAAAGGAAAGGAAAGGAAAGGAAAGGAAAGGAAAGGAAAGGAAAGGAAAGGAAAGGATAGGAAAGGAAAGGATAGGACAGGATAGGATAGGAAAGGAAAGGAAATATACAATGACACTGTGAGGTTTAGTTAATTAACCCCTTTTTTGCACCATGGCTGCTCTCTGCCATCACCTCACTCTGGGAGGCATGCATAGCATTAAAAGGTTGTTTCACTGAAAACACTGCTGCAAGAATGCTAGAATTTCATCCTGCTACATATCCAGAGCTTGTGTAAAATACTGATGTGCTTCCCACCAACAATGTGTGAAACCGAAACGAGTGAAAAGGTATATATGTTGTGAGAAGCAGTCATATCATTGGGAGTTGTCATGGTAGCTCAGTTCTCATTGATATGCATACCAGCTTATAATTTTGGCGCTGGTGATTCTCAGAACAGGATGAGTCACACATACCCGACTTCAGCCTCTTCCCTCTCTCAGAGCTGGCTTGTAAGAACTTGAGACTGAATTGATCTTCATTTGAAAGACAAACTATTTACTGACAGAACATTGTTTGTGCTTCTAAATTCAATTTCGCCACATTTTATATCAACAATGAATGCCCCCGTGGACAAAAACCATATAAACCAATCAGATAAGGCTCCACAAATCAATATTATTTATATTAAGAGTGGATCAAATTAAAATGTAACAAGTCTTGTTAGTCACAGAACACAAAATTATCACTCAACTCTGCAGTTCCCTTCAGGGGAGCGTGTCTATGTCCCCTCAGCCCTATGTTTCCCCAGTTTAATAATAAAATAAGGAATTTCACCTTTCTTTCAAGCATTTTCATAGATGAAAAAACAACAACACGTTATGTGCATTAGGTAATGGCCATACCTGTGCTGTGGGAATGTAGGCCTGAGGAAACATAGGGTGTTCTTTTGATGGGAGGAACATTTCTTAGAAATGGGGGGACATAGGGCTGATCATAAATCACTCTACTGAGCAAATGGAAATGTTTTACCTGATGATGGATGAAAAGTGAAGAGATTTAATGTTTTGAGATTTTCCAATAAAACCCAAAGATATCAACCTTACAATGGTGCTAAAGGGAAAATCAAGGGTTTACCTAAATCAATAGGATTAATCATCTGGGGACCCTGAATGTCTGTGCACAATTTGGCGCTAATCCATCAAGTAAATATTGAGATATTTCAGTAAACAAGTGAAAGCTGTGACCTGAAAAATCAAACAGTCACCAAAATCATTGTAATTGATGGGGAATTTGTTTACCTGTAGCACATGGAAATCCACTTAACAGTTGTTAAAGTAGCTCACTCTGTCTGTCAGTAGTACCATGAAGAACCCTGTTATAAATGTGAACCTCAGTGGTGGCACTAGAGCTTAAAGTCCGTGTAGAGTAAGAATAAATATGTGTTCTGAGTTTGACATACCAAAAATCAGCCTCTTTCTCTGCTCCCAAACGCTGTGGGAGTGCCCGCCGAGTTCCCTGAAACCCCGCCCCCTACCAAGTGTCACCTGTCAATCAAAGTCACCACCTCTACCAGAAACATGGACGCTACGTCTTAAGTTTGATTTATACTTCTGTGTCACGTCGACGGGGTAGCTACGTGTAGCCCTCTGCATCGACGCAGACCCCTACACCGTAGCCTGACATGCACCTCCAAAAAATTCTAACTACGCATCACGGTAACGTGTTCTTGGTAGCAAAATAAATCTCATCACACTTAAAATAAGACTCATCACCAAAAAAGTACTTGTTTTTAAACAACTTTCACTTGTTTCAAGCACATTTTCACTTGAAATAAGTAGCTCAATCTGCTGTGGAGCAAGTTTTTTTAAATACTTGTTATAGGAGTGGCCATTACACAGAAAATAAAGTGTGAAATTGTCTGTGTCATACCTGGGAAGGGACTAGAGACACCGATAACCATTCAGATTAATTGCACCACGACAAGACATGACACAATGGAGAAATGCAGAACTTCAAAAGGTGCACAACAGCATCAGGGGAAACCGGTGTAGTTATGGCGTGGAGGTTACGTAGAAGCATAAATCAGCCTTAAGAGCTTTCTGCCACTAGCTCAGCCGCTCGTCCGGCGGCTAACTCGGCGGCTAACTAAGCTAACTGGCTAACTGTAGACTGTAGTAGTAGTAGTGTGCGCTGAATGTATTTATACCTCTACAGCAGCAGGGGCGGGTTTATGTCAATTTTCAGACCCGCCCACTAAATCCTGAACACAGAAATCTTGAATCGAAGCTTGATAAGCGCAGTTTCGGGAGCGGGAACACACACCAATTACACCCCTTCCGGCTCCTATATAAACAGACCTAACAGCTTCCCCCTCGTTCACTCTCGCTTTCGAGTTTCCCTCCCCCCCGCCCTCTCTTCTGTTCTTCTCTCCTCTCTCATAGGTTCCTGGGGGTTCGTCACTGCCCGGGCGCAGCGGCGGATCCTTCGTCCGACCTCCCCACACCGCATCAAGAATCACCGCATCAAGAATCGTTCCGCATCAAGAATACACAATTCATTCAAATTTTGTCAATAAATCTGTTAAAACGTATCTCGTTGGTGATGTGTTCCTTGCTCGTGAAACACAGTTTGTGAAGCCTAGCTCCACAGTTTAAATCTAAATGGTTGAAATGCTTTTTACACCTTTTTTAGAAATACATTTATGACCTATTTAATGTGTTTAGAAGAAAATGTCTGAATTCCCTTTACACAGTCTTTAAGTCTGTGGATCACCAAAGTCAATGAGATTCATCGTCTAAGGACCATGATTGTCTATGTAAAATTTCATGGCAATCCATCTTATAGTTATTGAGATATTCAGCTTAGTCTTATTAAATTCCCTTAGACCTAACAACTCATTCCTACCCATGCCATGACATGAATTATTATTATGTTACAGCAACTAGCTAGCATATACACAACACAGTGTAAAACATTTATGCTTCCATTAGAGGTGGTTACAAACGACAGGTCTGATCTGAATATGCACTGAAAATCTAAACATGAGCATACATGACGTAGGTGGTTGGATTAAAATGGCAAAATGCATCATGTTGGTGCCATAGCAACCAAGAAAGGCTCCTCCCCGTCAGGGTTGAGAGCAAACAGACGAGGATGCTGCCTGCATGAACAAAACTGACTCAACAACATGATGAACGTCACTTGTCAATATTTGAATTATGGATGTTGCCTGTAGCTTTGTATGTGTAACACTCATCTGCCTCTCTCTATCCCGGTCTCACACACACTCTGTTGTGTGCATCAGTGACAGACTCGTCCAGGGAGTAAATTTGCCCTCTTTGTTTTGTTTTGGGGGGCTTTAATTTTGCTGCTGTTGGAAAATTACCCATAATTGCAGCCTGCAAATGCTTATCCCTCTCTTTCTCCCCTCCAGCTACTCTCTTGTGTACACTAGCTGTACACGCCAACACACACACACACACACACACACACACACACACACACACACACACACACACACACACACACACACACACACACAGACTGTTCTGTAGATAAAATGGTTGCTGCTGAAGGATAGACCTACATTTTTTCACTGTCACACTTGGACAAATTGGCACATTGAAATATGCATGCACGCATGCATGCACGCATGCATGCACGCGCGCACGCACGTGCGCACGCACAAGTCCACCCTTAGGTTGATAATGAGACTGGGGAAACCTGATCCATGTTTCATAGTGCAATCTAATTGATTACACAGAATATTTGGCCACAAACGTGCCCAGCCAGCAGCCATGCTGTTTGTTTTCATCTCTGAGTTACATTACGTGCTTCTGGAAAGCTGTGATCAATAAATTTTATGGTCAATAAATCATTCAGGATCTATTCCTCAAGCTGAGTTTGTGCTCCACAAAACACAGATGAGAATTCCTCGATACTGATGGTAACCAGTAGTAAAGTACATGACAGTGTAGTCAGCTTGTCAACATGTATGATGCAATGTGTTTTTCTGCAGATGTTCAACATTGTGAAATTTCACATATGCTCATGATAATATGTAATATACACTGTATATTGCATGCATACTTGCCTGTATTGCTCATCCTCGCTCAAGTATCGCACACACATACAGTATTTATAAATAGTGACCACAGATTAAGACAACAGACAGTATGGAGGTTTTTGCAGGAGAATATTTCAATGCTCTTTAAAGAGTGTTGATACTGTGCTCGCTGTCCTTTGGCCCAGATATAGATTAGTTGACCTGTCTTATCCAAGCTTAGTGTGATCTTGTTCTTGTGGTTTTATGTCTCATTCTTTCACAATAAAACTCAGTGGATGTTGGTCAGTTGGCTGGACTGGTTCATTCTGAGCACATAATAAATAAATAATAAAAATGTATTCGTATAGCATTTTTCATAACGTCACAAAGTGCTGTACAGAGGGGAACAAATAAAAGACATGGAATTACAAATGTATTTTGATTGGAGTAGTTTCTGCATTTCATGGAAAATAAACTAATAAAATCCAAATTGAGTTGGACTACTCCTGGATCACATGTCTCTTTTATGAGATTGAATCCAGACCTCCACAACTGTGAAAAGGAGTAATTGTGCAAAGAAATGAAGAAAATAAGGAAAAACTGAAAATTCTTCTTTAAAAAAAATGACATATATTATTTAGAGCTACATTAGCGAAACTGAATAGGGTCACATAATGTAACTTTTAGTCCCTATTATTGGTCATGCTCCAAAAAAACAGATTGAAATTTCCCATATTAATGTAACATGATAGCATCTTTCATTAGACCCTCCCTGCCTTCTAAATGACCAAACTCCACACCTGCAGTGTGGAATTTGGGCATTTTGTAAGATACATTTGTAGGCTCCTAACCCAAGCTGAGATAACCCTGATGACATCACCATAGCATCACCATCAGGATTATTTTCTCAAAGCTTTTCCAAACCTCCAAGAAACATTTTACGACTGATCAGTTCTGACGGTGATGAGTAAACTGACCTTTGTGTGTGAAGTCGGTAAAGCTTTATTGGCAATGTTTTGACCCAATACTGGTCTTTTTTGGAAAAACACAGGGGATTAGTATATCTTTGCCAGCTATGCAAAAACACCAAAATTGTTTTTCATTGTTACAAAATCAGTGTTTATTTGAAGAACACAACAAACAGCAAATATCTTGAGCAGGATTGACTTTAAACCCACAACTCTGCAAGAGCATTGCATGTACTTGTTATTTCTACTTATTCATCAATCTCACTGTCCTTTTTATGGTGGCTTGTACCCATCTATATATGGACTTGTATATAGATGCTATTGTGAAAAGTCTCTTTGCCATGTAGAGACACTAGATACTGAGAGAAGGTGACTAAGATGGCCATAGCACAAAAAGGGAAAATAAATTCTCTGCGACAGGGGTTAAGAAAAAAGAAAAAGACTGAGAAAAGGAAAAAGGGAAATACAAGGAGCGCGGGACTTGTGAAGTTTAGAGGTACAGCGGGACCTTATAAAGTGGGCAAAAGAGTGTGAAGATAGAGCACATAAAAAAGGGAATGGGGGATAGGGAAGATTGGAAAAGAGAGTAAAGCCAAATAGAAGACAGATTGGTCTGCAGAAAAGTGGAGAGCAGGCGAGATGAGAAGGAGAGGGTGCAGAAAGGAAAGGGAGAGGACAGAACAGTGCAGAAAAGAGAAAAAGAGCAAGGGAGACAGAAAGGGAAAGAGAAAGAAAAAGAGAGGGAGAGTAAAGAGGTCATGGAGTGGTTATGAAACCAACTCTGACCTAATCTGGCGTGTTTATGACTGTGTTTTCCTTTTTTTCCAGGCACTGAGATGCAGGCTGGAATTAGACTGGGCGGTGGCTTAGGATGAGCTCAAATAGAAGAGAGACAGAGAAATGGGAGCATATTGTATTGTCCTTTTTAGAGAAAGATACACACACATAGAGCTATGTGTGTGTGTATGTGTGAGGAGGGGGGTTGGTGGTGGAGAGGTCAGGGTGGGTCACAAACAGCTTCATTCAGATGCACCCAGCAGCACATGAGCCCGAGTCAGTGAAGTCCTGTAATCATTAACCAGTGAAATCAGTGCAAACAATAGACAGGTGTTGAGGTAAGTTTCTGTTTGTCCATACATGAAAACAATGCCAGGGAGGGAAACCCAGCAATTGACATTTTTTGAGTTAATACAATTTTTATGTTTACAGTTATTTTATAATACTATTAATTTACTCTGGTTCCAGTCTGTAGTGCTTATTTAAAAAAAAAACAATTATTTTCATTTTTAGAGAAAAGCAAATGGTAATGTCAAAGCCCAGGAGACCAGGGTTCACATGCTGAGTCACAATCTTCTTTTTTGTTAAATTTTAATAAAATAAACACATCGTGTCTCATGTTTCAAGTTAGTGTTCATGTTTTAACACTATATTTAGCTAGTATTTTACAGTTACCTTAGTTAACATTTCACCCTTGAGTGTAGTTGAGATAGCTTTTACTTGCTCATTGTTTATGTTCCCACAGACCTCCTGTATGTGTGAAAAAAATAATAATTCCTAAGTTAATTGTTTTCCTCATTCAATTTAAACAAATGGTAACATTTCACCTTGACAGACTGGGTTGCACATTTGATGCAGGTACCAACATACAGAAATCACCATAAAGTATAATTAATACACCATAGAAGGAAATATTTCATGTTTTACATGTTAAATTGACTGAGCAACTTTTTTTTGTTGTTGCAAAAAGTCAGTAACAAAGAAATGTACAGTATTTTATTCTATAATAACGTAAGCCCAATGAGCAAACTGTTACATTACTCTAATAAAAGAAACCCAAATAGACTTATTTGGGAGGGGTAGTACTACATATAATCACAATAGTAATTCCCATGAAATTAGGAAAAGCATGAAGAATCAAGAATGTTTTTGAGCTGTTAAATAGGGGCCGGGGTTCCCAGAACCAGACTAAAACATTACTGTTAAGTCCAGGATTTTCCCCTAACCTAAGTGCTGTGAGTTAATTGTGTATTTGTTGCTACAATATTGTAGTGGAAACAAATAATACATTGTAAAGCCTTTCAAGTTAAATGTGTGATTTGTGACTTTGGACTATATAAAATAGTCAATTTGACTCTTTACAGGAATATATAATAGATTTTTCATATGTTTCTCTCTTGCTTGCACCTTTTCTCTTTGTCTGAAGTGCTCATCTATTTCACTTCTGCCATGCTTTACACTGAATTATAGATTTGACATCACATTCCAGTTGACCTGCTGCCACCGCACTTGGGTATAAGAAGTGCTGCATTTCTGCTGGATATTGTATAGATTGTAGGGGAGTGAGTGATCTTCTCATGGTAATGAAACCAAAGACATTGTGACAGTAATACTCATTTAATATAATAATCCACCTAAACATGTGTGGATATAAACAACTCTCTGAAAGCAAGAAAGTGACAAAAGGTTATGTTAATCTGCAATGATAGAGATCTCTACAGATGTACATACAGACCATAGACTGACTAACATTGGACATAGCGAGGTGTGTTGTCACCCATTGGTACACATTGGAGCAAGTTGCCCACATTTGCAGCTTGTGGTCGGTATCACCTAGCTATTGGGAACACCTTGTGGTGTACACTTGGGCTAAAGTTAGCTACTGTGGCTAAATTATGCTAACAGGGCAGGTATTGTAATCAACATTAAAGTTGGTGTCACACAATATTACACTATCTGTAATGGGCTGAGGTGGTAGGACCCAATAGCAGCAAAGAACCAGGGAGCGGTTTTAAATGATCTTTATTTTATAGTCCACAATGTAAGAGAACAGGTATCAAGCAGGATGTGTAGGTGGGCAGGCTGGGCTCAGGGTCACTGAAGACAGAGTTGGCAGCAGGTAAGACAATGCCAGTAGCACTCAGACATGAGGTTGACCAAGCTGGAGTTTCTGGGCTCTCCTGACAGGATTGAAGCCTGAGGACACTACACAGCCACAGGCAAACAGGCAATACTCAAACACTCAACCCCTCTCATAGTCAGGCAGGAGGCTGGTAGCCAAGGTGGAACACTTCAGGAGGCTGAGGTTAGCAACGAGGGCGGAACCTCTTTGAAGACGAGCAGCAGAAACAGAATCCGAGATGGGAACCCCCTGGTGACCGGCAACAGAGGCAAAGACAGGACCCCCTCTGGAGGCTGAGACGGAGACGGAACCTCTCCAGAGGCCGTCAGCGGAGGCAGAAACTGAGGCCAGACCCCTCTGGAGGCTGTTGACTGGGGCTGAGATGGAGACGGGACCTCACCGGAGGCCATCGGTAAAGGCAGAGACGGAGGCTGGACCCCTCCGGATGAAGGTGACTGAAGCAGAGATGGGAGCCCACTGGAGGCCGGCATCCAAGACCACTTGTCCGCACGCTGGGCCCAAGAGGATTAGGGAGTTGGACCACCGGGAGCTCAGGCGCCAGGGGTGGCTTAGCACCAGGCCAGGCCAGGCAGAGGCTGAGGCCTGGGGTTGCTGCTCGTCTACAGAGGCCAACTGCACAGGCAGGAGTCTGGGTTAGCTGCACAGCAGCAGGAACAGGAGGTATATGACGCAGCCCAGTAGCCTGGGTTCGTGCACTGATTGCAGCAGTTAACTGTTGTAACTGAATAGCAAATGCAGTTATTGTCTGTGCTTAGGCATCAAAAGACTGTCTTGTTTGAGCACAAATGGCATTTAGGGTGGCGTGTCTCTCAAGGATGCCCTCAAATTTGTCTAGGCACCTCATTGGTGTGAGGTTATGCGCTGGGTCCATGGCTGGGGTGGAGGTGGTAGGACCCAATAGCAGCACAGAACTAGGGAGCAGTTTTAAATGATCTTTATTTTATAGTCCACAAGGTAAGAGAACAGGTATCAAGCAGGCTGGGCTCAGGGTCACTGAAGACAGAGTTGGCAGCAGATAAGACAATGCCAGTAGCACTCAGACATGAGGTTGACCAAGCTGGAGTTTCTGGGCTCTCCTGACAGGATCGAAGCCTGAGGACACCACACAGCCACAGGCAAACAGGAACAGGCAATACTCAAAGTCAGGAACAGAAGGCTGGTGCGTTTATCAGGTAAGACACAAGGAGAGGAGGTCAAAACCAGGGAATCAGTGCTGGAAGGTCTGGCATGAAGCAATTGCAAATGACAATCTAGCAAAGAGTGAGTGGACAACAGGAGTATATATACTGGCTTGATACAGATGGGGTGCAGCTGAAAATCCAGGTGATTGCTGATGAGCTGCAGCTGAGTGCCCAGGTGAACAGAGTTATCTGATGAGGTGGGTGTGGCTAGCAGGAGACGAGCAGAACAGACTGTGACACCATCCTGTGACAGTTTCCTGAACCAAAAACAAAGTCATAATAATCTGTTTGTTTTTAAACAGAACCTCAGAAAGTCGAGACAGCAAGAGTCTCAGTGCTGGGGAGAGCAGCAGGTAAGCAAATTGTCAATCAAAGCTATTGATCAAGGCCCACACAGCAGACGTCAAAGCCTACTGTAAGCCTTCAGATTTTATGAAAGGTCTACACTTATTTATTATTATTACAAATGTATTGATTGGGACCATAATGAGTAGTTAAATGATTTTTGAATTGGAGCTGGCATAGTTGGCGGCATTGCACTTCAAGGTACTTCTACATTGACTTCAGCCTCAAGCTGTGGTAGTTGCCAACTGGTTCATACTTGAGGAACAAACCCAAGAGCATTACCAAGCTTCAGTCAAGCCAGTATTTTAACTGCTGTTACAACAGCAATATTTCTGACTGGAATCAGTTTATTTTAATTCAATTGGCACTGTACTGTTTGGTGAAGTTTGGCAAGCAAATTTGTGATGTTGACAAATTGCAAAAATGTCTTGACTTCACTGACTTGTGAGACAACAGAGAGTCGAAGAGTCTAAAATGAAGGAAGCAAACCTATTAGCACACCAACCAGTGTCATCTGACAGCGTCTTTCTCTTTGTATCCACTGTGCCAGCAACAACCAGTGGTAACCACTGCACAATGGCTACTTCTTCACCACGATGTGAGAATTCAAATAAAACGTAGGTGCCCTGACTGAAATAGATTTTTCATGTTGATGTACAGATTTACGGTAGGGGTTGTATTTTATTTGCGCCATTTGACACCAACTTTAAAAGGAGTTAATTTGTAAGATAAAACTTGCTCAGGTCAAGTCACTCAATCAAGGGGTAAGTGTGCAAATCTACAAAGTCAGCAAACTTGCATCCTCCTCAAAACCACAGTGTTTTCAAAAACAAATTCTATATTGAGATTTCACTTATTAATTTCATATGATAACATCTGAGGTTTCATATCAAAACCATTTTTAATTCCCCTTAGTTCTAAATTTTATACACCTACAAGTATCCACTTTTTCATATAAGGTAAACTGAGGTGTTGTTCAATAGTTAAAGCCTAAAGCTTTAGTTAAAAGCTTAGAGTATTTCTGATTGGAGCTTTCTAGTGGTCAATACAAATGATCCAGCGTTTTCCTCAGACTGGATACCTGATTTAAATCAATTTGTTTGAGTGTTGTGCTGATCTCATCACAGTTTCATGTTTCAGATGACATAAACCAGTTAAATCACTGGAAAATCACCTTGGCAAATGGCACAGCGTCTAATCACAGTTAACCCTGTCACAGGTAAAGGACCAGCTCCAGGGCGTGTTTCTTGATAACATCACCAATCGCAGCCCTTTAGGACTAGTACTTGTTTTACAATAATGTAGAATAACATTTTTAACTCAAACACCAAAAACTTTAGTTGAATCAAATATTTTGGCTGTAAGTAAGTCTTAATTTAATTAAGCTGTATCCTCAAATAGAACAGAACAGAATAAAATAGATGCTATAGTAGCATGCTAAGCATTTTTGCCATGACTGCAAAGTCATCATAACATCATGGTAAGTGGGTTATCGTAACAGTGACATATTTTGGAGAGGCACCAAATGTTCTCTGTTCATGTGTCATCACAACCTCTCATCACATTGTGATTATATCAGCTGAGGGATCATGCCAAGCCGGTGTAATATAAACCCTGCGTTATGCCTTGTTCAAGAGCTGCAATTCATTAATGAACTTGATAGTAGGAGAGTGTGTGTGAGTTTGTGTGTGAATGTGTGTGTGTAACGATTTCTGGGAAGCAGCAGTGAGGCTCACCAAGTCTGCCGACTGTCTGGGAAAAGGCATAAACAGTGGTGTTTTAATGCTTCTCTCTGTCCTCCTCTGCCCGCATAGGATTGCAAAACAGCATTGCTCACAGACGTGTGTCTGCTTCACTTTCTTGTCACCAAAGCCAAAAACAGACAATCCTTCTCCAGCTGGATTTATTCTGATAAAGCAAAACAACACATTGCAAATGAAGCCTAATTCAGATCTGAATTGAATATTTGTCATTTATGATAATATTGACATTCTACCTTCAGTATAAGAGCTAGATTAAATGTTTGTATTGAAATAAGAAATGTTTATCATGTAATAAGAATGCACATTGCAATAGGCTGGTCTGGATTCATATTCATGTGTGTCATGTGCTGTTTACTGCAGGGAAAAGGCCAACTAACCACCTTCACGTTTTCTGTCTTCTCCCTTACAGGGCCTCTTCAACCCCCGCCCCCTTCTCTCTCTCTCTCTCTCTCTCTCTCTCTCTCTCTCTCTCTCTCTCTCTCTCTCTCTCTCTCTCTCTCTCTCTCTCTCTCTCTCTCTCTCTCTCTCTCTCTCTCTCTCTCTCTCTCTCTCTCTCTCTCTCTCTCTCTCTCTCTCTCTCTCTCCACTAACACATTTACCGTGCACACAATGTGTAAGTTTTAAGCTCACACACACTCACAAAGACACATGAGAACACATAGAAATACACACAAACACACACACATTCCTACCCGCTCGGCTGAGACGGTATGTGAACAAACCACAGACAGGGAGAGGTAGAGAGGGCCAGGCCTCCACTCTTACTGATTACTGCAGGAGAGAGGAAGCTGCTGCCAGCTCCTCTCACAATGACCTGCACACACCAAATACACGTTAATGCACACACGTACACACAAAGACAAACAATAAATCTCTCTGCTGTCTGCTGCACTATTGTTTATACAAATGAAGACAACAGAACACGCGTGTTACCACACATAAAAGAAAATGAGACGCTCACTCACAGAGATAAAATCAGTGGAATTGTTGACACATATGAACACCGTCTAAGACCGCACACACATGAATGTACACCTTTCGGTTTAAAAAAAAAACACAGCGTGACATACATTAAATTTACAGCTCCCACTCTCGGACAAGCATTTACACTGGCTCACCCAGACCTGGCCCTAGTTACAGAGAACGGGATTGTGACGTAAGTGGAAGGGAGCAACGCAAGGTATTGTATTTTAGGACATGAAAGCTACTGTAAAGACAGAGTAGTAGTAGAAGTAGATGTTGTGGTGCGTTTTAATATCTTATCCAACTTAAAACGCAGTTAAATGATGAATGGTTGCTGCATTATCAACTGTCGTTGTGGGAAACGGATCACTAATGGGGTGCAATTTTTCAGCTTTCCAGCTGGAAACAAAATGATGGAACTCAGGTCACTGAGTTAACAAAGAGGTGTTGATTGGCATGGGTAGCAGCTGCAAGATGAATAAACATCACCCACAGCAACATTTCCCGACTTATGTTCTTGTGTTCACAGCATTTTCACACAGGTAAGTTATATTCGAAATACACTTAATTGTTATGTGGTCACTGCTAGCTCTACGTACATGGTGTAGAGTAACAAGGCTGTGTTGTTTGTTGTTGCTACACAGCTAACTTTACACAACTAGCTGGCTGCATAGCTACATAACTAATCAAATAAATTATGTGTGTTCTTTCAGGCAAACTAACCTATTAGGTGCTACGGTTTTATCCTGACTGGGTACCTTCATTACTCCTCGAACACACAACTGAGCAGTTTAACCGAGGACAAAGAGACAGCAAGTTCTCACAGGGAACAGCACTGCTCCTGCAGCAAAAATGGATGAAGTAGCACCACAGGGTGTAGCTGGAGAGAGAGGTCAGAGATGGATGAAACAACACCACCAGACCTAGCAGGCCAGAGATCAGAGATGGATTAAGCTGCACCATCAGATGAAGCTCCACAGAGGTTACAGGTGGATGAAACTGAACCAAAGGACTGGAGAACAACAGGAATGCAGCTTTTGGCCACAGGCATGCCACAATTAACCAGTTGTTGAAAGATAATGGAATACTGAAGGAAGAGCTCTTCCAAAAAAAGATTGATGAGCATTCCTTGAAATGTTGACGTGAAGGTCAAGTACCACACAGGGCTTCCATGTTTTGCTGTTGTGATGGGTTTGCTGATACAGCTTCTTCCCTGCTTAGCACAGACAGGCCAAAAACTTTCAGATTTTCAGATGCTCCTCTTAACTCTGATGTACCTGAGGCTGAATCTGTCAATCCGGCACATTGCGCACCTCTTATGCATTGACCAAAAGACTGTGTCCACCACATTTAGAGACTTCATAGGTGCACTGTTTATACACCTCAGCCCTTTGGTGCACTGGCCAGAGAGACATTGCTTGCAAGGCAGCATGCCAGATGTACTTTGCTTTGAATAAAAGCATCTGCTAAATTAAATTGTAAATTGTAAATTGAAATTGCCACATCAGTTTGTGGAGGCTTTCGGCAATCATGTTGCGGGTATTGTGGAGAGCTTTGAAATTTACATTGAGAGACCATCAAATCTTAAAGCTAAAGCAAAGACGTTTTCCCACTACAAACACAAGCACACCATAGAGTATCTCATTGGCATTACACCCAAGGGAGCTATCTCTTTAATTTCCAAAGGGTGGGGAGGTCATGCCAGTGACAAGCATGTGACTGGAAACAGTAGCCTTCTTTATAAACTATTGCCTTGAGACTTCGTGTTGGTCGATGGTGGATTTGGAATCAGGGGCAGTGTCGGACTAATGTGTGCAGAAGTGAGAATCTCTGCATTCACAAGAAGACACTCCCAGCTGGATGCAAAAGATGTGGAGGAGACACGGCAGATAGCTCACGTCAGGGTCCATGTGGAGAGGGTGATTGGATGTGTACGCACCAGCCACACCATACTAAATGAGACCAAGTCAGTGAGCATGGTGCTCCCATATGAAGGTCAAGAAATGATTTTCCTTGACAAGATTGTTTCTGAGTGCTGTGCCTTGACTAATGTGTAGACTACATTAACAGCATTAGTCATATGTTGCATACCACGTGTTACCATAATAAATGAAATAAATAAAAATAAGTAAATATGTGTAAAGTCCAACCCTAACCCAGTACCAATGTAGCACATATACAGCAGGTAAAAGGAATAAAGTAGCAGTGTAACCTTCAAGTTCTGGCATTTAAAGTACAATTAAGATTTTAAAAAGGCAAATATAAAACTATCCAGTTGAACACTTGACATAAAGCCTTTGTCTTTGAAAAGTCCAAATATCAGCTGTGTCTTCTGGTTAAAGGTCCAGTGTTTAGAATTTAGCAGGATAGACTTGGCAGAAATTAAATATAATATTTATTAATATGTTTTAATAATGCTTAATAATTCCATGAAAATAAGAATTGTTGTGTTCGTTTTACCTTAGAATGAGCCCTTTGTAGCTACATACAGAGCGGGTCCCCTTCCACGGAGGCCCTCATGTTTCTACAGTAGCCCAGAACAGACAAACCAAACACTGGCTCTAGTATTTCACTGGCTCCCTTTTGTGTTCTCCTACACACTTGGAAGGGGAACAGGAGGGCCATTCAGTTGGTTGCAAACTGCAACCTCACCACTGGATGCTCCTGAATCCTATACACTACCTAATATACTGTATATAAAGATAAAAACATGAACATAAAACCTAATGCAAAGGAAAAAGTCCAAACAACTGTCTTTTACATAGTGTGCACCATGTTAATTAATATATATATATATATATATACACACAAAAACAGGCTTGTGCTCCAGTGTTTCAGTTTTTCTGTGTGCATGTGGCACAGAGGCATGGCTCACTAGCTGACGATGTCTGACTGAGTCCCATACACCCGAGGTAGAACCACTGGATTGCAGTTTTTGTTGTCACAAGCCACCATGTCACCCTAGTCTTCAGGCCCTCCTCAAAGGCACCACAGTCTGTTTATATTCTCCCCTGCCTGTTTTCTTGGCCTTGTGCAAGATGGCCAAGAGTTTGCCTTTAACTTGGTTAAAGGTTTTGCATGCAGCATTGTGGAGGCAGATTGGGAGCAGTAACTAAAACCACAAGCTTGGGTAGAGAAACCTTGAGGATAAACTATCCTTTGTCAGAAGTGTTGTCCAGAAGTCCACATCTGATAGAATCTGAACCACAACACAGTCTTTCTGCATCCACACTACAAAGTCACAAAATTCTGACCCAGTCACAAAGATCTGTTTTTGTGGTTGACTGTAGCCCTCATGTGTCCACTTCAAGTTTAACTTCCAATCAGTTAGCTTGAGACAAAAATCTCTGTCAATTGCACAGGCCTGCAGGATGAAGGTGTTGTGGTACTTAAAGCAATGGTTCGGCGTAATTTCAACCTAGCGCCATATGCACCATGAGGTCTATCTAAACACCACCTCAACCGTTCATTTTCATTTGGTAGGAAAATAGTGGAGTTAGAGCCATCAGCCGAATGGCTTAGTACAGGCGCTAACGGGACCACCAGTGTATCTCGTAAATTACCCCACTAATAATGCCTGGATTGTTATCAAACTTCTACAGTAGTACAAATAGGGTCTTAACTCATAAATCGATGCATTGAAAAGTTTGTAAGTACACCAGGAGTTTATTAAAATAAACACTTACCTGATGGCTTTTACTCTGCGGCTACTGCTAAAGCTATACACATTAGGGATGAGTGAGTACAGCATTATTTGTATCTGTATCTGTTAACCAAATGAATTATCTGTATCTGTATCTGTACTTGGAGTGGGCGGGGACTAACTGAAAGTGGGCGGGATTTAACCCAGAAGTGGGTCGGGTTGTCTTGAAATGAGCGGGGCTTTAGCCGGTATGTTATTTTAAGCATGCAATTGATATGAGTTGATCAGAAATTGTTATATTTATTGCTGATTAGAAAACTATTTACAGGACAGCATCAGCATTGAGCTTCAGATCAATGGTTTTGATCATGATAGCAAACAAACTATTTACAGAACAACTTTTGCAACACTGAATACAACACACGCGGTTGCAATTATGAAGTAAAATGTAATGAACAAGAGTTTTCATACTCAACATAACTTTCTATTTTTAACTTTTAGTGTGACTTTTTTTAAATGTATTTCCACACCAGGTGTGTGTGTGTGTGTGTGTGTGTGTGTGTGTGTGTGTGTGTGTGTGAGAGTGAGTGAGTGAGTGAGTGAGTAAGAGAGAGACAGAGAGAGAAGGGGGGGGGGGTGTGTATGTGTGTGTGTGTAAATGAATTTGTAATATTATTTATACCACTACTACCTTTATTTTTTTATGAAATACAGCAAGAAAGTGTCAGACACAAAAAAAAAAATGGTTAGAGCCAGCTGACGGTTAAAAAAAGAAAAAAAAATCTCGCAACGCGAGTCGAATTCTACCCAGCACCACGTCTGAACAAACCCACGTTTACCAGAACTCTATACGCTACCGGAAAAGACCCGCGAACCTGAATGACAGAGGGAGAGACAGAGAGCTGTTCACATCTGTATGTGTGTATGGGAGAGGCGCTGTAGCCTATCACAGAACGCAGACACAGTCAGCTACCCAATGAGGATTTTCATCCAATTCATTGACTCATATTACTTGGCAAAAGTGCTTTATCCGTACCGGATACTCTTTTCAGCCGAGTATCCGGCTCAACTCTAGTAAACATCATCGAAATATCGCACGATCACTGAAATACCATGTGGTCCCATTAGCACCTGTACTAAGCCATTCGGCTGGTGGCTCTAACTCCACTATTTTCCGACCAAATGAAAATGAACGGCTGAGGTGGTGTTTAGATAGACCTCATGGTGCAAATGACGCTATGTCTAAAATGCGCTGAACCATCGCTTTATATGTACAGACAGCCTTTTCCTTCAACATGTGCCCATCAGGTGATGCCCCAACTTATGGAAATTATGTATTTATTACAAACCTACAATGCTCCCCTTTCAGGTTCCCATGCTGGGATGCTGACAGTGTGACATCGGTCTGCCTTGCTTCTTCCTCGTGGTCTATCCTTCATCTGAGGGCAGCTACAGTTGCTGTGTTATTGGAGTAGCACACCCTCCTCAAGCCGAAATTATACTTTCCACATCTGCAAGTAAAGGGTCCACTAGGGTCCATGTGACATAAAGTTAATCATTAGAGTTAGTATATGTAGGCTGTGCTGACATTCAAGTACCTGCGATTTGATGTGACCGCACAGACTGTCCACTATGCTGTCTGCCTGTAGACAACGATCAACTGTGCATTTGTGAAATGCATCATCCAAGAAAGTTGTATGAACTGAACAACTATGCATCTGTGGTGTCCGCTTGGGAGTATGCCTGTGGCTTTACAGTTGACATAGCTGCTCTAGCAACACTGGTGAACACAACGGTATGGATAATGGAAGCTGTTATTCTTCCCTCCATTGATATGTGCCAGGCAGGCACACCTGTGTCTCTATTACCACTACCACCTGTGTGAAACCCTCACAGTGTTGGTGCAGGACAGACAGTTTGCATCCATCCTTTCTTAGGTCAACAAGTTGCTGTAAGTGCTTTGGCAACAACACATGGCTTAACAGGGTCTGTATAATGATAGTAGTATTCCACCATTCCAGAAAGACAAAAAGCCTTGCTGTGAGTCTTAAAAGTCTGAAATAGGGGTGACAGGTCCAAAAGTTTGGGTTTTGTGGTCAAGCTGCAGCGAACGTGAGTCTGTATTCTTGACATTCTTCTCTCTTCACTGATGCAATTGTCAAGCGTCTTCTTCTTAGCTGCACTAGAGGAGAGGTCGATCTTGTAGCCCACATCTGCTTGGACCTTGTCCACACTAGTGGGAATAATCTGTTTGGCTGGAATGTCAGAGACTGTCTTGGTCCCCCGTATTTGCACTGCTCCTTCAATTTTGAACAGGGGAGTCCAAATATGCGTGGAAGACTCTACTACGCCAGATATACATGTACAGTGTGTACACACGCCACTTGACCACTAGCACTGATGATCACCAATGGCTTGAGTGGAGTTTTATTCGAGGCATTGAGAGTGTTAAACCTAGGACATAGATAACAGTGAAATAAGTATAAAATGAATAATTAAAATAGTCTTTACATTTGCAGCTAGTTACCACTGCAGAAACGAGTCCAAAACAGTATAGACAACAACTGTGTTTTGGCTGGAAGGCACACTTAGTAAAAGTAAATAACTTAACCAAAATGTGGCCTAAGTGAAAGACAAATGGTAATGACGATAAATGTGGTGCAATGTTGGCCTTGGATAAAAAAAAGCTGTTTTGTTAGGTTTAGACTGGTGATGCAGAGAGATGTGTGTGTTTGTATGGTAAGTGGTGATTACCTACCTTAGTGCGAATGATGGTTTTTCTGGTTGTTGACTCTGAAAATCTGCAGGTTCTGCAGCCATCCATTTGTAAACTGAAGGTGGGCTTTATATATCTGAACTACTCTAAACACGTCTGAAAATGTTACTTATTTATTATTTGTTATTTTGTCAAAGTAGCACTCCTTTACCGCCTTGTTCAGCTTCTCTAAGTAAGGACTTTTGCACTTCATCTTTACCTAGTCCTTTTGTGTATTCTAGTCTATTGATTTGTGTTTGTTATTGCTGTGCGCTCATGGTCACTGCAAACAAAATTGATTTAAACAAAGAGCTGTATCCTAAATAATGGTGACCACTATCCAGAATACAATGCGCCATCTCCTGGGTGCCTATTCTCTATAGGTGACCAGAAATCCTGAAAAACATGGTATTTTATTCGGATGAGTGTAGTTTTGCAGGACAGAGCAGTGCACGCTTTGGCGAGCTCTATAACCATCTCTATTCATGATGGAGGTTGACTTCCATTTTAAACAAATAATGTAGGTTTACTTTTAATTTGTACTTTGTAGTCATGCTAACATTACAATGACACAACATGTGCTCCATATTATGTGCCATGAAATTAATTGATTGGCTAGCTAATGTAAGCTAACTGTTAACAAGCTAACTTTGTGTGAACGGGTTTCCTTTGTAAACAAACTTCACTTGATAACAATATCCTCATGAAGCTATAAAGAATGAAGTCACTGTAGTCTGTTTTTCTACAATAGCCCAGAATGGACAAAGTAACCACCAATTAGTGATCATGTAAATTACTAAAAATTCCCGCCTTGGAACATAGTCTTTTTCAACAGCCTGTTGAGCTGTTGACTTTGTATGTTTACATAAGGATGATATTAAAAAAAAGATTTACTATCATCAATTGGTCTGTTTTTGGTGGCTATTTAACTAATCCCATTTCCCAAGAGGCAAGCCCATTGGCGAGATGAGGGGTTCCGGTTAGTTCAGTCATGTGGCAGGGCAGAGATGACTGAATGGTGACAGCAGAGATTAAAAGTGAACCGTTAGATTGGATGAACGAAACCCCAGGACCACACAGAGACTAGCCCCTATCTGACACCATGCCTTCGGCTCTCTTTAACAAAAAGTCATGCAAATAATGTCAGGTATAATCACATAGTTTTACTTAACTTTAAATTTAATGAAAACTATTAACATTTTTGGATGCAAATGAATACAATTAAAGCTTGATATAAGCTTCAGATAAACTTTGAGATATATTTTTACACAAAATGAGGCCTATGGATTTTTCCACTTACCTTGAAGGCACATTACAGAGGCATCTTTTTATGGTCAGTATGATCAGGAGGATTGAGTACAGTAAGAAAACCCTGTTTCAATGTTCATTTGGGTACCTGAATGTTGTTTTAGGACAGACTTGAAAAATTGTGAACCTGCCCTTTAACATAACAGTGACCATCCATCAGAATTAAAAAAACCACCTCAAACTTGGTACTGCTATTACATAATCACGTACAGTTCTACTTCACATTTGATAAATCATGTGTGCGTAGATTAATACAGTGCATACACCAGGTCCTGTCAAAACACTGGCTCAGTGAACGCTGAACGGTTTGTGTTCACTGCGCTGGCGAAATACCAGGTCCAAAACTAACACAACACACATACACACCACATATGTACTTCTACGCTTGCGAGGACCTTCACTGATACAATACAACGCCTTGCTTCTATGCCTATCTTTAGTCATCTCAAACACATTCCCGAACACAATTTAATGTCAAATTTACACCAAGTTTTAACCCTTGAATGAATTAAAGATATTATGAAAAGTGTTTGCACTCTCCAAACATGTCCTCTCTGTCAAGGTCTAAACTCAAATCTGTTGCAGCCAAAATTGTAGTACAAGAATACATACACACACACACACACACACAGTGACATATATCTCCTGTTACTGGCCAAGTTCTTTGATGTAAAATGGGCAGTAAAATGTTCTCTCAAGCGTTCATATGTCTCAACAAAACATCTGTTCCAGACAGGTATCCCTCCATTGGCACTCAAAAGCACAGCTCCCTCTCTTGGGGCTTTACAGTACGTCTCCCTGGGTTTTCCATGTCTATGCTGGAGCTCCTTTGTAGCTGTATGAGCTGTGCGCCAAAATCAAAGCCAGGTCCCCCTTCCTTACAGGCAACCAGAATCTGTCTTTCTGTTTTACGCTCTCCCCAGCTCTAAATTTCCTGATATCTCGTTTCTCTTTTCCCTTTCTGACTGTTGAAAAAAAAAAGAATGTAATTGTCTGTTAAAATAACTCTACAAACACAAGACATGACTTCACTTTTCTACAGTCATGACTGTAGTTTTGGGTGTAATGATGGAAGGTTGTTGGAAGTCAGATTTGTGTGGGAAAGACTGATGGGGAAAAAAATACCAAATAAAATAGTTAACTGTCCAGTGTTGTCTGCAGCTCTGTGTGTTGTGCGTTGAAGGGTGGAGGTAGGCTAAAGCTTGGCATCGTTCAGGGTAGTGTGGCTCCGAAAAAAAATAAAACGATGCTCATTGCTTTCCTATCGCTCATGCATGCCGCCATTTGCATGTATATTGCAGACACAGAAATGCATATGATTGAGAGCTTTCTAAACTCCCAAACCTCCATCTCTCTCCTTTTTCTCGCTTTTTCACTTCGCTCCACATCGCCTCACCCCAACCATCTCAAAATATTTGCAAAATCTCTCCGCCACCATTTTGTCTGATATCTTTTTTTCCCCCCTTTTGTCTGAAATATATTAACACAGTCCTCTCTCCTCCTTCTCTGATGTCTCTTCTTCTTTCCTGCTTGCTTAATTTCTTTTCTTTTGCTCCCCTAATGCAGCTTTTATCGTGAGTCCTGTTCTTTTTTATTAGCAGTACAGAAAGCGTGACATTTATGTGAACAGCTCTCTGAGTTTCTCTTCACTATTGTCTATCAGTGAAGCTTCAGACCCCCCCAGCACCATGGCTCCGTACAGAGTCAGCTCTTGCCCTCTGTCACCATTCATAACTCTCATATCAGCCAGCAATGAAACTTAATATCTTCATATCTTCATATCAACCATCCCTGCCTTTTAATAATATGGGAAATTGCTGGTCTAGGTAGCTGCTTGAAATGAATATTCTGGATCTACATCAGTTGCACTCATTAAATCAGAAGAAATAAAGGAGAGAAAAATATCTCATTAACTGTATATGAAAGCATTACATTTGTCATTTACAAGTGACAAAGATGTTAATTTATCCAGATGTGTGCAACATGTGCAACACAGTGATGATGAGTGTATCAAAGCCTCTAATGACCACAGAACAATTCCCCTCCCACTGTAAAGTCCTCTCATGAGAGCAACCTGGAAACTGAACCTGTGTGTGTATGTTTGTGTGTTCACGTTTCTATGTGTGCATGTGTATGTGTGTGTGTATGTGTGTGTGGGATGAGCACATGTGCACATGCTTGCATTAACAGACGCAGTTCCTGACTGATCTGTTTAAAGACACACCAGCCACTCTGATTACTGTCTCCATAGCCAGCCATAAATAATGAGATTTAGCTCAATTAAGATCCTCTTGAGGTGTAAAATAAGTGGAGAGGCTACAGTTAGCCTCCAGTAATCCACACAGCTCCTGCTCGGCTTGCTAGTGGATTACAACCCCGGGGTCATTGTTTATCCTTTACGTAAACTAGAAGCTGTGTGCAGTGCTCACGCTGCAGAGCCGAGCAGAGCAGAGCAGACACCTCCTAGCCTGATAGTATCTGATCTCTCAGCTACTTGACGAACAACAGGACACTCCAGCTTCCACCTTCCCCCAGCAGCAGTACCATCACCGCCAATGCTCCATCCATCTTCTGGTTCTTACTCTGGATCTCTATCTCCACTGTTCAGACATGGGGACTGGAAGGGCAATTCAATCTCTGTTATATCTGCTGAGAAATGGTGATGCTGCCGCTGTCTGATACAGTAGGAGGTGGGGTACAGGCCACATGTGTGTAATGCCACACAGGAAGTTCAACTCAAGAAAGAAAACCTTTAAAATTGTGAAACAATTTCTACACATTGCAGTTAAATACAAGCAAATTACATTCAAATTTCCAGTTAAATGTACAGGATCTCACATATGTCTCATATATTTGTGAAAACTCCGACTGGTCTGAGACTCTGTTGGGTTACAATTCACAAGTTCTTTGAATCTTGACATCCAGACTGCCCAGAGTGACATGCCCTATTTTCCGCAGGTCTGATTAAATAGATGTTACATGATAATCATTAAGATGAGAGTGTTATTTTTAAGGGACGTTAGCTTGCTACAAGTCTTTATTTGGTTTATTTCTCTTACATCATTGTTTTTATATTTGGTGTTTTAAACATTTCATATCTAAGTCATGGTAATAAGACAAAACTAAATAGAGATGAAAGGACAGCATGTTTCCCTCTATGCCGTTGAGAGTTTTACTGATTTTCCTCAAGACCAGTTGTTCTTCTTCTCTGATTACCTTCTTACAAAACAAGTGGACAAGTTAGCAAGGTTACTTAAAAGTAGCCTGCTGACGGCTTCTGCTGCTTTCATTTTTCATGTGACCCTCACCTTGCAGGTTGAGGTGGCCCCTCATGTCTCCCATTTTCTGAGATGAATTAAGACTCTCCACAACGCTGAAAATCAATTACCATGTAATAGGCCTTTGTATTGGCATACTTTGTATGGTGTAATGTAGCTTCGTAGTCTAACCATGCTTGTACATCAGGGTTATGTTGTTCACTGGCAAAAGACAAGTATGTTAAATAACTGCACTGAGATTATCAACTCCGTGTTCAGTACAAAAAGTCTATACTCAGGCGGGGAAGACAATGCGATAAACAAGAGTATCAGATGACTTCTGAGAATGACAGAACAACAGAGAGGGTTTTTTAAATTGACTTGCTGAAATCATGCAATTCCACAAATTGCTTGCCAGTTAGACAAGTGTGCATCTCACTCTGCTCTGAGTGACTGAAAGAGTTGCAAACTTCACTTCAGAGGTTTGACAACACCTCATCCAGTGTGTGACAGAAACTGTAGTTCTGCAGAGGGAGAAAGGAATGTCTCCCGGAGAGGTGTGGTCTGTCTTTCTGTCTCTCCGCATGTCTGTTGGTCTTCTGGGCTTCCATTTTATGGCGTGTTGGTGAGGCCGACACAGATATGGTTTCACTCCCCTTGGCAGAGCCAGGCCCCGCTGCTGACAGCAGGTTTTATTTGATGTGGATGTCCAGTGTTGGGTTTCAGCGCTGGCTTCAACATATGATCTCCATTATGACCAGAGGAGGAACGCATGCTGGTGGATGACTCTGGGCAGACAAGGAGAGAGGTGGGGGGAGTGGAAGGGTGGGGATGGAGGGAGGCCAACAGATGGAGAGTAGCGTAGAGGGAGGGAGACATTAGAGGTAGAGAGAGACAAATGGATCAGGTGGATGATACAAGATGAGAAGATGAAACAGGAGAATGGATGGAAGAAATGAACAGAATTAATAACAGAAAGATGTGAAGGAATAAGTGAGTAAAGTGAACAGAGTTTGGGGTTAAAAAGCCAGACTAACTCCTAACTCCTACTACTCCTTCATATCTACATTTAACCTGTCATGCAACACACAACAACATTTACATACACTTTGTCTCTTAAGATTAAGTCCTGCAGAAAACATCCCCACTGAGTTTTGCACGGTCCACTTTTTAAAGTTTTATGATGTATTGTCAATGGTTTGGTTTTATTTCAGGGTCTAACATTTACCACGTAACAGCAATGACAGTGAGGACATGTATATTTTCTTTTGTATGCCACAGATATGCAGATTAGATATTTGCATCTTCCCACATGGACATCATATACCATCTGTTTATTTATTACATAAAAGGCAGCAATATTAATGCTGTTGATGTTATTAATGTTTTGTCAGTGTAATGTCTTTGAAAAATATGCAGCCCCTGTACATTATCACTCAACTTATTTAACAACATAATAGAATTTTCCCACTTTAATAAAGTAATTAGTCCATAAATGTGACGATGTAGACAGTAATGTACACATGCGTAAAGTTGAGCTTAATGAAACTGTCTTATCAGTGAAGTAATACAATTCAATACTTTGCTGAGTTATAAATGACTTATCTTTGTAGTTATCAATATCCCACTGATGCAGGATGCAGGAACTCAATGGCGCACAGTCAGTCTTTACACAGCATTGGACTTTACATTTTACAAAACTATATCTATGACATATGGCAAGACTATTTTAATCAAAATATTAACATATTTTGTAAACTATATGAACAACATTCAACATTAGTTCCACGGTCCTGAAAATGAGGAGGACATAATACATCTGTCTGTATACAAAGCTGAAATGAAAACAACCAATTGCTAATCTGATACAGCATGTACAATGGCTCGTGAAATTTAATTATATGTTGGCACAACATACATTGATGTTTCTTAACTAGGTGCCTCTAAGCACAGTCCTTTAAAATGTGGAATATGTTCAGCTAATAGATTCAAGGTGTTAGATGGCATTTGTTTAAAGCGAGAAGAATTAATTACACAGAAAGTCTTACATAGCACCTGCTGTAAAAGGTCAAAAAGATAAGTGACAGAGCAAACAAAGGTTTTGTTCAACAAATTTATAGATTCTGTGTAAGGATGTTTCATTGGTAAAACAGCAGAAAAATGACTTCAGAAATATACACACAGGTGCTGCACGAAGACTGTCATTGTTGTAATGAATTCACATCATATATCAAATTATTGTCAAACTCCAAGTAAGTGGAGTGATAATTGACACAAATGGAGCCTGTGATGACAGTAATATAGGCAAAACAGGATTATCATCAGCTTTAACAATTAGGAATCACCCTCAGACAGAGTATTCTGTATGACCTTCATAGCCCCCCCCCCCCCCCCCCCCACACACACACACATCATTATGTATGCATTTACATCACTCCCAAAACAGGCTGTTTTTCCCAACCACATATAGAACAGCCTTGCAAATATCATTCTTAAATAATGGGAGTAAGTTATGGTATAGCCTACCATCTTCCCTTGTGCTGATGATAACTTGGCCTAACTCTACCACTACTGTGTTTAATAATTTGATGGAGAAGGAGGAGAGGGGGGGGGTCATATTTATTGGATTTAACTGTTTTGGGGGCTCTCTCTCCGTCAAATTGAGCCTGCACACCATTCTATAATTCCTTCTTATCGGCCAGAGGCTTTAGTTATTTACTTTAAAATGGACTAATTTCTTATTCCAGCGGAGGGGGGACCGGCTGCTGACTTGAACAGCTGCTTCATGACCCAAAAAACTGTCAGTCTTTCCCTGGAATAAATTGTGGAATGTTCCATTCTGCGGCGCGGGGGTGGCACAAGCTAGACGAAACCACAATCGTCTTCGGTAATGTGCTATTAGCTCTTTTTCGGCGAAACAAACACAATTACCTTTATATTTTGAGCTACCTGGTTCTGTTTGCGAGAGATTCAGCGAGGCTTTGAAGCGAAGTAGAGTAGACATTTTCTGCGGCTCACCCCCGCCTCTGAGAGCAGAGATTCGTGTAGGCTCATAGTAGAATCAATTCACAGAGAGGGCAGCTTGAAACCGGCCGCTCATGCCTGTGCGCTTAGTTTGGAGAGAGTGGCGTGTCGGGCAGCTTGGAGTTTAATAGTCCGGGTAGCATCCGTGCTGTATGTACATGTCTGTCTCCCCATGTGTACGTGCATGGCTGTCATGGCTGTAAAAGACCGAAAGTGAGAGAGGGATAGAGAGAGAAAAAAATATGTGCAAGGAATTTTGATTTGATATGCTGTTAAATCTGTGATTGAATCTTTGATTTAGGCGCAGCGGAGGTTTATGACAGATGTGGTGAAATAAAGTTTCAACCAAGTCCGCTCTGGTGGAAGTCATGCTCTCTCTCTCTCTCTCTCTCTCTCTCTCTCTCTCTCTCTCTCTCTCTTTCTCTTTGTTAAGCGAAATACAGCTGTCAGGGAGATGAAAAGTATGCGAGCATTTTCACCTTCTTCCTCCCCTCAAAAAAACTCCCAAAACTTTTCACCATGTCAAAAGAGATCTGACACAGAAACACATTCATTTTGACACTTGTCACACACAGTTGGCATGACTCAGATGGCTGCAAAGTTGACAGGCTTCGTGCCCAGTTACCTCTGTTATTTGTTCATGTGCACAAAGAAACATGAGTGGAAAAACATCAGATCCACCAGCACATTTAGATTTAAAGATATGTCACATTAGACCACACAAATAGTAATAATATGGCAGTTTTGTGTAAGGTGCAACATAAACATAAGACAGTGTCACTTAATTCTGGTTATAATATTTGAAAATGCTAAGGCCAATTTACACATTATCATTAAGACAATTTCTCCTGCTTCCTGTGCAGTTTTGTTTAACTTCTCATCTCCAGCTCACTTTCCTAAACACACACAGTAAAAACACCTCACATGTTCATCAGTTTCTCTTAGTTTAATCTTTGAGATAAATTATTCACTGATATACAGTACAATAGAGTGTCCAATCAATCCCCCTGATGAACTCTCCCTCTGCTTCCCCTAACTGTCTCTCCTTTCACATTATTCTGTTCATTTACACAGTCCGTCCGTGTGTGTGTGTGTGTGTGTGTGTGTGTGTGTGTGTGTGTGTGTGTGTGTGTGTGTGTGTGTGTGTGTGTGTGTGTGTGTGTGTGTCAGTGGTGGTGGCTTGTTTAATGCACTGCAGGTTGGCTCCTGCAGCAGGTCTGGCCAGATAAGAGCAGCACACAGCTTTCTGTAGGGAGGGAGGGAGGGAAGGAGAGAGAGAGAGAGAGAGAGAGAGAGAGAGAGAGGGAGGGGGGAGGGGGGGCAGACATTGCCTCTTCACACACACATAAACCATTAAATTGTAATAATGGGGCCACCAGCACTCAAACTTGGATCCATAGCGCCCCCTGTGGGTGATTAACTGAGTGACAGCCAAAGTGACAGGGACCCTGTCGTTTAGGTTGTGTCTGTGCAACCTGGCAGATTCAACGACTCTCTTCTTTTATAGTGTGATAGCGGGCACAGGTGAAGGTCAGAAAGAGTGAGGAAAAGCACAAAAAGAAAGCGGAGATGAGAAAAAAGGGTGTAGGCACAGAAAATAACCTGGAGCTACAGCCATAATGAACCATTGTGAATAGATCATTTTATATTTACATTCTGTAATTTGGCAGATGCTTTTATCCTAAGGACCTTACAAGAGTGGCAAAACAATCAAGCGTTAGAGGACAGTGACTCAGAAAGAGACATGGTACAAATTCTTAACTAGCGTTCGACAAAAGTTTGTTTTTTTAAATGATAATGATGCTATTAAGTGTATAGGAAATACCATGAACAACAAAAAAGCACTGCAACAATCAAAGGTCAAAGGTCAATGGGGCTCAAATTTTCTTCTTCCAACTACCTGAGAATGAGTTTGCACTGTACAATTACAAACAGATATCACAATTGTTTTCTTCTGTCTTTGACTCAACATTTGCCTATTTCTGACAATCAATATGATAACAACATTAAGATTATGATATGAGGAGATAACCTAATTAACATATAGCAAGTCAAAAGTTTTTAGGGTGGGTGGGATTGCCCAGAGGGTACTCATTATGTTTAAACTTACAACTACAGCCTCACTTAGAGCCACTATCATGTGGCAGGAAAAACAGAAACAAAACCCTGTAATAATACATACATTGGATTCCAGAAAAGCTGGATTTTAAACGGTATACACTGCAAAAAGAGTTGCATTAAAAATGAGACGTGTAGAATTTTAACACGTGGCGATGGTGCTCAGGGACTACACATGTGTTAAATTTAAGACAATCAATGTGTGAGCCATTTTAACACAAATTGTGTCAGGTAAATTTACACTCAAATGTGTTATTTTAACACATTAGGTGTTGATTATGTTCCGAATGATCCGAAACTACTAATTAATGTGTAATTAATTACCAAGCATTTGTAATTCTTGAAATTCTAAAAATGAATAAATAAATACATTAAAAAAAAAATAAAAAAAAACACATTAAGTTGTCAATGTTGACACGACAAAACAATACATGAGTAACTGAGTTACCAAATGTTACCAACAATTAAACTTACATAGGCAGTTTACTGAAACATGACATCATACACAGTTAGTACTTGTTGATATTGTGTAACAAGAAACAACAGTAATGTCACAACAATAAAAGAAATCATATAGTTTTGAATTCATGTTCAAAGATAAAACTTTTTAGATCAGACACCAACAAATCTACACATCTGGAATTTGTTGTCAATTACAATCACTCTTGAATAACTTGTCCATGGCACAGGTCAGACCATCATCTACAGAGAGAGAGAGAGAGAGAGAAAGAAAGAAAGAGAGAAAAAATGGTAATAATAATAGTAGTAGTAATAATAATTAATATAACCTTATTAAGCGTAATTAATATGTTCTTTCAGAGTAAAAAAACACACATTTTGGCTGTTTTTTAAGAAATCATTAGATGTTACAAATCCATTCACGTTTCCTTCAATGTGAACACTCAAGGAAGGGAAAGTGGCAATGAGCTTTTCAGCACTTGGTGGGTAACTGGTGGGCGAAATCTACAAACACTTAACTCCAATCAGGTCTGAAATTTTGAGTGAGACCAAAATGGCTTTTGACCCAGACGATCTGCTATACGCCACTGCAGTGGTAAAACACTGATATTTTTCAGCTTGTGCTTCGTGCATCTGGTACACTAACTTCGTGGTCCTGCAATCCTATCATGTATTTTCGTGCATCTAGTACACTTACATCGTGGTCCTGGGATCCTATCATGTATTTTCATGCATCAGCCTCTCCCTCCATCCTCACCTGCGCACCCACACATAAGCACTCCTCCATGGGATACACTCCCTGCCACACCCAGGCCATTTTATTGAGAGCTTTTTATGTCCTACCATATAAAATATGTTTTTTGTTTTTTTTATAATCTCTGCCATCCCCCAGATGATAACACAAGTACTGTGTCAATCTATCCAAAGGCATTTAAAAAAACACACACACACACACAACATCAAAATGCTATCAACACAGTCATGTGTGTTGTTCTGGTGTGTTCATCAGATCATGTCGGCTCATGTAACGTGTGTGTGTTGTCCAAGCCTGAGCCTGCAAGGACCATAAAATCCTATTTTATCTTTCCCTGCATCATCAGAGAAAGACTGATTGAGAGAGACAGTCGAAAAAAGTGAGAGAACAAGACCACATCTGCATTAAACAAATCAATGTGTCAGCGTGAAAAGTACAATCCTTTCTTACTCTTTTTATTCTTTTACCCACACGCGTATGTCATCTATTTTTAGCAAGACCAGGTAGTGACACACACAAGAGACCCCCATACCTCTCTCTCTGTCTCTCTCCAGTTTGCTATCAATGGGAAGCCAGCTGCTGCCAGACTCATTCACTGCACATGGAGCGAAGGCCGGCCCAGTCAAGTTAGTGAAGTGGCACTACAGTCTGCAATTTTTCTCTCTTTACCTAAAGTGCCTGAATGTATGGCAGACAATCAGAGTTCCGATAAGCCCTCCTCACCTCTTGTTTGCTGTGTGAATACAAAGAGAAAAACACACAAAAAGCTTCAAGATATTAAGATGTTGTTCTAATAAGTTTGTCTGTCCCAATTTCTCTCAGTCCTGTTCATCCAGAGAAAGAAGTTCCTTTAAAATTACACTAAATGTCACTGTTTAACTCCTTTTGCTTAACTTAAGGCTTGTATTATCTATCGACACATGCTTCATTGTTAATGGACGGTGTCAGTGCTGCTTTTACTGGCGACCAGCAGCGTCACACTTTCCACACTGCACTTGAACTTTTTCTTGCCATGGCATCACGCGGTGTGAAGCAACATTTTCTTGTAGAGGAGCTTCTTTTCTTTGATTATGTGTCACTGCTGACAACAAGGAGGCCTGTTTTGATTTCCTTCTGTCTCTCTGTCTGTCTTTCACACAGCCAACCGGCATGTTATGCTAATTGGACACATGTACTGGAAGCTCTGTTGTGTTGCCCCTGTTCTGTGGTGTTTGATTATATATTCATTGTATCTGGCCTGTTTCTGATGCTATGACGAAGAAGCCAAAATTTCCATCTGTGTTTCTCTTCTCTTCTCTCCTCTTCTCTTCTCTTTTCTGTTTGAGACGACCCTAAAGGCCTTATTGATATCTGTTACAGCTAAGCAGATCAAATGTCTGCTCTTCAATTGTATTTTCAAGGTGATGAATGATGTACGCCTGGTTATGGTTTTACAATATCAAAATGCATGATAAGCACTTTGAGCTGCAGCCAAGTCCTGGATTTCTCTGACTCAGTTGAACAAATTCATCACATGTTTTTGTCTCCTGTAGGTGGGGGTTGGTAGGTGCTTCATTTATTCTCCCAGCAGTTGTCCCAGCAGCAACATTTTCTCTCACTTCATATTACAGCTTTCATGTGTCTTGTTTTTTGTGCCCATTTTTCATCCCTTTAAGCTTTTGGCTTAATATATTTCGTGGTAGTAAATGTCACCCACTTTTTTTCTTGACTGTTTTGTCCATCTCAGCTTTCTGTCTGTCAAGGTGTTGTAATATGGAGCCAGTGTGACCAGATTAGGCACAATGAATGCGAATTAGCAACACAACTTTCTATTTCTGATATTAAATCATATAAATTAAGTAAAATCATTTGATGAAAGCGTGAAAGATTATAAAGGTTAGACACAGGTGAACAAGACCCATAATAAACCTCCTGTTATGGTATTTGAAAATCTATAAAGCTATGCTGCCACCAAGTGGATCAAAGCACTTATTGCACATTTAGGATTTTAGTTTGCCAGCAAGGCAGTAAAAAACATCAGGAAAGAGATTTCCCTGGTAGTATTTTAACTTTTTTTTTTTTTTAAAGAACCACTACTATATATACTATATGACCAAAAGTGTATGGCCACCCTTCTTTATACTTTGGTATACTTTTACTATATTTTTTCAAGGTTTAGGCTTGTTCCCTTAGTTTCAGTGTGGGTACATCCTAAAATGACCACATACAATGATTAGATTTTTATGGCACATAGTCCATATACTCATGTGGCTGAACAGGAACAAATCCCTGCAACCATTTCCAAAATCTTGTGTAAAGCATTCTCAGAAGAAAGGAGGCACACAAACGCATGTTTTTAATAAAAAAAAAACACTCCAGTCATTTATTTATTTACAATGAAAACACTTTATTCATTATGTTGTAAGTATCATTTCATTGAAAATAAACAGACCAGTAAAAAGGAAACAATACAGTTTGAAATTAATATCATTTTCCTTGTGATATACCTTCAGTTTGAACCAGCACAGATATTGATTGAATGGCTTTTTTAAAATTCAGAGTCCTTCCTGTAAATCATGAGGATATTGTCATTCATTATTACACATTCTATGCTTACAGTAAATAGTAACACAAAAAACCACAAGTCTACAGTAGAGTTGTGCCTTACTGGCATGGGCAGTTAAGATAAACTATTGAAGCGTCACTTGCATGCACAGTTTATTGTCTACATAGCCGGGATTAAAAGAGAGCGTTACAGGACATCAAAAGCACTGAGAGGAAAACAGAAAATCTTCTCTAAGACTGTGCAACTCTGTTCAATAACAAAGGTCTATATTTAAAAGCTTTGCATTTCACATTGTCACAGAGGTTATCCTTCAGTATGTGCTCCCGGGACATACAAAATAGTCAGCTATTAGAAAGCACATGGCACATTTAACAGCTAAGAACTTTAAGTGATATAAGAGCATTAATATGATAATAATAACAATACAGTAATAGGTGCAATTTTCCCTCTATGTCTCTTTCCAATCTGTGTTACAATGTATTTTACAGACAGATCAATTACATTTGGTTGATGAATTGACTGTACATGGCACTTCAATAACATAACTGTGTCGAAAATTCTGAATAAATAGAGAATGAAATGATGTCTCATCTTTGCTTATTCTAAGACAGAGGGTTAAGTTTTGAATCCTTATCTGGTTTTCAATTTGCTCCCCATAAATTAATGTTTGCTGTTCGTAGATGCAGACGTGCACACAAACACACAGACTAATACCGTGACCAACACACTGTTTTAGGTTTTTGAGAAAGTATGCTTTTGGTTTTCTGAACATTGTGAGAATGGGTTGCTCACCTGAGAATTATTTCACACTGTGAGGGCAAAAAACCTGATTCTCAATTTCTAGACCATTTTGAAGACGGTATTACTAAACAGATAACAATGCAGGTTATGTAAACTTGAGCGACAGTATCTGTTCCCTGCAGCGCTCACAAGAGTGCTCTCAAAGCATTTTGCTCATCTTTCATTCATCTTCCTTTCCCCTCTGACTTTTCTGTGCTCGCAGCCATTAATTAATCCAAACTATCTGTGAGAATGAGGAAAATTTCATCTAAAATGAATCTCAGCTTGTCTTCTTTTGTGCACACTAGACATGAAAAATGATGTGAAGGCTGTAATCCATCCTCTCTCCCTGTCGCTCTCCGATTGTGGCTCTGAGACTGGAACACTAAGTTACAACTGTCTTATCAATAAGCAATGAGGAGGCTGTTCAATAAGGATACATTTGAACAGAGGATGGACTTTAAGGAATCTGAACTGTACAAGCAAATGAAAGGCATGACAGGCGTTGCTTAATTAAGAAGCCTGTCTGATCAACACAGGCTAGATGTTTCAGTAAGGTAATCTTTGATGATGGGACCATGCTCTTAAAAATATGTTTTTAAAAATTCTGGTGATTGAGTGAGTCGGTTGATGTGTTTGTTCACCTCTTTCATGGACGGGCCACAGATTTTTAGACAAAGTTAGCCTTGGAAACAAGACAGCTGCTCTCCCACTGGTACCGTCTAAACACAAGTTTTGTTGAGGTCAACTTTCACTGGCAGCGGCCCCGCCTCCTGACTCTCCTCTGATTGTTTGACAGCAACAGCGATCACAGGACTCAGATGGTAAGGGTTAACTTTGTGGGCATTATCCAGAAACTCTTTATCTCCATTGATACTCAGCTGGAAAGACACAACAAAGAAAAAAGTAAGAACAGTGAGGAAATAGGAATCATGTTCACTCACACACACCTCCACCTGCAGCATCTCACCCCACCTTGTCTCGACATTCATTCAGCAACAACAGTAATTTTAAACTTTTTATTGTTGCAAAAACTGACAATTTTCAAAATGATTTTGTGTAGTGTTGTAATTTTAGTTTTTTTTTTCAGATTAGTTGGAATGAATAGGATGCATGCAACTGTTGCCCTGGTAACCTAGAGTCTTTGATGAGTATAAAATCAATCAATTAATCAAGTTTATTAGAACAGGAATAGTAATATGTGTATGACTATGGGTGTCAAGGCGGTCAGTCTTAGGCAGTGACCTCACTTTGGATCCTAGTAGCCTGAGGATGGAAGATCTTCCTGAGCCTCTCAGTGCTGGTCTGGTGAACCTTATTTCTGACTGAGTTAGGGAGAAAATGCTGTTATCTGGATGGTTGGGGTCCTAAATGATTCTACTAGCCTTATTCTTGCTGTGTCTGGTGTAAATATCGCTTAGGCAGGGTAAAGCAATGCCCAGCCAAATGAACCATTCGTTGCAGGGCCTTGTGGTCCTGTCCAGTGCTGTTTCTGTACCAGGCAGTCATGTTCCCTGTCAGGATGCTCTCGATGGTGCATATAGTTGAAATTCCTCAGTATTTGAGGGGATGCCCAGAATTTCCTCAAGTGTCTGAGGTGAAACAGTGTCTGCCTTACCACTGAGTCAGTATGTAGTGCCCAGGTCAGGCCCTCCGGGATCTGGACACCACAGTATGAAGGTGTCCATCCTCTCCACTATGGACTCGATATTGATATTAGGAGACGGTGTAGTTCCTATCAGCTCCTTAGTCTTGCTGACATTCAAGAGTAGGTTGTTGTCCTGACACCAGGGGGTGAAGTCCTCTACTTCCACCCAGTAAGCCTATTCATTATTACTTGAGATCAGACCCACGACAGCTATGTCATCAGCAACCTTGATGAGTGTGTAGTCAAAAGTGACTGCTCAGCCATGTTTCTACATCAGGGGGCTCAAAATATAAGCCTGAGGTGCTCCGGGGTTAAGGATGAGGGTAAAGGAGGTGTGTCTGCCTACCCTTACCACTGCCGCCTGCACTTCAGGAAGTCAAGGATCCACATGCTGCTTTACTAGTGTCCACACACTTGAAAGCCGCAATGCTCAGAAACAGTGATAAGTGTAAAATAAATCAAAAAGGATAGATGGGAACAGACAGATTCAACAGATTCAGAAGACAGAAGTTTTATTTGTGCTATGATTTTTCATGGATCTGTGTTTGTGTGCTATTTTCACTGCATAAACTAATAAGCTGTGTAGAATATTGCAATAAAACCAAATGATGTAACATCAGCACTCAGAAATGTCATTGAAATATTTCTATAGCCTGGTGCTTCAGCACAAGATCTATCAGTCATTACATTGAATACCATGGGGTGCCATAGCTGATCCTGAAGTGGTTGAGGTCATCTGAAGACATAGAATTTCATATAGCATGCTGTGCACTGACATCCAGGCATCACTGCCAGAATAAAAGTGGAATTTTGTTTCTGTATGTTTACTTATATACAACAGTTAAAGCAATTAAAACATGAATAAAAGGTTGAAAGCTTTGTGTAGTTTTGGAAAAATCCATAAAACAGAAATATGGGTGCACAAGATCAACACGGCACTGACACAGATTTGTGTGGACAGACTTGAATCGAAGTCAGACTGTGCCTCTCCTTCTTCAAGTTATTGCTTCTGTCGTATGTGCATGTGTGTACATTTGTGTGTGTGTGTGCTTTTCTGTGTGTGTACCTGTGTCTTGATGTGCTGCTCTGGTGCAGTGACAAGGCTGGCACAGCTGAGCCACAACATGACCATAATGGACAGGAAGAGACAGGCCGCTAAAATCCACCGTGGCAGACCTGAACGTCTGGAGAACAGATGAGCCAAGAAAACAGACAACAAGGTGAATGAAACTGAGTAATTAGGTCGTCCTTAAATTGTATGTCCTTGAATGTAAACAGAGGTGTGACCAATGCACTGCATTTTATGACAAGATTTAACCAAGGTTTTTCATGTTATGAAGCCATTTACTACACATCCACCCACTTTAACTTATTTTTCTAATGCATGCAATACTGTTTTATGTCCAGTATTGTGTTTTCCTTCCATACTGACAGATATCAGTTCCTTTAAGTCAGTATGGTTATAAAATCAATTTTCAGAGATGTGAAACTCCACTGAGTTACATAATCCATTCAAATGAATATCATATCTAATTTTGTTTTTGTCAAAGTTACAATATCATTGTATAATGACATTGAAAGTGCAGCTTTATTTAAAAAGCATACACTGCACAATTATATTATAACTTTGACAGTAATAAAAGCAGACATGGTGTTCACAGTGATGGAACACCATGTCTTCAATAAGTTTCAAGTCTCTGCAAGTTGATATTCATACTTGTTTTAAATTTCTTGGAAGGAAAGAAATCAAACTAGTATGTGTGGTTTGTTTTAGAAAATAACTGACAGTAATATAAAGTACAGTACCACTCAAATGTTTGGACACACGTTCTCATTCAAGTGAACTGTATGCATTAAAGGAGAAACATTGGTTCTACCTTTATACTGATTAATACTCTCAGCCAGGTAACTCCAGCTCACCTTGACATGCAGCCCAGGAAGTCATGCTCAGCTGTGGGGTCATCTGTGTGCTGGACAGGATGCTTCCCTTTACCTCCTGCTTTGGATGCTCCCTTCTCGCCATGTCCTCTCACACCTGTTAATTGTATTTTTTTATTGAATGAAATGCATTAAAACAGTATTATTGCAGCACTTGACACTTGTTGTGTATACAGTATACTCTCACCATGAGGCCTCTGGGTGTGAGAGTGGACCTGAGGCCAGGGTTTGTCAGCCACATTGGATCTAGGGGCCTGCAGCTCGGGCAGAGAGTACTCCATCTCTGGCTGGCTCTGGAGAGAAAACACAACATCAAAGACACTAAGCGATGCCATCATGGAAGCAATTGTAGTGCAGTAGTTCACCAGCAGAACAGACAGGTAAGCGTCTGTTTAACACTGATCACAAAGAAGCTCCAACTAAGAATAGTTGACTGGGAACAGAAAGAAACATCAACCAGGGCAAAACATGAGAAAGAGAGAAATGAAAGAGATAAAAACAGAAGATTTCACCTTTACATTTCCAAATGGAGCACGACTAACCTGCATTAACCACTTAACATACGCCCCTATTTTATACGTTGTTAGCCTAAACGACATGCCCAAGTTGTGGGCAGCACAGATCCCACATAGTTTGAGACTCAGAGATGTGTCTGGTATCATTGGAAAGGAAACACTCTCAGGATTCTTGTAAACGTGTCTGTGTGATTCTGTGACTTACTGACAAAGAGTGGCAGAGGTTACAATGATGGGGTTGTTTACTCGCCCATAGGTTTGCCTTTACAATGACATGTGTACAGACATTCAGGGACCTCTCAGCGGGATATAGACACAATGAGGCCACGGCCACAGGTCTTGGCTTCATGCAGTCCAAATTTGGAGTCAAAAGACCAAAAGATGAATTTTTCAGAGTTATTTTTCAACAGGTATGTCCATGCGTTTTCCTTAGGTCCTTTTTGGAGACTCCAAATGGACACTTGGTTACCAAAGCTGTATAACCGCAATCAAATACCTATAACTTCACATCCCCTTTGCCTACAATCAAAATCTTGGTCTCTAATGAAAGCTGACCATGTTATTATTATTATTATTATTATTATTAAATATTATATTATTATATATAACCATATTTTTTTGTTTGGCCATATCTATCTATCTATCTATCTATCCATCCATCTATCTACCTATCTAACTGACTGACTATCTATCTATCTATCTATCTATCTATCTGTTTATTTTGCTATAAGTCATACGTTATATGTTATAATGTCTCTGGTCACGTGTACTCTGAGATGGACGCGCAGGTCAGGAAATGACGTAAACGGACCGTATATGGTTTGTTATTTGTGTTATTACATTACGTGTTGGACTAAATACATGGACATATTGAGGAAAGTATTTCGGTTTTATGGAAACGGATTTCATATTTCACAAGAATGGATATTTGGCGAGCTGTACAGAAAGTCCTGAGTCATAAGATGATCGTTGTGGATAAAGGGAAGACTTTGAGGGTATGTAGGCATTATAGCTTTTCTCACTTAGCTCAGGGGCTAGCCGAGCTAATCGCTAATACTATTACGGCTGTGAGCAACCATGTAATTGGTGAGTGGTCTTGAATGAATCAGGAGAATCTAAGCTTTCCAACGATGTACGGCATGAGTATATATGTTTAAGGGTTGGTGTTTAAAACATTCAGAAGAACGTGTCGCTACCTCCTAACATCCGTCCCGTCCCGTTGACGGAACAGCGTACATTAAGAGGTTAAAGGAATAGACTGACATTTTGACATTTAAATAAATAAAATAGAATATATTAATTAGAGAGTTTTATAGGTGCCAGTAGGCCTTTGCGCTGAGCCAGGCTGGCTTTCGCTCCCCATTTGAGTCTTTGTGCTAAGCTAAGCTAACCAGCTGGTGGCTGTAGCATCATATTTATTGTACAAATATGAGAGTTCTGAGTATTGATGATCTCATTGAACTCTCGGCACAAACATAAATAAATATTTTTCTCAAAACATCAAACAATTCCTTTAACATCACATTATTCATTAAAATCAACTGATAGACCAATAAATAATACCAATTATAATTTTTTACACATTTGGTTTAAAGATTGACATTGATTACACCTAAAAGAAAGTGAGAGTTGTTGAGTAAAGTACATTTAAATATATATAAATGTATTCACCATACTGTATGTTACAGCAAAGTCAACATTAAAACTGTTTGTGAGGCAGGGTCATTTGTGCATGCTCACCACTGCTTCTGTTGTCAGGTACCACAATACTTGGAAACACCCATTTGATTTGTATCACTATGAACTCAGGAAAAACTAGTATGAGGAAGGATTAAAATAGGGAAAATCCCACGAAAACCAAAGCATATGCTTTAAATTAGGCATTAGCACTAGGTTGTCCAAATCCAATTCAGGAAACCAGGAATTCTCTCTTCATTTGCTCCACAGAGAGGTCAGAGGTCAGGATCAGACAAACATGTATGATCCTGAAACTGGTAGGGGTTCAGACTTTTACTCACAGATAATTCAGCCCAGTAACACAAGGTTTTGAATCTGAGCCATGTACAGTTGCCAAATGGCAACACAACAAGCAATTAAACAACTCACAATTCATACTGTGAACAGGAGCAAAATTCTAAGTATTAAATGTTGTAGCATTTCAACAAATTGAAACAAATGATTGTGATTTTTTTTTTTTTTTTGCCTGCCCAGAGTGTCTTTCTCACCCACCCAAATCATTTAAATGAAACAAAAACCCTTGAACTGGTGTGCAGGTGGTCAAGTGGTTAGAGCGCATGCCACATATGCAGCTGACCCTGGCCAGAGGTCCTTTGCTGCATGTTGCACCCCCTCTCTCTCCCATGTTTCCTGTCTATCTGCTGCTAAATAAAGGTGTCTATGCTGGAAAAAAAATCTTTTTAAAAAAATGGGATGGCACCTCTGAAAAACGGCTTTTACCACAACTGCAAAACACACACACAGGCACACAGGCACACAGGCACACAGGCGCAGGGACACAGGCGCGCGCACACACACACACACACAGGCTGCTGTCAGTATTTGCACTGTTTTGTGTTTCATTATGAGATTTTGGCTCCCCTCGAGAATTCATTAAGAGAGGATTTTGGTTCCTCACTGCTGACCCTTCCTCCACCACACCAGCAGCTGTAGTCAGTTGTAACAATACTACTGCTGGCCTCAGCAACAACAACAACACACACACAAACACAAACACACTCACACTCACACACACAGGCCTATTTAGCACAGTAACGTATATTCTATTCCAGTAATGTCAACCTCCTTCTCACACTATAATGTAAAACCAGCTAAATCCATTCTTAGTGTAATTCATTCTCATGACTTTGGAAGTGATTGATCTCCTTGCTAATGAATGATTTCAATTACTTGTCCAGCATAAAAAAACACTGCAATATAATGTAGTCAACTCTGGACACACTCTGGTTGGTTGGTTGGTTGGTTGTTTTTTTCCCCAAAACAGTTAAAATCCTCCAAACCTCTACTGTTTAAAAAGTGATTTCACAACTGGGTTTATTACTCCTTGCAAGCAATGTTTTCTGACAGAGTGCATTGAAACCAGATGCGGCGCCAGCCAGTGTGAAGGTTTTGGGGGGTGAGGGCACATGTGAAGAGGGTGGGGGGATTCTCATTGGCTGCAGGCCAAAGAGATCTAAACATCAGAACGAGCAGAGCCTGATCTGCATCTGTCATGCATTATGAGAAGGAATGCAAAAAGGTGCTCTGGCTCACAGAAAGAGAGGAGAGAGAAAGAAAAGAGAGCACGGTTTGAGAATTCAGAAACATCTCAGGGGGTCAAAAAATGTATCTGAAGCCTCTTTGGTTAATTGTTAATTTTGGTTACAGCTGTAAGCAGACCAGTAGGTCACAGTAGTAATAATTGTAGATACACCATATATATGGCAAAGAACAAGAAATGTAAGCTGGTTTGGGAAAAAGGCCTAAATTCTGAAGTTTAATTACTGCACCCCCATGTGGCCAATTGAGACCAAATCACATGAGGACAGTCATTAATTTTTAAATTTCTAGTAAATATAATGTTATAGGAAATTAACAAAAAATATTTAAAAAATCATAAATAGTCTGTAATACCATAAAGCTCTGTGTTACTGCATACAGGTGGGTTTGCCTGTCATGCATCCTGTACTGGTGCCTCCAATGTTCAATATTAAGTTTCCTCTGCCTGACTGAGTAAGCTGAAAACACGCTGACTCACATTTCAACATAACATCATAAGTCAAAGCTACACTCCCTTCAAACACTGTTTGATTCTCTCTGCTGCATTCAGGGGTTTCTTGTTTCTCTAAAATTCATTCCGGCAGAATGACTAATGCAATTGTCAAGAAGAAGCAGACTTTTCTCTCTGTATTCAGCCTTACACCAACTTCAATTTGTTCTGCAGGCAAGCTCACTAACACAGTCGCTCAGTCGAAGGAAGTCTTTAATTGACTCACTTTTGTCCTGGACACTTGCACACTGTCGCATTATCGTTGGCTGACTTGTTAAAATAAAAAAGTGCTGGGGTGAGACTGAGGTAAAAGACTGTGTTGTGCCACTACTTTCGCAAGATTACAAGTTTTCTATATTTTACCTTCCCTGGGGAAAAAACGCAGTCGTGACCTAAAAGCGACTTACTCCACCCTGAAAATACGGACTAACTGTTCCCCCTGACTGACTGCTAGCTCCCTGATTGTTATTATGAGGCGCGAGGCTGCATACAACTAGTAACTCTCACAACTTGTGGTCACACAAACACACACACAAAGGCACACAGATGGGCGCATATAGACAGTTAGCTCATTGTGGATATCCACATAATTTGTATTGGAGGCAGCGTTAGCTTATGCCACCCCCTCCCCCACCCCCCTCTGCTGTCCCTCAGTTTAGCTGGACTTTTTCTGTTGTTTCAACACTTAAAGAGTCAATCTGTCAAGTTGGTGGAGGTTTGCCAGCTGCCCACTAAACACAGGCCTGACACAGCCCGGCTTCCCCCTACTGCTTCAGCCTGCATGTCACTGCCATAAAGAGCAAACATCCATCACAAAGTCCAAAAAAATTGTTGGTAATTTCATGGTCCTGCGGCTGCTGCATCTCTATATGAGGTGACGTTTCCAAGCCTGTACACAGCTTCTTATACCTGGTGACGCATTTTACCATATAAAAGAGTCCTCTGTTACACAGAAGCCCTTCTGTATGTGTTAGGGTGCATAAATACTGTAATTTCCCTCAGAGCCCTTTAATTATGTAGCTAAAAATGCCATCAAAGTCACATTATCCAAAGGGGAAAACCCCTGACAGGCACGCAGGTTTCTGACCAGTTTTTGAATTTGGAGGATATGGTTGGTCAATCTGGTAGTTAGACAAACCAAATCTTATTATAGCTTTAATGTAAAGCTGGTTTACTCTATCGACTTTAGCAATACGTTCATAAGTACAACTAGGAAGTACTGTGTGAGCGCATACTTCTGCCAAACCTCATAATTTGGTATTTCAATAATAGAAGACGTGAAGAAATGTTGCATTTGGATCCAGATCTGCATGGAAATATTCAAAGTGAAAAATAGTCATAAAGTTCAAATAGTTCATGAAAACTAAAAAAAACTCAGTTCACAGTTTTTGAGTTATTAAACTAAAAACTGAGGTGTGAAAAGGCCACATCAAGAAGAGTCTGTCAGGTCTGTTTAGTTTATCTTCACAAAATCTAGAAACTACTTTTGGTTATTTATTTGCCATAACTTTATTCTTCAGTACAGTCCACTCTCTTTAAAATCTTGTAGTGCGTTTCCGTCCCTGAGGCAGACTCACCATAGCTACCCCTGCCGGTTATCAAATATGCATGGTGCTGGGGGCAGTGACATAATTTAAAAGGACATTTATAAACAATTAAAGTGCTGGGGGGAAAAAAAACATGTTTGCAGTGCTCCAAATTCAATCCGCCGTGTCCCCACCCTGCTGTGTGCCCTTGCTCACTCAACCTGCACAGATGCACTGACTCTAAAATGGGATGTGAGATGTTTTGGTCCCGACCCAAGAGCGATGGTACCATATAGCAGAGGATATATTTCACAGTCCTAACAGGAAAGAGTTGCTGTTGGCTAAACTAATAACTTATAAAGGTCTACTGGCATTAAAAACACAAGACATGAAACACATTGCAGATATCTGTTTTTTCATCATTCTGCATTAACGGGACTCAGTGAGCCATAATATATTGTATGTAGAAAGCAATTTCAGTATTTCAATGTCCTTTACGGCACAGCACTTAAACTCTCAGAGCAACATCTGACTCAGTACTGAAATTCAGAAGGATGAGATGAAATGAGGTGAAAAAATGTCTGTAGTTGTACAGCTGAATTGTGTAAAGGACAAGCTACAACATTTCATCCTCTGATTAATTAAACAATATCATATCACAGCTATTTAAAAATAACTTGTATTATTTAGAACTTTGTGTTCATTGCATTTGTTCACTGTTGAGATTTCTCACTTTGAAATGTATGTACATGTATGTACCTACAAAAAAAAGAAGTAGAAATAGGAACATTTATTTTTTATTTTTTGACAACACTTGTGTACAGCAGTCAGTGCTTCCATGTTACTGCACTGTGCTTCCCAGAGATCAGCTGTCAGCCTATTTTCATGATTCTTGTGAATAAAGTTTGGTTCACTATAGGTGGAATTCGGTTGGTTTTAGGTCCAACCCTTTCAGCTCATCCCGACTACATAGTTCTTATTTTTTTATTATTGTTATTATATTAGTTATTATTTTTCTTATATTTATTACTACAAACAAACTTCCAGAAACATTAAAACACATCACGTCCAGCTGATTCAAAAGCTTTCAGGAACTGTGTTCAATTTAAATCACACTCAGGTTTGATAAATAGTCAGAAGAGAGCAGAAAAATTAACATTTGTGTGAATATTTTGCTGTTCTTAACTTTAATCATTTCACATTCTGTCAAAGACAACTACTCAAAATACAAAGCCTGCATGTTCTGGACAAACACTTAGTCAGATCTTACCTGAAAAACCACAACCTTGCCGTCATCTGCCTGCAGGTAGAAGGTCCAGGTGGAAGATATGAAGCTTTGGGCGGAGCTGACGATGTCATTGCACCAACTGGACACGGCCTCCATCACAGAGGGGGGCTTTGGGCGGAGGGTCATGGCCCTGAGCTATAGGAGAGAACACCTGTGTTCTTAGTAGTTTTATTGGTAGCTAAACATCCTACACATCACTTTGGCTCATATATCTGTGTGTGCAGTCACACTAATGACCGAAGAGTAGCATCTCTCACCTTCCTCCTCTTGAGCTCAGGTTCAGAGGGTTGACTGGCACAGCCGGTGCTGCAGGCCTCCTGCTCCAGTAGCTTAACATATGCCTCCTGGCAGGCTGGTGGGGGGAGGGGGGGCAGTTGTGAGACAAGATGGAAAAGAGTGCAAGAAGGAAGAAGAAGAGGCAAAAAACAGAGAAGACATAGAGCACTGCAACCCTCGTAGAGAGAAACAAATAAAACAGGTACTGGCTGTTTATGTGGGAAGAAATATAAAGATGCAAGGGAGACGTTGTGTATGTTGGACCCTGCAGGGACAATTCACTCTGTGCTGCAGTTATTGAAACAGGGGGCAACGGGGCATCTGCTGTCTCGACGACAAATCACATCATTGATTTCCAATACAGCAGTCCAAACTGGGCGAACAACCTCAAACACCTAGAAAATACCAACTGGGTCTGCCAGCTCTCACTGATACCAGTGAGAACAAAGAAACTGTTAAGCAGAGCTGTTGTACTCAACAGTCTGAAGGATCCAAAAATCTGTTTCATTTAAACTCAAATAATCTTTTACTTAAATATGCAGTCCATTGCCTACCCAAAGGTTTTTTAATGGAGCGGATACTTTTATGAATGAGATTTATCGCCTGTCTCATCAAAATGATGACCCACACCTTCAGGGTCTAAAGACACCATCCAAGTAGAAATCACTGGGGTAACTACACTTCGGTAAAAAATTCATGATACTTGACTTCATATAGATTTTACATTTATGACGATTCAGCTTACTGCAGTTCATGCTGACAGGATTTATTGAGGGTTAAGACCTCAGCAGCTTGAACTTTGACCTCTGCCTCCTCAGCAGGATTCTAAGACCACCAAACAAACAAAAACAGATCAGCTGACTGACTCACCTCCCTGACACTCCTCCCTGCTGGTGTTGAAGCCGGCGTTTCCATTGACGAACTGACAGATGGAGTACAGGCGACAGCCACGGTGACAGGCATTCATTATGGAGTCCTGCCAGCCAGCCAGGCCAAAGAGAAAAGGGGGAGGAAAGGGTAGGGGGGTTTTACAAAGAGATGTCTCCTGCACTCTTGGATGAAGTCAAGATAACCTTGTTAGAAAATATGACACAGATGGGTTATGGCATCTCTTAATGACACAGTGCAGCTGTTGTATTACAGCTTGTCATAAACAGTTGATAAGAAACCTTCAGTTACTGCAAAGGAAAACCAAGCTGCATAAAGTAAAATGTGATGATGAGAGAGGAAAATAAACATTACTGGACTTCCTCTTGTCACAATGCCTCAATTCTCATATCAAAATAAGGAAACAGCGCCCTCTGATGCCTTCTCCAGGAACTGGAGACACAAAGAGATTCCCTGACCGCGACCATGAAGGGTTTCTTACAGCTGTGTGCTTGTTATCTTTACTGCATTTCTCTTTTGACTTACAGGCAGTAGACAGAGCTGTTTATCCCAAACCATGAAAGGATGCCTTATAGTTTGAAGGCGATTGCTTATAGCCTACAGTGTTTGCATGCAGTTATTTTCCAGTATATGCGTCTAAACTCGACAGCCTATGGTTTTCACTCAGTCTTCATCAGTGTGTTGCAGCAGGTGACTGTGATCCGCTTTGCAGCAAAGCTCTCTGCTCCTGCTGCCCTGCAGGATGTCTGAACCACACCTGAAGGCAGCAGAGCAGGAGGAGGAGGAGGTGGAGGTGGAGGTGGTGGGAGGAAAAACATCCGACGCTGGAAATCTATAGCAACTGGGCTCTAAGCCACAGTCAAATTCGCACATCTACAGTCCCTGCTTGCGTCCTTCCTGGCCTTGTCTGAGCAGGAAGATTATGTCAAAAAGGATCATTGTTTCACGTTTCAAAATACTCGTTACTGCGTTAAACCTGTCATTAATTGTGAATTAAGAAATGTTAACTATTTGATGCATTTTTTACGACTGCAACTTAGCTGAGCTAATTAAAAGCACTTCACTTCTTGGTCGAGTCTTAAGATGTAGAAGAAATTGAGCTGCATCCATTTTTTTCGGCCTAATTGTGCGTCGTAGCATCCAAGAGGATGCAGTGAAAATTCGCCACCAGCGTGGTGCCTGTCATTACGCACAGCCTGAAACACATTTCATATTAAAATAGAAGCTTTTCGATGCCGAGTATATCGTGTTGTCATTGTGCATTTCTTTGCAGCGCGCTGAAATGTCGGATAGCAGGATAGCTGTCAGCTGAGTGCTGATAATGCGCTTCATGCAGACAGCCTACGCTACAGCAGAGAGGAGCAACTTACTTTAGCGGGGCTTTTGTTTTTGATGGTGAGCTGGCATTGCTTTTTGCAGTAATTGATGTCGCCCAGTTGGTTGTCAAACAGATCCGAGGACGCAGCGGCGAGCCCAGCGAGAAGCACCGAGAGCAGGGCCGAGAAGCCGCACATCCTGCCGCAGAGCCGGAGCATCTCAAACCCTGAAGAGAGGAGCAGAGAGTCGAGCTTCAACCAGCACTGAGCTCCCTTTGTAGCGGCCCTGCTGCTGCTGGTGGTGGTGGTGATGATGGTGCTGCTGCTGGTAGTGTTGCGGATGCTGCTGCCTCAGCCTGGGTCCTGTCTGCTCAGCTCATCCGCTTCTGATCGTGGCGTCACTCGCATCATCATCATCATCATCATCATCACGCACACACACGTTGCTGCCCCCCCCCTCTCTCTCTCTCACACACACACACACACACACACACACACACACACACACACACACACACACAACTTGCAGACTAGGCTTCACTGCAGTGCATAATGTCGGTGATGACATAAAAAGGTAGCAAATAGTTGGCAGGGGATGGCAAATGTCCAGCTGCAAGGAGGCAGATGGGCCATTTGTTGCAGTAGTATTGATAATTCAGGAACAATCAATTATCAGATGAATGTAAAGATCCTGCTGGAACACATATGGGCCACAACTGCTGTGGGGAAATGACCATGGAGAGCCATTGTTTAATTGTCAGCTTGAAGGTGTGTTTGTGATACAGTTTAAGTTTGATTGGAAAAGTGACAACAGCAGTTTCATCATATGTACAATATCATCATTGAATGTTCAACAACAATATAACAATGGTCCATACTGAGCATATTATAATATCAGGGTCAGTGTGTGTCCATGTAGTGCCTCAGATAAATGTTCCTCTTTGTACACTGTTGTGGAGCAGCTTTCTGATACACATACAGCTATTAAAGTTGAAAGGAGCTTATAGAAGTCAAGTCAGGACTGATTTATGGAACAGGGTCACCGATTTATGATAAAATCTTCTGTGACAATTTCACTTTAGCTATTACATTTTCTTTGTTGTATTCGGGTATTTGTGGGCATTAGAGAGGGGGGGGGGGGTGTTTTCAGTTTTCTATGTTATCCCTTGGATTTTGTTTTTGTGTCTGTAAACCATAAATTAAAAAAAATTGCATCATGTTCAGTTAAGACAAAGCAGTTATACTGTAGATTACAACAGTTTAGAAGTTCTCAAGCTAAAGGACAGAACTGATTTTTACTGATAAGTTAACCTAAGTAAGAGTATGTATCAACAGTATTCCATATGCAGATTGCTCTCATTCGGTGTTGTGTTATCATGTATTGTAGGCTATTGATACATTATCAATAATAATAATTGTTTCATTTAACATTGTAGCTGGTCAAGGTAGACCTAATTCATATACTCTTGGACTGTTTAACACATATATTACACTATATAATATCATATTTGATAGATTCTTCCTCACATATGTTGTAAGTAAAATCTCAATCTGGAAACTAACTATTGACTATAGCTGTTAAATACTGAATGTGGTGAAGTATAAAGTACAATGAAATGGAAATACAAGTAAAGTATGAAAGTACACTCAAGTACAATTCAGTAAATGTACTTACATTACACAACTTTAATTTGTAAAACAATTAACAGTCCAGAAAGTAGTAGTAGTAGTGTTGTTTTAATTTCCTGACACTGTGTGTGTGTGTGTGTGTGTGTGTGTGTGTGTGTGTGCGTTCGTGAGTGTGTGTGTGTGTGTGTGTGTGTGTGTGTGTGTGTGTTTCTGGGAGGGGGCTGTGTTGAGAACAAGGGAGGAGCAAACATTGTGAACCAGAGAGTTGTCGCTGCCTGCTGCAGCTCCAGAGCAGCACTGAGTTAAAAGGAAGCAAACCTCGTGTTTCCTGCAACAGCCTGCATTCAGTTTGGTGTCCTGACTTTCACTGGAAGAGGCAACATTTGGTCTGACAACAGCCGCTGGACAGTGAAGCCACACACCAACTTCACCTCTGTCTGCTCCTTGCATCTTTGAAAAGTGGGAAAGGACAGTCAGGGAGGAATAGAGCAGGGAAAACTGCTATTAAAAAAAGCATGTTTACCTTCATATTTCTCGTCCTTCTTCCACACGTGTTGCTCTCTTCAACAAGTAAGTACCAAACTTTAGTTACCTGACAGACACAATACAGCCTTTGCTAATTACCACGTTAGTGTCGGTTCAGATTGCAGCAGATGGAGGTACGCTGTCATCTCCTGTGTTTAGGTTGGCAGCAGCTGTCTGAAAAATTGAGTTTGAATCAGTTATTTCACATAATTCACAGTATCTCACATTGAGATTAGCATAAGGAAGAGGGAAAAAGGGCGACTAGTTGGTTCACCAGCTGTTATTATCACCCCACCTATAATAATTATAACAGGTATGCAGCTGTACACGGAATTGTAAGTAACCACAGATATTTTCAGGGAAATTCCACTTCAACTATGCTCTCACTTGAAAAAGAGAAAGCAGTAACCCTCTATCACCATATATGTAATTTATATCTTAATATTCATGTATTATGATTTGGTGGGTATTATTTCTGGAGAATCAATTGATAGACTATTTATGGATAAAATAACTTGTTTGTTTTTTCTAATCCAGTGAATAGAATACCTAAAAAGTCAGGAAACCTGTTCAGATGAAAACTGGATAGAAATCCAGTATTGCCCACAATTACCTAATCCATCCACAAAGGTTTAACTACCAAATCACTGACAGTGGACAAATGTATATTTTCTCATCACCCAACCCTTTTTATTCAAGGAATTTTGTTAAATATTCTGGAAAAAGTTGGGTACATTTTTGTTTTTATTAGTCTCTGACCAACTAACTCAAAACTGAGATCATAGTTTAACTGTGGCGTTTTCAATGAAATAAATCTAAACACAGCAGTCATGAGGTGATTTTGCACCTATTGGCGGATTAAAGTGAGTGTTGTTTATTAGACGTGGTGGTGATGAAGCTGATGAGACAAATTGAAATAAATGGTGTTCGTCAGTGCTGTTGCATGAAGGAAATGTGAGAAAGATGTTGATACTCCAAGTTAATATTACCATGCACAGACTGACTGACTGATCTGCAGGTAGCTTCTTTATGTGTGTATGTTGATTATACATACCTGAATTGTGTTTTAAAGTGAATCTCACTTACTTAGGCCCAGAGGTTAATCCTCACACATTTTAAAGGTTGCAGATTAGATCACATTAGGTGCCGCTGAACCCACTGAGGCTGGAGACAAGGTAAGGGACACACATGTTAGAAAGCTTGTCCACCGCCCACCTATAGCACAGTTAATAAATCTCTACACTTCAACCCTCATATCTCTGTGAAGGACCCCAGTGGTAACATTCACACACACAGCAGAGCGTTGTTCATGGCATCAATCGTAAAGGCAAATTTAAACTCTTAGAGAGAGGGGTACTTGTATGGAAAAGCATTTAAGGATTTTACCGACAAACCAGGATGACCTTTCGAAGTTGTCCTGCTCAAGCACCATAAATCCACTTCATTACTGGGTCATAAATATGTGCTGAGCTCCGACTCTTTGTTGTGGTGCTGCTGAACTCTCACACACAAACGCATATAAGTTTTCATACGGTTGGCAAAGGATTTGGAATCAAATTATTTCTTGTTAGACACTTTGTAATTTCACCTCTACAGTAGGTCCACTGGCATTATTTTCATTATCAACCAAATAAAACTGCAGACAAACGACTGCCCGGGTCTAACCTATGATGTTATTGAGGAGTTTAATCAATCAAAGTTATGGGATGAGAGGGAGTTAAAAACGTTCTGTAAACTCAAATGCAACATGGTGGAAGAGAACTTTCTGGCATTTAGATTTTGTTAGTAACATTTTTAAAATGATGCATAATGAAAACATGGTAGACAACTGAGTTCGAGATTGAAATTTTGAGAAAAGTACTCCCCACACTGTGTGCAGTAATTAACTAACCCTGATTAAAGAAGCAATGTTTCAGCATGGACCATTATCAAGCATAAAAAACACAATACAACAGAAGCACGTGCTGCAAGAAACCCAACACAACTTTACAGTCAATAAATGGTCAAATTTGTGCACAATCAGTTGTCAATCTGTATCATTTTTAAACAAACATGCTGGATATTTGCAAGTTCCAGTGTCTTAAATGTCTCAGGATTTTGGACACTTGGTCAGACAAAACAAGTTACTTGAAGAGCGAGTTTTTTGATATCGGCATGGCTTACAAGTGTGTGTGTGTGTGTGTGTGTGTGTGTGTGTGTGTGTGTGTGTGTGTGTCCATCACCCAGACGTGGCAGTGATCTCCCCACAGGATCCTGTCTTGCGTATCGGCTCCAGCCTGACAGCCAGGTGCTCTCTGAGCCCCGGACTTGGCCTCCACGCCAGCACATTGTACTGGACGCTAAATGGGATGCGTCTGTCCGACAGCACCTACAGCGTGGTAAGCCCTGACATCCTGAGTGTCTCCCTTCACAGCCTCAACGGCTCCCAGCAGCAGTCTGGAGACAACCTGGTGTGTCACGGAGCAGATGGACACGTCCTCGCCGGTTCTTGTCTCTATGTGGGCAGTAAGTGGAGGCTTGTCTGTCTGTGCAGAGTCATTACTTGTTCTGTTGCTTTTACTGATAGCGTTAAGCTCATGTGGAGTTATCTTTGTTAAAAGTTTTATAAAAGTATTGCATGCTTTTAAAAAAGAGTTATAAAGATTAATTTTTTTAGTCAATATGTTTGGAAAAAGAAAATAATGTATTTTGAGCTTTAGAAAGATATATCAGGATTTTAAAAAGCCAAATGTCACAGTTGCTATATCTATGTTTGAAAACATAATAGTTGTAGTTAAACGAGGAGGCATACTGCTTTTCTATTTTTGTCCTTTCTCACCCCCACAGTCATCATGAGCCCATTTCTCACAACTCTAACATAAAGTTTAGCTAACCCAATTGATAACCTACATTCTAACTCAAAGTTAGCTTTATTCAAAGTGGGAACTAATGCCTGATTTCATCAAGGTTAATTCAAAGTTATTCAAAGGCTGTGTATGTGGCATTTACCTTGATGAAATCAGATCAAGGTAAATGTACAAAGACACACATACACAGCCTTTGAATAACTATGCTATCGAAGATTTATGAGTCAACAAAAGTAAAGATGAGCTCATATTTTAATTATTTAACTCCGTTGAAATAATTTGAATCAAGAAATAATGAAAAATGACACCTACAACTTTTGCTATTGCCCTCATATTAATTATAAAAAAATATACAATTAAAATTAAAATAGTCATTTTAACATTCTGTTTCTGTATTTCACTGCATTAAAATTCAATATGTGGACGCCAATTATTCGAGAAGCTTTTTGTCTCTTAAAATTAGTGGGGATTTTTGTGTTTTCTTTTCACTCGTTCTAACAGTGCCTCCAGAAAAGCCGGTCCATTTAATGTGTTGGTCCCGTAATGCCAAGGATTTGAGCTGCAAGTGGAGCCCGGGGAGCCGGGGTGAGACCCACATCCGAACCAAATACACCCTCAAGTACAAATTGAGGTGAGCGCCCCAGACCTGCTGCAGCTCACAGGTGATCACCTCGTCCAACACCAATCAGGTATCGCAGCTAATGTGCACCATAAAGTTCATCATCTTCAATACATGCTACGTTCAGAGGCTGCAGTATGCTGTTTTGCTTTGGTACCAACTGTTAAAAAGGGGGAAAAAATCAGTCTGTCTTTTCGAGAAAAAAACAAAAACAAATGTCAAGAGTTTATTTTGGTCATAAGGCCTGCTGTGTTTCTGTCCAGGTGGTATGGGAAAGAGAAGGAGTGTGAAAATTACAGCACAGGGAGGCAGCATAACTCCTGCTACATCCCCCGCAACCTCGCCCTCTTCACCCCATATGAGATCTGGGTGGAGGCAGCCAATCAGCTGGGCTCTGCCACCTCTGACATCATCACCCTGGACATCCTAGATGTAGGTGAGTAAGTTTTGATGACATGTTTCTTTATTTGGACTACTGGAGGTTAATTAATAAAATCTCACACTGTCACTGCTCTCTACCCTCCTTTCCTTTCCTTTCCTTTCCTTTCCTTTCTTTTCCTCTCCTCCCCTCTCCTCTCCTCTCCTCTCTTCTCCTCTCCTCTCCTCTCCTCTCCTCTCTTCTCTTCTCCTCTCCTCTCCTCTCCTCTGTTTGTTTGTCCGACCATCTCTCGCATATGGCAAACACACTTCTCTGGGGGTGAGGGGATTTATTTTTATGATTCACTTCCTCCACCCCGTTGCTCTCACAGTGTTATGGGTTCAGGCTTCTCAAAGATAAACAGTTTCATTGTAAAAGTTAACCGCACAGCATTATGCCTCTTAGGTAATGTATTCACAGGTTTCACAGCAAGAAATTTAGGTAATGATGTTCGAGCAGGGTGCAAACTACAGGGGAACCAGGGGGAGCTTGGTTCCTCTTAATAATACATGAGCTTCCCTGAAAATAATGATTGTGAATTTTTTTTTTCTTCATTGCTAATTCACTCAGTGTGTGCATTACTCCACATTTCTCCCACCTACCGTAACTCATCTCAAAAAAAGAAAATAAGGAGGCTTACATGCACATTTTCCCCAAATTTCCCCCAATGATTTAAAAAAAGTGAGCTCTTCTGAAAGCCAAGTTATTTTTCAAACCCTGTGTAGGAGCAATAGCAGGTATTCTTTACAGTGTTTACACTCCTAATGTCATAGTGAATACTACATTTTGAAAGCAGTGTTTGTTGCCTGTGGCTGAGCATCCTCTCCTTCCATTTACCTTCACCGCACACTGGAGTAACAGATAAGTTGGAGGCAGTGAGTGAGTTGGAGGTGAAGGAGGAGCAATGCCATACGCCTACCTCAATAAGAGTACAGAGGATACTTTTCCTGGCGGGATTTTCTTTTCTCCTCTCGAGCGGAACTCAGTAGAACAAATAAAGTACATCAGCTGGCAAACAGTGTCGCATACCGGCAGTAAAGGCAGGGAAGGTTAAAAGCAGGAAAAACATTTACAAGACATTTTATTAACCTCTCTTCCTTCCTCCCTTTATCTTTCTCTCCGTCAAATCCCTTTGTTTGCAGGCTTTATTGCAGTGGATAAATGTTTTATTTAATGCTAACCGCTGGGACAACGTGATCTCAGCAGGAAGTAGAGACTGACCTGAACAAAAGCCTGCCACTCTGCTAAAGGGGAGATGGAAACACACATCAGTGATTTAATTTGTCAAGCAAATATTTCTAGATTGAAATCAAAATTAAGTTTGCTTAATTAAAGCTTGCTTGACTGGGTAGCCTGTTGGTTAAGAAGGATACAACATAATCACAATGTCTGCGGTTCAATTCCAGCCACAGATCATTGTTGCATGTCACCCTGCTCTCACTATTCAATGAAACTGCCTATCAAGCCAATGGGGCCAGCCACCGTAGCCTAGTCTAAGCAGATACCACATGTAAGGTCTAATTATGCAGCTGAGTATCGAAGAGCAGAGATGACAGTTGGACTATTGAGTGCTCCTCCGTGGCAGTCAGATGATTGTAGGTTATTGTAACCTATGCAAATACAATGTAGATATACGGCTGGGTCAAACTGCCAATATCTGCTCTTTGCTTCTGTGAGAGAGGGACTCAAAGGCAGGTACATGATACCAGCTGTGGAGCCTAATCACAGGTCAAAAGATAATTTAACATTAACATTAAATTTCCATAGAAATGCTCACCCAATATTTTCATTATGTGTATTGATAACTACTTACTGAAAATATCTGGAATAGATATTATATTATACCTGGTTAAATACCAAATAAACTCTCTCGTGTGTGTGTGTGTGTGTGTGTGTGTGTGTGTGTGTGTGTGTGTGTGTGTGTGTGTGTGTGTGTGTGTGTGTGTGTGTGTGTGTGTGTGTGTGTGTGTGTGTGTGACTATATAACATTTATCGATGGCATTAACAGTATGGAGCATCTGACCTTCACCGTAAGGAATAGATACTCTAACTGATACTGATGAATGTGGACTCTCTTCACTTCAAAATTTAGTTAAACTGAAGACATAAATAAATGATCTCATACACAAGACAGTCAGCTGTTAGTTGGTGCAGCACTGATCACCTTCACCATGTCTTACTGAAGAAGAAGGATGCATTATAACACTCACTGTGAGTGTCACTTGGACCTCCTGTGTTCTCGCTTTATATACTGTACATCTGCTGCACACACACTGTAAACGCTTGTTTTTACAGTGACCACAGACCCTCCTGCCAACGTGCGGGCGAGTCGTGTCGGCGACCTCGAGGACCAGCTGACGGTCCGCTGGGCCAACCCCCCCGAGCTCAAGGACATCCTGTTCCAGGCCAAATATCAGATTCGCTACAGACTGGAAGACAGCACCGAATGGAAGGTGGTCCACACACACACATTTCCACACATTAAATGATTAGTAAAAACCCTGACTGTTTGTGATTCATTGCTGGTAAAATTTGAAACCAGGCTTTGACCCAAAAGTGCAGCAGCAGAGCTTTTAAAAACAGTTCCTTTGAAGTTTTCTGGCCACAGCTTTTTTATATATTTTTCTCTGGTGTGTATGTACGTGCAGTATGTGTTAGATGCAGTGGCTTTAATCAATAAAAATGAAAAAATAAAAAGAGTGAGAGATGCAGCAAATATCTCTTTGGATTTTGATTCCAATACTACTACTACAACATACAAGTGCTATTGAATTACATCCTCTTTTTTCATGTTGTTCCCTCTCTCTCTCAGGTAGTGGATGATGTTGGTAATCAAACATCATGTCGTCTGGCAGGCCTTCGTGCTGGGACTGTCTATTTTATGCAAGTGAGGTGCAACCCAGTAGGCATCTATGGCTCCAGGAAGGCCGGCATCTGGAGTGACTGGAGCCATCCGACTGCCGCCTCCACACCTGGCAGTGGTGAGTGAGTACACTGCAGAGGACAACACATTGGAAATTTCTTGGTTTACCTTAAGATGCGTCAATCCAGTTATGATTTTGAAGAACTATACTACGTGAGTTCAGAGCAAATGCAAATAATCACTGAAATTTTATTTCAATTAAGCAATGTCTGTTTTCTGCACATCCTAGACTAAATTAACTCATTATTTAAAAATATACTGAGGTCTTTCCTTTTAAAGACTGTCTCATGGCTTAAATGGCTTCTAAATACTTCCTGCACATGACAAAACTTGACCATCCATTCCTTTTCTAATAATCAACCTTTCATTGCCAATTAAAGCCATGAAAACAATGTCCTCATCCTGGATTCAACATCCTGAACAAGCAGATCCAAACCGCATGTGACCCAAGAGAAACCAAAACATCAATAGACTATATACCTTGATAGAGATCTCTCAGCAGAGGATAAGAAGGAACTGCAAAGAGCTAGGGGGACATTTGATAGATTTTTGTCGTTGGCTTCAAAGATTGATCAAGTTAGAAAGCTGATGCCGTGCCACAAACAGGGCCCATAAAGCTTGAGTGGAAGCAGGTTTGAGACCAAGAGAAGCAGATAATGAGTTACATAGGTTATGTGGTATTTACTCCACAGAGGAAGGAAGTTGCTATCGGGCTCTGTTGTTTGCCATAAAGAATTGATTGTGGCAGACTTATGACTTCCAATAGCCTCCCCATACCCAGAAAGCCAAGTATGGTGTATAACCTTCACAGTTTAGGACATTAAACTGAGAAATATCTCTCTTTATATGAAACTACTGCCCAGTTTACATCTCGTTTTGGAAAATGAAGCAACATGAATCATCATAAATGTTGACTGAATGCAACTTAATGTTTCCTAGAAGCCTTTGCATGAAGAGACATGCTGAATATTTCTATATTAAAAATGTCTTAATAGAACACCAGAGCATTATTTTAGTGTGGGAAAACCAATTTGAGTAGGAGACATATAAAAAATGTCCTGCTGTCTATTATACTAAAACACTTTGAACTCTGGTAAGTTGCGACAGGTCATGATTTATGACATAGCATATGATAAGGAGTTATGTGATTAATAGCCATGCTAGCAGCTCTGTGAAGCTGTACAGACATAGCCATGCTTTGAACTAAAAGCATGTTAACGTGGTGATACTAGCAGGTAGAATGTTTAGTTTAGCTTGTTAGCATGCTAACACTTGCAAGGAAAACAAAGCTACATGATAAGAATTTTAGGAGACAGGAGACTACAATATACTGCACTGAATGTAGATTTGGATCAAAATGGGCAAACAAACTAAGAATTACCATCTGCAGCATATAATACTATTTCTAGCATCATAACCTCATTACACTTAATTGACCGAGACTGCAGAATCTGAAGCTAACAAGATATACTGTACATGGAGAAAATCAGGCAAGCAGAATAGATTATTATATAACATCATTTTTTGACTCCAAAAATTAACAAAGTTAGGATTAAAAAGATTTAGGTCATTTTATAATTTTGAGCATGTACACCACAGCGTTTCAGAGGGGCCCACGATACTGGAAGTTAAATTAGCAGCTGTTTAAAGATAAAGAGCTCGTATACACAATACACAAATTCATGAAAGATTTCTTTGTAGTAAATAATGATACAGTGGAGGCTTTCAAATGCACCCAGAGGGGACACTGCATTCAATACAGCCCCAGAAAAATTGAAAACCGTTTGGAGGAAGAAAAAGCATTTCAACACTATATATACTAAACAATTAAAAAGGTATTAGAAAATTTGCTGGAACAACACAAATGCTTGTTAAAATTGTACTCATTGGAGAGTCCTCCAGTGGATCCAGATTTGATACGGAGCCAATGAAGTTGCTGCAGGGCAGGAGTGAAGTAAACAAACTTTATTACACAGGAGGAGTTATGTTAAGCCATTTAGCTCTTATGAAAAGGTGACCTGATAGACTTTCATCAAACCATCTATGAGTCTATTAAAACATATTTGCTTAATACCTTCAAATAGTTATATAGACAAAAGACTTTCAGAAACTCATCACAAAGGTTTCATCTTCACTATTATAACAAGCTTCATGTGGAAGGTTCACAGGTTCAGATAAATGAAAGAACTGAAGGCCACTTAGACTACAATGTATCAATACTAAAATATTTGCTAAATGTCTTATGAACAGATTTTAAAAATCACTACTGAATAATATTTATCAAGAATATTAGTTGGATCAGTTGGATTCTTATAAAGACGATCTATGAGTGACAATATCAGACAAATAGTCATAAAATGAGATATTATGGATTAATGAAAAAAAATGTTTTGCTGACTTTGAAAAAGCATTTGATAAAGTACATTTGGATTTAATTAATTAATTCTTAAAATATTTTAACTTGGAAGATTCATTAATAAGTTCAATAAAAATAATTTATAGTAACTCAAAGTGTGAAATAATTTTATTTTTTTTTATTAAAAAAAAATGCAGTACAGAAGATTCAAACAAGGATGTCCACTGTCTGCATATTTATTTTTAATAGCAATTGAAATTTTAGCTCAAAAAGTAAGAATGAATATCAATAGAATAAATAGTTTGGAATAAAAATGGCAATGTACACTACCGGTCAAAGGTTTTAGAACACCCCAATTTTTCCAGTTTTTTATGAATAGCTTGAAATGGTACAACAGTAAGTGGTGAACTGCCAGAGGTTAAAAGGTAAGGTTACCCAAACCTGAAAATTATACAAAAACAAAAAAAATTATACATTGTGAAGAAAGACAAGGTGTTTCCTTCACCATCAAAAAGCACTCAGAAACTGGGGGAAACTGTGAAAGGAAGAGGTCTGGCAGACCCAAAGCCACTACAGAGTCAGAAGACACGTTTCTGAGAGTCAACAGCTTGCCTGATAGGCAGCTCACAGGACAACAGCTTCAAGCACAGCTTAATAGTGGTCGTAGTAAGCAAGTCTCAGTTTCAACTGTGAAGAGAAGACTGGGTCACAGGTCGAGTTGCAGCAAGAAAGCCATTGCTAAGACGTCAGAATAAGAAGAAGAGGCTTGCCTGGCTCCATGAAACACCACCAATGAACATAACTACTGAAGATTGGAAGAAGGTGTTATGGACTGATGAATCAAAATTTAAAATATTCTGTTCATCACGCAGGAGTTTTGTACGCTGTCGAGTAGGCGATAGGATGGTTCCTCAGTGTGTGACATTAACTGTCAAATATGGAGGAGGAAGCATGATGGTCTGGGGCTGTTTTTCTGGATCCAGGGTCGGCTACCACAGCATTCTGCAGCACCATGCAGTACCCTCTGGTATGCACGTAGTTGGTCAGGGGTTCATCCTGCAGCAAGATAATGACCCAAAACATAAGTCCAAGCTATGCCAGAACTGCCTTAGGAAAAAAGACCAAGATGGTAAGCTTGAAAACATTTTTTAAATAATAAACTGGAAAAATTGGGGTGTTCTAAAACTTTTGACCGATAGTGTATATTTTCAAATTCAGCCAAAACTTTTCAGTTACTTTTTTCAGATTGAAACCTAACTGAGACAAGCTCTGTGGTGATCTGCCACTAAAATGGTCAGATAGTCCAATAGATGTCCTAAATCTACATAAATATACATGTTCTATAACACATTACATTGGAAAACTGACAGAAAGCTATATAGCTGATAGAAAATTGAAAGTTTGGAGAATGACTAATATAACCTCATATGGTAAAAAATAACAGTGACAAACTTTTTAGTAATTCCTGTTTATGTGTATTCTCATGTCATTACCTTCAGCTTTCTCAAAAATATGAACAGACTGTGTTCTGTTTTTTATGGTTTGGTAAGCCAGACAAGATTAAAAGAGCTTGTCTGTGCCATGATTACAAACATGGTCGACTTAAACTGATAAAACTTGAAGCACTCAACTTTGCAGTAAAAGTATCCCTTATACCTCAAATGATTTTAAATCTGCAATGGTTCTCAGTAAAGTGATTATCTGTTGCCCCTACATTAAGGATACAGCATGGATAAACAGCAGAAAAATAAACAAAAACCCATAAATCCTAAAAAATATCTGTGGCACCAGAAGCTGTTCAGTCACAATAAGAGGATTTGTTTAAAAATTGTATCACAAAGGAAAGTTTTTACATGCATTTTGTGTCTACATTAGAATTTTACAACAAAAACTAATCTACAGGTACTTGCCCACAAAGTAAATACTTTAAAAAAAATGTTTAAAAATAAAGCAGGCATACAGCAATGTGTAGATTTTGTGTGGAGGAAGAAGTGTTAGATCTCCATTTATTTGGGTATTGGAAGGAAGTTGCATTAGTTTGGATTAAAGTTGATGAGTGAATATAAGTTTACAGCTCACATGTTCATAGTTGTCCTTTAACTATGATGTTGAGTGAATTAAGGGACGATAATAATAATGATAATAATAATAATGATAATAATGATAATAATAATAATAATAATAATGATAATAATAATAGCATCATCCTTTTTTATATAGAAACTTTTAAAAACAAAGTTTACAAAGTGCTTTGACAAACAAAGCAAAAGCAGTACAATACAAAGCAAGAGACACAACACAGAGAGCAGTAACAGAGGACAATGAAATACAGTAAGAAAAAAAAACATATATACATACACACACACACACACACACACACACACACACACACATATGTATATATATATATAAATATATAATAAAATAAAATGAGATAAATTAAAATAAAATGAAATAAAGGACAGTAACAATAAACAAAGAGGATCACATAAAAGTTAGTCTATAGAAATGAGTTTTGAGCAGTGATTTAAAAGAAGTTACTGATTCTACGAGCCTTATTTCCTCGGGCAGGTCATTCCAAAGTCGAGGGGCCCTGATGGTGAAAGTGCTATATGGCTATACTGTTACCACGGGAAGCACTTTTTTTTTCTTCCTCCTTTTTTTCTCTTTCTTCCTAATTTGTTGTTGGTGGTGGTGTTATAATGTTCCTTTACATGAATGTATTCCTTTGACTTTATGTAATAATGATTTTAAAAAAGCAGCTGAGGAATATGTCATTAGTCTTGCAGGTATTTTGTCATAAAACCAAAGAATTTAACTAATTGAAATTCAGGGGATGACCAAAGTGATTAAAATTCCTCCTGAGGGAGACATGAATGTGTGTGCAACATTTCATGACAGTTCCTCCAATAGTTGAGACATTTCTCAAAATCACAGATGTAAGCCTCATGGTGGCGCCACATGAAAAGTAAGAGGATCACCAGTGTCATTAGACTGTATTCTCTGTGGTCCATGAATGTACAACATTTCATGGTCCATCAAGTATTTGTTGAGCTATTTCAGTCTGAACCAAAGACTGACCGACATGACAACATGGGCATACCACCTCACTTCTAGCACGGTTTGTCACCATTATAATCTTCTCAGCATCAATACTGCTTTCCAAGAAGTCCAGGGCACATATATTGTACATTAAAAATGAGCAATAATATAAAAAACAATAATAACAATCTGGACAGCCATGTAGATTAATCAAAACCTAAAAGAAAGGACATTTCTTGCATTTAAATATCATACATTTAATAAAAACTATGAAGGTTTCTTCTACTGTATTTTTTTAGGAGTTTGAGTGTTATTTTCTTAAAAATGTATTTTCAATTCAAAATAAAATGTTGACTTATACATTCAGTAATTGGAAAAAAAATGCCAGAAAAAGAAAAAGTGCCATATGAATCACATCTATGCATTACCTGGCAAGCAGCCTGTGTGTTCTGACTGCACCCCACCTTGTTCAAACACTTGTCCTAACTGTAACCTTGACGCTGTCTTCTCTTCCTCCCTCCCTCCTTTGGCCCCCCCCCCCCCCCCCCCTCCCCACCCCGCCTTTCTTCTCCCAGAGCGTCTGCAGAGTGGCTCATGTGATCCTAAGCCTGGTGAGCGGAACTCCACCCTGCGGCGGGAACTCAAGCAGTTCTTCGGCTGGGTCCGCAAGCACGCGTCTGGCTGCAGCGGCATGTCAATAAAACTGTACGATCAGTGGAGGGTGTGGCTGCAGAAATCACACAAAAGGCGCAACCAGGTAGGTAAGCAGAACCTGTTTCTTTTATTTCATTATCTCTGCTGAGCCCATCTCAGAAATACACACACACACACACACACACACACACAGGGAGCCATTGCTGCATCAATGTCCTGAACTGAATTTCTGACCCTGCCTTTGTCATGCCATGTGGTCAGCATTTATACAAACACAAAGAGGACAGATTCCTCTTGAACTGGCTGGCTCTGTGAAGTCTCAGTCCGTACTTTATGATCAGGTAAAATGTGTGGTTTTGACATTACTGGCCCAGAAGTGGGAGCATAAAATATGCTCTCAGTCATGCACTCAGATTTTATTACATATTTTAACAATGTAGACTTCTGCTCTTCAGCTGATGACCACAACAAAGAGAAATGAACATGTAAATGTAATCAACGGCCCACTGTAATGTTTTCCTTTTGTGTTTTGTTTTGTCTCGGCATGAGGAGCCCTTTCACAAAAAATAACTTCAAAATGGCCAAATGGCACACAGAGGCCCGGCATCCTCTCTGTGTTTATGTGACTTTTGTGATGAGTTCAGGTCCTTGCTGCTGCTGCTGCTCAGTCCTTGAACTCACAGAAACCTGCACTCCACCTGACTCAATTAGCTCAGCAGAAGTCTCCTTTTTTTCCCTTAATAGGACACATGCTGTCACCTGAATAATGTCTTTGTTCACGAAGCCTGACAGATTCCCATTGATTACCTTGAGAGAGAAGTAGCAGAGGGCTGACAGAGATGCACAGTGAATAAGAAAGTGATGATATAAAGAGAGAAAAGTGCCAGCCACACAGAGCAATTAACATCTTTGTGCTGATTATGAATTACATAGTTTATTTTTTTACTGAATTGCCAAAGTATCAATCTTCTGGTTTTGTCTTTTCAGATTCTACAAGACGATAATTCATAGTACAGACACTCAGCACTCTTGTGGTGTTTAATTCAAGAACAGCATCAAGATGAAAAAAAAGCCACGAGGGTCCCAGTTTTGGCCAAAATCCTGGCTGAGGCATACTGCAGCATTTTGAACAAGATAACTGAGTGAGACAATTCAGCCTTTTTTCTGCCATTTCCACCAGCCGACATTAACTCTGACATTAACTGAACTGTTATTTTATAAAAAGTCATGGTAACAGTTCAGATATAATAATATAAAATAAGCAAATATCAGAATGGCAACAAATCACACAGTCATCAAAAAAAAAGACAATTTCAGTGAATTTGGAAGGATATATAAGACATGAGTATGTTTCCAAGTATTTTTATAAAGCAATCATTGCCTTTTATACTCTTTTAAATCTAAAAATGCATTAATACACCCGCTTTTATTATTGTTACAAACATATCACTTACTGTCAGCTAATGGTTCAGAGAGAAACAAAAGAATCACTGATTAGCAGCATAGACTGTAATCAGACATCAGGTGGTTTAAATATGTTATGCATCATCCATATGTAGATATTCCTACAAGGCAGAACGATGTTGGTTGGATCAGTGATTAAATTCTCACTATATGTAAAATGTAAATAATTTCCTGTATGTATCTGTTTTAAGACAATTTTGTATTGTTTATATTTTTGTAACTGCATATTTAAAGAGTGTTGGTTTTCTCTAAGTTATATTCTTTGACTATCAATAATGTCTAAAAAAAAATACTGTATTGTGTATGGAGCAGTAAAGAGCAGAAAATGTCTTTGAAAGTGTCTTTATTGTTTAAAAAATTCAATGTATCATATAAACAAATATCGCTGGATAAGCTTCTTAGATTCATTTACTATTTACACATTTCATCATCCTAATACATTACAACAAAAAGCAGTGTTTTTGCTGAGGCGTGCATTTACACAAACACATGACTACAGATAAAAACACACACACAGCCAGAATATGAAAAGCCCCCCTGGGTGGAATAAGACTGCAGCAGTGAGCAGGGTGGAGCCAGAGGGGGATCGATAAGTGCAGCTGAAGAGTCCAAGATGGAAGTTGCAGCAGAGCCGAGTCGATCTGTCATCCCCGCTGTCTGCTGATGTGAGAGGGCGGCTGCAGCCCTCCTGGGACTTGCCTGTCAGTCAGACTCCTCAGAGTCATACTTAAAGTCCTGCATGATCTCACTCAGAGCCTGTTTGTTCTTGATGATGCTGAATGAGGGGAGACGGGAGGGGGCACAGAAAACACAGAGCTGCATTAGTTATTGTGTTACAGAAACATCTTTGACAGTTTATTTCCCAACCAAATAAAATCACAATGGTAACAAAGAGAAGTCTGTTCATTTAGACAGACACAAGAGGCGTATAAGCCCCCGAGCAGTTCTGCAGCCGGCAGCCGGTTGATGGTGGGTGAGTGAGTAAGAGAGTGGGTCAGTGGGGAACTAACGCAGTAAATGGAAGGGTGGTAATAGCTGCTCTTACTCGTGCTTGATCTCCTGAATCTTTTCTTGACAGTCTTCGTCCTCTGGGTGATCCTGGGCCCGCTGCCTGGCCAGCTGCAGCTTGGCTGTCTGTTAAGAAGACATGTCAGATAAGATTTATGCAAACCATTCATCAGTGGAGCACGGAGGAGAGACGGGGGATGAACTCTGAGATAATAGAAGCTTTGTAGCATTACTGGCAGAGAGGAAGCTGAGTTAATGTTACAGAAGAGTGTAAAATTACAGTGTAATGTGACTGTTCAAGAGCCAAAGCTGTAATATTTTAAAAGCAGTCTAACTCAGAACTGTCAGATCAAACATGATGAGAGTCACAGGCAGGCAGCTTTTAAGTAGCATAATATAAAATTGAATATGTGGTTTCTGCCTAATCTGCACAAAAGAAGAAGAATGTTGAGAGTATTACAGAAGAATATGAACAGCATTACTTATCGGAGGCATACTGCACTTCTCCCATTGGAGGTGTATTAATAAAAAGAGTTTGACTTACAGTTCCCCAGCCTAAGAATATTTGCTGTTCTTACCTTGTAAAGAAATTATGCAATGTTTTGAAAAATAATTCTGCCTCCTTGTGGTGAAACTGTAGAACTGTATTAAAATAAAAATATATAATTTTACAGCATGTAATCATAAAGGCTTTGATTATTTGAAAGTAATTACAAAAATCACTAGTTATCTAGTGGGTAATGTGCCTCTTTGAAAAATCTCAGGTATGAAGGCCTTGAAATGCTTATAAAGCAATTTCTTAATTGACCAAATTAATAATAAATAATATATTTGATTAACCTATTTGATTTGTTTTATTTGATTCATACTCTTTAAAGCTATAATATGAAACTAGTCTGCATTAAAATGTCTCATAACATACACACAAATCTATCTATCTACCTATCTACATATACATATATACATATATATACATATTCAGGTGTGTCCTTACATTCTCCAAAACATTTCTAATAATTTTCATGTCCAGTGAAATCCATAATTTTAATCAAGGTAACGGTCCATTTTAATGGCACGTGTGTCAATGGTGTCATAACCCCTCTACCGAAGAGCATACGTGTACAAGATTATATATTATAAACAGACTTTTATCCAGTTGGAAGCCACATTTTTACAATAAACGTTTTGGTCTTGGTCATTGTTAAGTATGTACGGATGACGGATTTTAGTTATCGAACATCTGGGTCTTAAATGATCAGAGTAACAAGCTGAGGTAATGTTAGCAGCTGCTCATATCACACACAGTCCCTCTCGGACATCATGTGTCCGCTGAATAGCCTCAGAGTAACACTGATTTTGACCCTTCTTGTAAAAACCTCATAAACGACGAACACTGAAGGAATCCTAACCGATGGAAATAGTGGTTGTTTAGCAAAGAATACAACAACTCCCATGATTTCACATTATTTTGTGACATCATTAAACTTTTTTGTTATGGTTTTCATTGAACCTAGCTGCAGATATTACATACTGGGTGTGTAATTTTGATATCCTAACTGCTTCTAAACAGTGTGAAAGTCACTGTAGTTTTTCTGTACTAATGTGTTTGTGTGTATCAGTAGACTCTAACATCTGCTAATTATATTACCTTGATATTTAGAATTAAAACAACCACTATAAACACTTGTGAGGTGTCAGAGCAGTTAATATACGATGCTATGTGAATCAAAAGCACACCTATACTATTATATGAATTTTCCAATCAAAAGGTGTATCTGTCTCTTGTTTACTAATTTCTCCATGAGCTGACAGAATAAAAGAGAATTTAAAAAACACGCAATTATATTTTTCTTCTTACCAGTTCGAGCTTTTGCTTTTCTTTGTTCTGCAACTTTTCCATGTGCTCAGAGAGGTCTGGCCTGTCAAACTCATGGTGCAGCCTCCCCTTGATCTCCAGCACTTCCTTGGAGATGCCGCAGAAGGCCTGTGTTATCTCATGGACCAGCTGCCTGTAGTGGTCGAAGTCATAATGGGGCCCCGTCCTCAAGTAGGCCTCGTGTCCTCTGGAATAAAGCCAGCAGCCAAAACAAGCACCAATAAAAAACAATGAGCAGAAACATAAAAGGTTCCCAATTCAGATTTCTATCTCTATGCTTTTAAGCACGGACAATGATCCCTGGAAACAGTGTGCATATATTTGCAATAACTCAGCAATAACAGCAGCATGGTACATTAAAGCGATGGTTTGGCGTAATTTCAACCTAGCGTCATATGCACCATGACGTCTATCTAAACACCCCTTCACCCCTTTTTTTTTTCTCCTTGGCCGCAAACTGGTGGAGAGTTATCAGCCGAATGGCTTAGTACCACCAGTGTATCTCGTAAATTACCCCACTAATAATGCCTGGATTGTTATCAAACTTCTACAGTAGTACAAATAGGGTCTTTACTCATAAATCCATGCATTGGAATGTTTGTAAGTACACCAGGAGTTTATTAAAATAATACCTGATGGCTTGTACTCTGCTGATCCTGCTAATGCTGTAAACATCGTCGAAATCTCTCACGATCACCAAAATACCGGGTCATTCCAGCGAAACAGTAGGTCATGGAAGGTCTCTGGATTGAACCTTTTAGCTTTTAGGCCGTAGCCGGGATAGATGCAACTGTATGGCATATTGTCCTATCCTTCTACTCACGTTGATGTCTTCTGCTGTGCTCTCGCTTCTTGCTCCTTCTTCACTACTACTACTACTAGTCTCTTCCGGCAATAGATGTGCTCTGTGCGGGATCTCAGGCGACCACATGGTATTTCAGTGATCGTGCGAGATTTGACGATGTTTACAGCATTAGCAGGATCAGCAGAGTACAAGCCATCAAGTAAGTGTTATTTTAACAAACTCCTGAGTGTACTATGATTTATGAGTAAAGACCCTATTTGTACTACTCTACAAGTTTGATAACAATCCAGGCATTATTAGTGGGGTAATTTACCAAAAACACTGTTGGTCCCATTAGCGCCTGTACTAAGCCATTCGGCTGATAGCTCTAACTCCACCAATTTCCGACCAAGGGAAAAAAAGGGGTGAGGGGGTGTTTAGATAGACTTCATAGTGCAAATGATGCTAGGTTGAAATTATGCCGAACCATCGCTTTAAGTCAGCAGCACTACATGATGCAAACTTACTCTTCAAAGAGCTGATATGTCTCCACTCGCTCTGACTGAAGGTGATAAAACCTTTGGATCAGAGCTTTAAAGTCTGTGGGGACCTACAGGGAAGAATGACAGTAAAGAAAGTAAAAAACATGTACATCATTAGCCCTTACATACAGTTCAGCTCAAATTTGACCCATTTTGACATTTGAAAGCAGCACACAACACAACACCATTTTTAAGTTTTAAATGTTATGACTTGTCATAAAGTGGAGACATGGTTTTAATTGTTATTATGAAACCTACAATTCAGAAATGTTGAATCCTTCACTTTTGACACATCTATAGAAAGGATTATGGCTTTTATGTTTTACATAACATAAGGTCATAATATAGTGTGATTGTTAAAGTAATTTATCTATAAAAAAAAAGACTAAAAAAAGAGAAGAAATAATCCCTCTCTCTGCTCTCTGAAGCATTAATGAAGGATGAATCAACTATTTATTTATAGGATAATGTATGGATGCAAAAACATTTGTGGTTCAATATTTAGTATAGGGACTAATTCTAAAGAGATAATTGGTCAAAAATGAACCCCTCCATACTGTGAAGGGTAAGAATATGAACAGTATGTAAAAGTTATAACTTATTTTGTTTTAGTCCAGTCGTAATAAACATGTTCTGGTTACAGCTTGACACTCTTTTCACTACACTATTATGAATACGTGTTTGTTCATTTACTTTTTGGCTGTTAGTCTGATAAAGTAACATTTAAAGGCTTCACATTGAGCTCTCATAACTTATAATGGGCACTTTGACCATTAAAAACTAAGCTATACTGCTTTAAAGAGACTGACAACTCATACACTGTTATTGTCATTGAGGAAAATAAAATAAAATAAAAGGTCTGTCATTAGACTTACTTGCTGCAAACAGTAACAACTATAGCTTCAAACCAAACCTGACAATAACAGTGACCAAGTTATCATTAGCTTAGCTTAGGTTAGCACATGTGGGCTAGTTTTGATCCTCTCATACAGTTAGTTAGTTATCTGTAGTATTAAATATCACAAACTTACCATCATAACCTGTCGGAATATACTGCTGATAAATTTCCACACCGTACAATGACAACTTGTTTATTCAACATGTACACAGCGATGTTTTTCCTCCTCAATGTGAATCAGCAGCAAACAGCCGGCTTCCACACCCGGACATGACGTCACGTCTTACTTTATAAGAATCGTTTTCGAAATAAAAGCCCCGGTACAAAGCAAAATGTCATCTTCATAAAAAGTAAAGTTTATAATAGAGTTTAGTTTAAAAATGTGCTATCAAAGAAATGCAAGACAAACCATACGACACCCAACAAACCCCAAAGCCATTCAAATCCTTGATATGTGTAAATTGCATAGGCTATTTGTCTGAACTGCTTTTTTCTTTCATTATAAAGTTTATTTGACCCTTGACCTTTAGCATATATGTCTACTGGTATTTGTTATTGTTTAATTCTGCAAATGAAACAATTTTTTAAAAAAAAGAAAAGCTCAACAGAATACAATCACTTCAATATCACATTTCTGTGCTCCACATTCACAAGATAAACAGGCTTGTTTCATAACTGTAGTTTAAAGCCTTAGTCAGTCTTAGTGAAACTTTTTTTTCCTGTGTGATGGTGCTAAAAGTCAAGTTTTTCCTGTAGGTGTGATCAGGGCTGAGTAATATGGACAAAATCAAATATCACAATATTTTTGACCAAATACATCGATATTCATGTTGCAACAATATCATAGTGATGACAATTGGTACTTTCTTAAAATATTTACACAGTGAGATTTTTGATACATAATCATCTATATTGTGGATAACATGACAAATTGTATACAAGCAAGTAATAGAACAGCTAGAACAGTTTGTTAAGTTCAGAAATCATATCACTTTACTTGCAGCCTTTAAAACAAACCAGGAAAAGACAACATTTATGCCATGTCACGATATTATATCCAAAATCTAAGATGGTATCTTTCTCATGTCATGATATGATATAATATCAATATATTAGGTGTGAAGGTATTTTGCCCATTAACCCAGAGCAGCTTGAGTGTTAAAAAGGATTATACAGATCAATAAAGAGACTACACTCACAATATGGTCAAACCATTGCCAGATTAACATGCCATGTAGGGGGGTCCTGTGGGGAAAATAAGATGCTGGGTCCCACTGCAGTCATTATATGCTGAAATATCACAGGTTTTCTGTAGGTGTATGCTCATTTGAACACAAAAGTATTTAGAAATATGCAACATGTAAGCACATATTATCTTAAAACTTGATTTTGACATAGATCACAGCCCAAATATCAGGTACAATAATAAAGCAGGACCCCTTAAGGCCCCAGTGCCAGAAAATATTGTGCTTTAACTATTCATATATCTTTTCCCAAACAAAATTGATTATATTAAACAAATGCCACAAAATAAACCTGGGGTCTCAAGACAGATTCAGATCAGATTCAGATTTTTTATCCCCGAGGGGCAATTCAGTTTCTACAGGCCCGACCTCACACAGACAAGCAGCAATCAACAACATTTGTTCCTACAAAACAATATCAGAGGAGGCGATAAATGACCAGCGGGTCAAGTTGAGTCAAGTCAATTTTATTTATAAAACACCAACTCACAAAACACAACAGATTGACATAGAGCAGATGTAGCCTGTAATCTTTAATTTAAAGAGACCCAACATTGCCCCATGAGCAAGCATTTGGCAACAGCAGCCAGAAAAAAACTCTTTAATGGGAGGAAAGCTCAGCAGAACCTAGGTGGGCAGCCATCTGTCTTGACCAGTTGGGTTGAGACAGAAGGAGGGAGAGAGAGGGGAGACACACAGGAAAGCAAAGCAACAACAATAATCATAAAAGAATAATAGAAATATGACTAATAATAATAGCAGCATTGGTGGGCATCAAGCTGGATAGAGGCTGGTCTACAGCCAAAGAAAGCACAAAACTATGAGAAGGATGCCAAGTTAGTAACAAGCATCAATGGTACATCAATGAGTAGATGGAGAATGAGAGGGGAGGGCAGGTGCCTGGTTTGTCCTGTTGGTAATCTGGTCTTGAATCCAAACACCTTGCCAGTAAAAATGATTTCTCTGTGTCTCTAGAGTATTTCATGAATGCTTTTGCAGCTAAATGTTGCTTTAGCATCTAAATAGCTCCCAGCCTGCTGTATAGGTAGCCTATCCAAAAGTGATGTGGAGTGCAAAGTTTTAAAAAGTTGCTAGTCCTAAATTTGTGCAGTGTGATGGCATATTTATTTCAATTAAAGACAATATAATAAAAACAACCTTTGGGCTAAATAACCTCAAAAAATCATCCTTGATATGTGTCAGACACTACCTGTTGCTTCTTATCTTGCAGCGCCATTAAAAGGATTTACACCCTCTGTATGGGGGGGCTTGTAATCTGCTGCTTGTCTGCTTTGTGTTTATGCGATTAGAAAGCGTTATTCCAATATGGAGGAAGGAGGTCGCAGAGCTACTACTGTGCAGACGCGGGCACTCCTACGCCTTCAGTCTCCCTCTGTCGCTCATTGGTCCATTGAGCAGCTTCAGCACCACGCAGACTGAACAGCGACACTCCGCCGTGCAGCTCTCATCGAATGAGGATGCTGCGAGGTGTACGCTGCGCTACACGGTTACTACAGTTTATCTGATGTTTTAGCCCTACTGCCATCCTTATATTAGTCTATAACAGATGTTTACACTCGGACTCTTTGTAGCTCGTTGTCTCCCTCGTTTCGATCGCGACCAACCCGCCTGTGTCGTCTAACTCTACAAGAGGAAGCTGTTTCCCCCCTCACAGATGCTCGGACTCGCTGGTTTTGTTTGTTTCACCGGGTTTCCTTCCCGTATGAGTCGGCAGGCATGAAGGACTGTATAGCCGCCGCTCAGTTTATTGGCACCAACAGCAGCAGCAGCAGCAGCAGCAACAACAACATCTCATGTACAGTGCCGCATCAACAAGCACCGCCGCCCGACCACCGGGTCCCCCTGCCGGCGCCCCGGTGTCCGCCGGTCCCCCGACGCCTGTTGTGACATGACAGCTCGGGGAAGAAAGAAGAGGATCAAAGGTTACGGGCAGAAGGCTTGTGGGTTCAAGCAGGAGCGCGGACCGGTTGGAACCTCCAGAAGAGGGCACACCGAAACAGACAGTGTAAAGGAGAGGACAAAATCATCAAAAATTAATGTGATACTTCATTAATCCCCGCAGGGTGTTTCTCTTCTGGCGTGCAGCCTCCAGAGGGGTCAGAGCACGGGGTCAGCCACCGGTTGATGTGCTCACACTTCAGCAGGGCGGGTGCCAGCCGACACAGAGGCACTGAACCTGGATCCCTCCCATCCCCTTCTGTTACTCCACTGAAGCCTTACTTTGATTCTAATTTGGGCCTGGAGCGTGGTAGCACCCACCTTTGCCTTACAGTTTCATCTGATGCACGGCCTCATAGTATTGATACTGGTTGAGTCCCAGTCAGCAGTTTTGTTTCCAAGGCCCGTCAGGCTCACTTGGCTGCTCCTGACCATCACCTTCACCTGCACAGCCATGGGCTGCATTCAGAGCATAGCCTGTAATAAGTCACGCATCAAACGGGAGAACATCGTTGTGTATGAACTGTCTGCCACCATAGACCACTGTCCGACTGTCATTGAGGAGAACTCGCCCATAGTGCTTCGATACAAGACTCCTTATTTCAAAGCCTCGGCGCGGATTGTGATGCCCCCCATTCCACGCAATGAGACATGGGTGGTGGGCTGGATCCAGGCTTGCACCCAGATGGAATTTTACAACACCTATGGCGACGTCGGCATGTGAGTTCACACCTCTGTCACCTGGGTCCCCATCATACCCCTGTGACGTGCTTTCACATACAAACAAATTGCTGTGCGTGCGGGTTTACATGCGTGCTTGTGCACTCTAGCCGGGTCCTTGCTTGTTCATCACTCTTGTGCGTTTCACAGAGGAGCATTTGTGCACGCAGCAGGTTAACTGTGCTTGTCAGCCTCCTTCATTCAAACGCCCACCGACAGATTCTGTTCCTGTGACTTTGGCACCTAAATAGAAAAGCTGCTATTAGAGAAGCTAAACAACAGTTGCTGCTCTCACACTCAAATTGTGCCCATGGAGACATGTCCTCCCCTACAGCCCCCCTCCTCAACACACACCAGACACACACACACACACACACAGTATGTAGAAGGCTTAGAGGGGGTGTTTTAATCCTGCTGGGTTTAGGAGGTGGGTGGGTTTAGGGGTGAGAGGATGGGGGCCTGGGGTAGGCTGTCATCAGATTGGTCATGAAAGCAAATAGATGGAAAGGGGCCACCAGATGACAAAACTGTTGGGCACAACAAAGAGATAATGACAATCCGCTGACATACTGAACCAGCAGATAGGATTTTCAGGCTGCTGTCATGTTCTCACTGTAAGCTTGTGTCTGATTAAGAATGTCAAAGCATTTCAAAGTAGTTTCCTCTTGTTACCGCTGTGATTTTTCTGGTAAGGAAAAAAACCCACAACTTTTATTGTCTATATGGCTTTATACATGTACTCTGTATGAATGCCAGCAATCAATTTTCCAAACAAAAAGTCAGATATTAATGTTTTCTGACTCATGGTTATTTTTATTATCAATTAAACTGTGAGTTATTTTTGTGATTAATTGTTGAATTGGGTGACATCTTTCAATAGGTTGATTTGTTCGACCAACAGTTTAAAGCCCAGAACAGTATTACATTTATAGTGATATAAAAGATAAAACAGCCACAAAATGTTTGGTATATTTGCTTGATAAATAACCCAACTTTTAAGTGTAAAAAATATTGTATCAATATTCTGGTCTGATCAATTAATCAAGTAATTGTGACAAGATTTTTGTACATCAGGAGTAAATGTTTTAATTATGGTCAGGTAAGAAAATCACAAAATCACAATTCTTCAATCATTTATATGAATATACAGTACCTGCAAACCTAATTTGGGTCTTTAAAAAGCATTTAAAAAAACAACAACCTTATAGCAGTTGAAAGTCTCATTTTTGCTGACCTGCTCTGGTTTAACTTCTCACCTGGTTTTATACTTTGGGGTGTGTCAGAACAAAGTGGTCACAGGTGCAACAGCGTACCTATTCAACACACTAGAAACGTTTAACTAAAGGAGGCTTTGTTTCATGTTTCTCATTTTAAAAGGATAAGGTATGCAATATTCTACACTTCATATACTATGTACACAAAACCAACAAGGCATTCATCCATCTCTCAATACTTTCCCACTCCCCCAGATTTTCTGTGGTAATAAACCTCAAGCAATTTTTCCTACTAAAAAAAGAAATCCTTCAAAAAGTTATCATGAATATTTTCATTTTTAAAAGAGGCCAAACTTCTTTAAACAGCTGGAGACTGTGGTTTTTCTCAAATGCTATTAAAATACAAGCAAATAGTGATGTTCATGGTAGCTATTTTCCACTGTGGATTGATAATAGCACAGTTCATAGTAATAAAGGTCACCCAGTGCAAGGATGTGGCGCAAGGATGTGTATTTAATAGTTTTTGGAGAACCAACAGTCTGAAATATATACAATGCTCCATTCATTGTTGGTTTGATCTTTGCATGCAATTTTTTGACAGTAAGAAAAATATAGAATATAACAGGCACACAGTTATCAGATATTTTGCTGAGTCCAGTTTTACACTTTTCTCTCCCTACAGGTCGAGCTGGGAGCTGCCTCAGTTGCGGGAAGGCCTGGTGAGGGCCATCAGCGACTCAGACGGTGTGAGCTACCCCTGGTACGGAAACACAACAGAGACTGTCACCATAGTAGGCCCCACCTCCAAGCCATCCCGTTTCATCGTTAGCATGAATGACAATTTTTACCCAAGTGTCACCTGGGCTGTGCCGGTCAGTGAATCCAACACGCCCTTACTGACTAAAATCAAAAGGGACCAGAGCTTCACTACCTGGCTGGTGGCGCTCAACACCACGTCCAGGGAAAAGATCTTGCTCCACACCATCAAGTGGAGGATGAGGGTCGATATTGCTGTGGATCCATGCCTGCCTCTGGGCTCCAGGGCCAGACTGATGGGCCGGGTGCATCAGGACCAGCCACGGGTGTTGACCCGCATGGAGCCCATCCCCACCAACGCCATGGGGAGGCCCAACGCCAACGACGCCCAGGTTCTTATGTGGAGACCAAGGAGGGGTCCTCCGCTTGTCGTCATACCGCCCAAGTAGAGCGTTCACACCATCTGATTGGCCGTTTCGAGTATTACATCATAGTGAGCCATGTTCACAGGGAAACAGCAAACAGGAAAATCAGATGAAAAGTCAAATATAGAAAAGCAGATCTATGAGCAGACTTATACGAACTTTCGATGGCACAAGATCAGAGTTGCAGTCTTTTGTGCGTTATATCTTGAGGGGACGACTGCCTTAATTCCCCACCGCTGCCTTTGATGATCCAGAAAGTGTGTTGGTCTCTACTTCTGGTGCTGTCAAGCTATTGAGTGTTCAGGCCTTCACTCCAGCCCAGAACAACTGTGCAAAATCTCGTCTAACTTGCCATTAGTGCTGGAATATAACGCAAACCTGTGCTGTAGCTACTCAGGCCCAGAAAAAAAAAAGATTGAGCCTAAATACAGACCCTGTTTTAAAAAGGTTCCTCAGCCTTAATGATGATATAATAGCGGCCTGCTCTGTACTGTACAGTAAAGTGCTGTGTAAGGAAAGGTGACAGTGTTTTTGTCATACAGGTCCAAGGAGGACGACACTGCTACGGGGTTTATTCTTCACAGACAGAGATAACTATAATATCAATTGAAATGTTACTGGATGATGTGCTTTTAGAGATGATGTGAGTGTGGGTGTGCAGGTGTGTATGTGTTTGTGGTTGTGTGTTTTCTATAATGGAGCCCCCGGGTCGGGTCCAAGGCTTGCTGCTTTGTCACACTAGACTGCCTCACACACACAGACAGACGGACGGGGGCCTCGTTTGTGATTGTGATATATCGTAGGGATGTTTCAAAGAATGATTTAAAAGAAGAAGAAAAAAACAAAGATATTCAACATACATGCATCCACAGAGCTACTTTGTTTTTGACATATCATAGGAAAAGCATTTGGAGTTGGTTTTACAGTATGCACACACACTCATACATGAAGCCCTGCAGGAGCCTTTCTTTAAAAAAATCACAAATGGCCAGTTGATCCATGCTGCAGAGCTTCTCCCTCCCTGCCTTTTGAAAGCCAGTGATGCCTGTGTTGATGACAGCCTTCATTAGTAAAAAAACAAACAAAAAAAACAAAAAAACAAAACAGGATTTTGTCTTTCAATTGTCCCATCTAATCAGATTTGTGAGGTGAAGAAGCAAGGTTACTTTATTTTATGAGTAATAAAATGAGCCTGCCCTCAGTGGCTGTGACAGGACAACCAGAGCTACTGAAGGATGTGTCAGTATATGTTGTTTAAGAACAAAGATTGTACTGAAAAAGAGCTGCATTTGTGCTAAAGAACTTAAAGGATCAGTTCACCCAAATTACAAAAATATCATACCTTTTAACAGTATCCATGCCAGTATTGTGGGATTCATTTGTCCAGCTTCTTTGCTGTCAGTGAGATTTATGCCTCCAACCCAAAACAATGGAGGTGAATGAAGTTTCTTTAGTTATCACAGCTTTGAAAAAACACATTTAAAGAAGACTCTCCTCCCCACAATGATAAGCATGGTACTGTATGTCACAGTTCAGGACAATAAACGGAGAAACATTTCCCTATATATGAATGTTAACTGAGCAACTTTGTGTTTACCAGGAGCTTTTATTGTCTGAGACATGTAGAATTTCTCTTCATTAATTTTTTAAATAAAACACCAGAAATAGACTGACATTACAAAAACAACATTTTCTCATGCTAAAATCTTTGAACTCTGGTTCATGTTCATAATGATAACGATAATGTGGTGATAGCACCAGGTTTACCATCCCAGTGTTATCATGTTAACAAAATTCAAAACAGTGGACAAATTATGGTTGTAAATTAAGTAGAGAGATGGATATATGCACCAAAATGAATGATAATCAAAGACATTTAATTAGAAATAGCAATGTGTCTTTCCACAAATTCTCCTTGTTACTCTGGATAATCCACAGAGTTCCTTATTAACAGATTTTACACAGACTGTTTCTTCAGTAGAAATTGTTTACAATGAAAACTGTAATGTTATTTGTCAGTGCTTTGAGTACAAGTAGCATTTCAATCATCTCTAATGTACTGGTTTGGGTTGTAGAAATCTCAGATATCTCAAAACCTGGTCAAACAAAACCAAAACAATCAGATACAAGATTTTAAGCATGGCTAAAATGTTTTAATGTTTGTAATTCTGGTGAACGGACCCTTTGCATTATGGTTCACACAGACATAGTCTCTTGTGCCATTATGATATTTTATAAGAAAGTGTTTTATAAGGATTCCTCAGTGCAGTTTACAGAATATGAACTTTTCACATCAAATTATGTTGCTCATTGTTTTGCAGACAGGTCTATATGCTGTATTTATGTTTGTGTACGCTCAGTGAGACAGTGAATCAGGTCATGCTGAACTGCTGAGCCGGTCCAGATGAGACAGAGATGAAGAGAGACAGAGGATGTAACCACGTTATCTTACCCATGCTGCTCATTACTTTTGGTGCAAACCGAACGAGCCTTCACACAAACACACACACATACACACCTAATCTAGAGCTGTACTAGAGCCATGATCACAGGGAGGACTGTCCTGCCTGTGTGCTGCAAGCCCTGCAACACACACATAGAAGTGTGGATACTGTATGATTTAACAACATGCCTATTGTAGCCATGACACAGGAGCAGTTTGTGAAGCAAACAGCATCTGATTACTCATGTTGACAATCATGGGAAACATCTAGGGCAGCACTTTTAACCAGACAAAGGTGATCTTTACTGGTCAGTGATTTTAATCAGATATTTGGGGCTTTTATAGGGTGAAACAAAGCAGAAACTTTTCTCACGTTGCCCCAATCAAGATAACGTGTTTGTGAAAATACATTTATACTTGACCATGAGGTCACACAGTCTACTGTGTGTTATCAGGGCCTCAAGTGTCTTTTACAGTAACAGATGTGCCTGAGGACTCAAGGGCAGAGCGGTACACGGCCCTTCATCAAGAGGCTTGACTCGTTACTTCCTGAATTGTTCTGCTGATTGATTGCAGTTTGATGCAGTGATTGGTTTGAAATGACTGGCTAATGGTGTTTTACAGTGTTATATATGGAGGACATGAAACTCTGCCGTGTTACAGTCCTTTCTCTCAGACTGTCTGGCTTTTGCATGCAGTGTTTTTAAACTCATTAAAACAAATGACAAAAATATCAAAGTCTAAATTTATTTGTGTTGACGTGAAGTATTAACTTAAGCAACGTACACATGTATTGTGCAAAGGTAGATCTGTGGAGGGGGGGCGGGGGGGGGGGATTGATATATTGCAATGATTTTGCTTCACTGTACTGTAGCCTGATCATGAAACATAAATTTTGGTCAAGAAATATTTGGAGAGTGACACAATTTTCATAATTTTGGCTCTGTACGCCACCCCAATGGATTTGAAATGAAACAATAGAGTTGCAGTTTCAGCTTTAATTCAAGAGGATGAACTAAAAAAATAAATAAAGAAAGAAAAACATCAGGAATTAGAACCATTTTTATACAGGTTCCCATGATTTCAGGGGCTCAAATGTAATTGGACAAATGAACATAATCATAAATAAAATATCAATTTTTAATACTTTGTTGAGAATCCTTTGCATATATAATATAATATTCCACTTTGCAGTAAGTTTTGGGTCATTGTTCATCTGTGCTGTGATTGTGAAGCACCGTCCAATCCATTGTTGAATTTGAATCAGAACAAACAATATGAACATTAGAGTTGATCCAGCTGCTTCTGTCACATCATCATCAAACACTAGTGACCCAGTACCACAGACAGCCATGGATGCCCAACCATCACACTGCCTCCACTATGCTTGACAGATGATGTGGTGTGCTTCAGATCATCAGCTATTGCAAACCTTCTCTACTTTGTTTTCTTCCCATCATCTTCATCCTAGTACAGGTTGATCTGAGTTCCACCCATCCAAAGAATGCTGGTCAAGAACTGAACTGGCTTGTTTAGACATTTTTTGGCAAAATCTTATCTGGCCTTTAAATTCTTGAGGTTTATGAATGATTTGCACCTTGAGGTGAATCCTCTGTATTTGCTGTCATGAAGTCTTCTCTTTATAGTTGACTTGGATAATGATATATCTACCTCCTGGAGAGTGTTCTTCACTTGGCTGGATGTTGTGAAGGGGATCCAGCGATCATCCACCACTGTTGTCTTCTGTGGATGTCCAGGCCTTGTGTTGCCAGTGCCTTTTTCTTCTCAGAATAACCAAACTATTGATTTGGCCACTCCCAATGTTCTTTCAGTCTCTCTAATGGATGTTTTTTTACAGCCTAAATATGACCTGTTTCATTTGCATTGAGAGCTCTTTTGACCACATGTTGTAGGTTCACAGCAGCAGCTTCCACATGAAAATGCCACACTTGGAATCAAATCCAGACCTCCTTTTTTGACCTGCTTAACTGATGATGAAATAATGAAGGAAATTCAGCTTTTGAGTCAATTATCCAATTACTCTCGGTCCCTTAAAAAAGAGCTACCTGATAAAGAGCTGTAATTCCTAAACCCGTCTTTCAATTTGGATATGAAAACTGTGAAATTTATGAGACTGCACTTTCAGCCTGTATTAATTATAAAACTGTAACTTGAATATATTTAGTTAAATAGGTAAAATAACAAAACTTGTGTTGGTTTATGGATCTCACTGTAAATGTGTATGTTCAATGATGAGACACACAATGAATGCAACACAATAACACATTCAGAAAAGTTAAAGGAAACATTTTTCTTTTATAAAAGATCAACATATTGGTAATTAAAATAATAAAGTTATTAATTATACCCGCTTTATCCCAACAAAAAAAAAAAAGTAGTTTCAGAAAAATAACACCAGTCAAATCGTATGCAGTCCGAGATCATTTCTCTAATAGTGTCAGTGAGGTCAGCCTCAGCTGGGCCACATTCAGTAACATTTTTAATGGGTTTGCCACAAAATCAACAGTATATAAGTTACACAAGCACAGGACATAAAGAGCGGAGTGTTGATCATCAGTGGCTTTGTTATGTAATGAAAGCGCCTAATTAACGAATGAATAAATTAAACAGAAAAACTTCATTTGGATTTATAGATCACAATTTAAATGGTGCTATTATTTACACCCATGGTTAACATAATTTTCAAGTGTACAAAATCATCTTCAGACATAATCAAACTGTCCTTTTGAATTTATAAATCAATTATCATCAAATACTCTGCTGTTGGGACCTCAAACAGTGTTTCTGAGGTGTCAGGTAATATTTTATTCTTACACCCAGATCCCTGACTCCACCAGGCACACAATTATAGAGTGAAACCGTTCTGTCACTGAGACACACTGTATATTCTATCAAAGACTCCCCGCTGACTATATGTTGCCTGGCAACAAAAAATGTTTCCAAAAATAGCTGAGCAAAATGCAACATGAGAGCCATAACATAGAAAATAATACTAGTTATGGTCACTGTAACTACTACTGTTCAAAGACTTGTATCAATAGAAATGTTTTTGCCCAGAGTTTTGCCTCCCAGGCTGTTCTGATACTGCCTCCTTTGCTAGGATTAGACACCCAATTGTTGCTTCAGTGCTAACCGTGACCATCTGCAACCTAAAGCATTCAACTGCTAGAGCTTGTAGCAGTGTCTAGGAGGTCCATTTCAGGGCAAATACAATCCTACATCTGCTTTTATTGGTAACAGTGGGATGACCTAAGGCTGTCAAAGCCTTAAATACTGCAACTCTGAGGTGAGCAAGCCAACAGTTTGGGCTGGAGTTACACTACATCTAAAGATGTAACATTGAAATTCCTTTCTGTCTGCCTCTTTAAACCTTTACTGTGTATGAGTGATTGATGTGGCAGTAAAGGTGACAGGCAGTCAAACAGTTTAATGAACACAACCAGTCGGCCCTGTTGAGAATATCGCTCCAGCTCTGGAGGTGTGGCAGCCAGGATTATCTCTACAGTGGTAGTTAAAGGAAAAAAGAAGACATGCAATCCTGTTTTGCCAGTTTTCTTTTTTCATTGGTTACCCTTTCTTTCCATCTGAGGCACTTTTGGTGAGTCCCATCACAGCATTGTGCTTGCTTTTTTGTTTAAACTTCCTCTTTCACTTTTCCTATCCTGACATTGACCGTCTTTCCTCCTCTTCTCCTCTGCGAACACAATATATGATAAAGACCTTTCCCCCTCTTTTTCTCCAGTCCTCTGTCCTCCTTTCCCCTCCATGTCTTGACGCTTCAACAGGACCGCCTACTGCTGCTGTAGTGTCAGCCGTGAGTGTCCTACGCCCTGCTGGGGTTGGGGGATGGCTTGCCTTCGTAGCCATACAAGAAAGTGGCCACAATGACCAAAATGGCCCCCAAGAAGAACACGCTGTGGACGACACCAGACAACACTGTCAGTTAGAGACACTGATTATGAGAAAGAAAAGCAGAGAGGTGGAGACAGAGGAACAGATAATAAAGGTTTCCTCTACCCGGTGGGGTCAAAGTCCTGCAGCCAGAAGTACGATATAAGAGTTGACAGGATGATTGAGAGCGATGTAGCAAAGCCCTTGAGGATGTTGTCTGCATACTTGATGACCGCTGCTATGACCAGACCACCCAGCGCCTGGAGAAACAACAAACACACAGACACAGATGGACAAAGGCATGACCTGTACGGGCCGACAGGGAGTCTGATCCATGAAATAAATAGTCCGTTAGTCCAGAGGCTCAACAATATATTTGACAACTAAAGCTTGAAGTGGAGTGAGAGTTACCTGTAGCGCTACCACTGTCCAGGTGATGGTGTTGTATCCCTGGAACATCCCTGACTCTGTCACCCTTTCCCCGTCGAAGGCCAGCATCCCAAACAGGCCAAAAACCAGGCCAAACATCCCTACACACACACACACATCAAATTGAGCTGAATACACATCCAAAGTTTTCACCCTGAAGTCTGATAAGTTAATTAAAATTTATAAATTACAATATAAAACTTAGAAAAATGTGCATTGAAACTCCCAGGGTGAAAATAAATTGTAAACGGGGAGATCTTCCCATGTAAAATTGCACCAAGATCATGGCAATTTACTACCAAAACAGCTGTTAATATACTTTCTCTTGTCTATCTGATTTATTGATAAATCGTTTCAGAACTCATTTCCACTTTATTGAAATTTACATTAAATGTTTACTACTTTAGGGCTGAACATTAATCAACATTTTATTGAAATCCAATTATATGGCCTACTGCAATTTTCAAATTACAGGAGACGCAATATTTGTTAAATGTTTTAAATTTGGTTAATGTGTCAAATAGCATTTTAAATGAAATATTATTCTGCAGAGACTTACACATCATATTCTAGTACAGACTACAGAAAACATCTCTGTTTAGTACAGATCACTGGAAAAAAAAAAATCACACCATAACCATTTTAATATGTTTTCCAATGAAAATGAAATTAATGTTCCCTCTCAAATCTTATTGCAATTGAAATATCAGTCAAAATAATTGCAATTAGATATTTTTTCAAAATTGTTCAGCTTCTTTCAATGACTTCAAGAACAAGAAAAAAAACTTGGTTTTCTTCACTGCTTGTCTCTCTGTATCTCTACAGTAAGCTCCAACTCCAACATTTAGTGCAGGTGAAAAAGCTCTGAGCTCACACCAGGAATCACAGGAGACTCAACACATGCCTCACACGTTCCAGGGTAAAAATAAACTAGACAGGAACATTCATCTTAACAGAAATGCATTCGAGGTAAAAAGCCCAGCTGGCTCTCTGTGCAGGGAAGAAAGGAAACTGTACACAAACAGGAATGCTTGTTACAGACACACTGTGCTAGTGTCTTTTTCACCGTGTTTCCCACAACACAACATCACATTACTCCTGTGTTGATAGACGTGTCTCAATCAAACCTCTTGTGTTTCTATTTTCACCACTTTATGTACTGAATTAGATTTGATATGTAATAACAACTGCTATGCTGTTCAGGCCAGACTGGCAGTTGATTGATTTGATCTGACTGACTGTCACAGACCTAGCTGGATGTTGCGGACCCAGACACTCTGTTTGCTCTCCTTCAGGATCTTCTCAAAGTAGACGCCAGCGAACCCACTGGAGCAGCACGCCACCAGAACCGCCGTCACGCCGACAAACTGGGAGCCTGTGGACAGAGCCTCCTTCTCCTTCTCCTGAGTCTCGGGCATCTCAGAGGGCCACTGCCAACACCAGAGAAACACATTTGTATAAATACTAAGCAGGATTTAAAAGTCATTCTTGGAAACAATTGCGTGACAAACATCTTAATTCAAAGTCCATCATCTGTTTTTCTGAAGCTTTAAAATTCATCCAGCAGTCTTCCACAGCAGATGGAGATAGCTCAGCTTTCATCAAGTTTCACCAAATTTCACATCTGATGCCAAAACCATCTCCAAAGTAATATCCCCGACAACAGAGAAAACTCCATCTGATGAGGAGGACTGAAAAAAAGGTTGAACGTTTCAGAAAAAGTACATGGCTAGTGGATCCTGAGTAGTAGTACTTTAGTTTGTCAAAATAATACAAATTGATACAAAAGTTTTGCAGGTATTAAGTAATTTAACAGAATATTGGACAAATTGATACTTTGTCTTGATGAAAGCACTCAAGGAAAAGTGTGGGGATCAAATGTAGCAAATTTCATGGCAAACCATCCAATAGTTTTCAATATACAGTGTTTAAAAAGGACTGGTGTCTAAGATTTAGTGTAAAAAAATGGTGGTGCAACATGGTGGGCTCGTTGGAAGAGGACCTTTTTTTTTAAACTTATTCAGGGGAAATTCACTGAGAGCAACGCTCTCTTCTCCAGAAAGACCCTGATCACATTCACACACCTGCTCCTTATGCAGATATAAAGGGCTCATTCTAAGGTAACAAATCTTATTTTCAGGTGGTGATTATACACTAATTCTGTGAGCACTATGACCATGATGCTCTATGACCACGAAGCTCTATGACCACGAAGCTCTATGACCACGAAGCTCTATGATCACGATGCTCTATGACAATGAAGCTCTATGACCATGATGCCCTACGACCATGAAGCTCTATGACCATGAAGGTCTATGACCATGAAGCTCTATGACCATGAAGCTCTATGACCATGAAGCTCTATGACCATGATGCTCTATGACCATGAAGCTCTATGACCATGAAGCTGTATGACCATGATGCTCTATAACCATGAAGCTCTATAACCATGATGTTCCATGACTATGAAGCTCTATAACTATGATGCTCTATGACCATGAAGCTCTATGACCATGATGCGCTATGACCATGATGCCCTATAACCATGATGCTCTATGACCATGATGATCTATAACCATGATGCTAACAAAAAGTGTGTATAGAGGAAAATATTCCAGATGTAAGTAAATTTCTCTATGAACCTTCACAGCTTTGCAGAGTTGTGAAAATTCTGCAGAGTCTGAGTTACTGTGTTATACACTGCAGTCAGCGGGAAAAATGGGTGTTAATGCAAAAGAAAGACAATGAGCTGGTTGTGCAGAGTAAGAAATGTATTGCAGCTGAAGCATTTCTCTTTGGGTTAACAAAAAAGTCAAAAAAAGTCAAGAGTCTTTCTTTGGTACATTTCAATACGTTTACATAAACCCTGCTGAGAGAGAAAACATACCACAGATCTTGAAAATGAGGAGTGAAAATTAGCTGCATTAACACAAAGCAGGCCAATTATTTCTTAGCAGATTCACACTGGCTTTTTACCTAATGTTTGTTTGCTTGTGATGATTTGTTATTCGAGCCTTCAGGAGGTGTCATCGTTGCTATTCAAGGATAAACTCGAGAGCAATTTGCTTCGACAGGTCTGATCCTGTAGATTTATGAAGGTGTAGTTTCACATCCTCCTCCAATGTGCTTCTGTATGAGCACTCAGCCAGGATTAAGATCAAAGATCACACCCAGACTAACTTGCTGGCATCGTTTTTGTTTGTCCAAGGAGGAGAAGGAGATATCCTAACAGCCTATCCTTTTTTGACACTTCATCATCATCATCATCAGCACATCCCTCATGACCAGTAACCAATATTTATTCCTTGCTCTAATTAAGGCCTACTTTGTTTAATTTATCTAACCTTTTCTTACTGAGTAACTTACACTGAGAATAGTTTCTTTTTTGTGCCTGGCCAGTCTCTTAAAAGGGAGGTCATACAGTCTTTAAAACAAACACGCTTCCAATACACGACTAAATATTTAATTAAACATAGTCACACCTACAGAACTGGCCACACTTTTGTTCTTCATAGATTAAAAAGCACTGACAAAGGGAAAGAATATTTCAGTATGACTCCAGACAGTGCGCAAACATGTTGCTGTTTTACAAATTCTGTACAGACATAAAAATAATCTTTGAATGCAAAGACATGCTGAAACTTCCATTATAGATGAAAGTGAACAAGTGGAAAAGTCTGTGGTGGTGAGATCAGTCAGTGTACTAAGTCTGCAGCGGTTAGTCAAAAATGTACCATTTAACTGGGGAAGGAAGTGAAGGATGCATTTTCTCCCCCTGAATGTAAAGATGAGACACCCAACAGATGTGTCCTAGTTACATGCTCCACAGTCAGTTATCATAAAGACAAGCACACTTTGGAAAAAGCTGTAGAAAGCGCAGCGAGTACTGTTAATGATTTACTGAGCTTTCTACAATTTTAGCAGAATCTCTCACTACTTGAGTTGCTCAAAACATCATCTCAGTGAAACCAGTTAACATCCCCTATTCAAACATGGCTGATCAGACAAGAAGAAGAACCGCTTGAAACATTTGTAGAGAGAGATTATTATATATCATTATTATTAAAAAGCACATTTTGGTTGAATAACTTTATACCACTTTTCTGAATGATTCTTGTTTTTCAGAACTTGGAGCTGCATCTCCATAACACAGATGGTACATAAATTAAGTTATAATCCTTTGTATAATTAATATTATATCCAGTCTTGGGCCTGACTCGTCAAAGCAAACATTGTGGGAGATCTGACATTTAGATCTATGCATGAACAGCTGCACTGTCAATTTAATGTCCAAAGATTTGTTCATTTGTCTTATTATTGAGCATAAATGGCAAACAACCTCAGTCTCTAATCAAAATTAAGACTATTACCCATCCCAGAACCCCATCATCATGCACCCTTGTGCAAATGCAAATCCTGTTTATCAAAACAAGCCCTAATTCATACCCACTGATTTTACATGGGCTGCTGTTCTGATTATAAGTGGAGTAAAAGAGCACACCCATGTATTTCTTGGTAAACAAAGAAGCTATTCAGTTGTCTATTTTCAGGATGGGGAACCATCCATTCTTACAACCACTTCACATAACAAGAGACATAAAATTGCACTGAACCTGCACAAGAGCAACTCCGGCCATGAGAATCAGCAACGAGAGCCACTGGTAGACACCCAGCCTGCGGCCCAGCATGGACACTGAGAACAGAGCCGTGGTCAGGATCTTCAGCTGGTACGTCACCTAATGGAGACAAAGCGGGAAAGCTGTAAATCATCCATGAAGAAGGATGGTGGTGCCAGTTATTCAGAAAGGCATCCTGCCCTCTGTTGTACCTGGTAGGTGGCTGCGTCCAGGTTGGACAGGGCGAGGTACAACAGGTTGTTCTGCAGTGTGTAGATCCCTGAAGGGATCGCCAGCTTCAGTGTTTCTATGGGTTTGTGAGCAATTTCCTGACGAAGGACACTGTTCAGAGCTCGCATGCTGTAACCTGACGAATGGAAACAGACACATTAGACCAGAAAATATGGAAACTCAATTAGTGATTATATCTGTCAGTTTGACAGGACTTGAATTTGAAATTAGATGTGGACGTCTTTGTCTTTCTATCTGGATACTGAGACCATTTATGTGAGATCTGGACATGTCTGCTTATTCATACAAAAAGCTATGATGACAGCACTGCAGGGTTTGCCAAGTTGTTTCAATTTTCTCTGTTTATGATGCTGATAGTAAAGAAAAGAATCATTTCTGAGGTGATGGTGAGTAGGGGAGTGTAGATGCAGGTTTACAGAGTTATCTGGATAACTTTGAATATGTTATTATTACATGAGTCCATGTTCCAGATGTGAGGTTTTTATTTTTTTTTATTACAGATATTTCACTAAACATGTATCAGACAGCAGAACAGAACAACAATTTAAAAAGGAGGCCGCTGAATAAATGCTCATAGTTTAGATGTTGTGATAGTGGGAGAGGAGCAACCTGGCAAACCTGATCCACAGACTACAGAGACTAACTATAGTTCTAAAGTATTTTATAGACTATTCATTACTGGTAGGCTGAGTATTCAAACTCAGTGCTTTGTTTGTACTGTACAAGAGTCAGTAGCACAAAGTATCAAATAAGTGAAACACCAAAAAACAATTCTGGGTTTAAATAATAATTAATTATCATTTTTTAAATGTAGCGTTGTGAATATTTTTCAAGGTTTCCATGAGACATTTAGTTTACTCATTGATTAGTTGCTTGACCGAAAATTAACAAACAACAATTTTGATAATTGATTCATCATATTAAACAATTTATCAGGTAAAAACACTCTTCAGTTACAGCTTTCACATGATTTGCTGCTTTTCTCTGTCTGGTTTGGTTTTACCTTGTAAATGTGAAACTTTGGTGGTGTAACAGACTGTTGGCTGGATGAAACAAAGGATCTGAAGATAACACATTGGACTGCAGGAATTATGATGGTCCCCCTTTCACCATTTTCTGACATTTGATCAACCTCACACTTGAGTGATTAATTGAAACAAGTAATTTGCTGATCATAGAGATGCGCATTGTGGCCCACTCACTGTGCTCTTTGAAGACAAGCAGCACACAGGTGATGATCTTCATGACCTCGGCCACGACCACAGCAGAGGAGGCCAGGTACCGTGGGCCCTCGGCCTGCAGAGTGCGGGAGTACCGCATGGTGAGCACCAGGGAGGTGGTCTGGAACACCAGCACGCCCAGAGAGAGGTACTTCAGCCGGGATGAAGCCATGAGCACTGGCCGGTTGGAGGCTGGAGTGGACACAGAAAAAAAGGGAAAGAAGACAATGTTATAATGCAGTGGTAGTGAAAGGGTAAACACAGAGCCACAGTATGGAGTGGAAGAGGTCTTTTAGAAACAAAAAGAGGTGACAAAGTTACTCTCACCTTTCCTCCTTTCCTTGACGCTATAAAAGCGGCTTCACAGACGCAGAAAAGCGTCTCTACATACAATAAATCCTCCTGTGTGGTTTCAGCCTCGGTTGGTGTCTGTCCTGGGCAGCTCTGTCAGACAGGGCAGGTACTGGAGGATCAACCCAGCTGTCAAAACAGCAGCTCTTCAGGTCCTGGCGTCCATTGGCCCGCTCTGGATTCTACTGCCCGCCGCAGACCTCGCATCGTCCAGTCAGGGTCTCCACAACCACTGAGGCATGATTCACTGTGACTGCGGGTTCACTGGAGTCACAAGAAACAATAAAATATACCGAAAAACGCTGCAAAAAAGCCAAAGCTCATACATGTAACATCCTGGACGACTTCCGTGTACAGACTTCTTCCTCGTCTCCTTGTTAAGACTTCCTGTGCGACCGTGCGCCACCTGCTGGTGTGGCAACAAACTGCACTACTCATATTTATGTAAAGGAAAAGTAACACTGACACGTTTTCCTCCTTAATTATTCCTCATGTTCAGTTATCTGAAGCTAATATGAATCTTCAGCTGACCAAATTAATTAAATCAAGTAGATATCTTTCAGAGTCCCTCCTTTTGTTACTGTACTACCACAACATCTCATCAGGGAAACAGTCAGAGGAAACACAGAGGGAATTTGATGCTAAAAAGACTGTAAATGTGGCAGATATCCACTTGATATGACCAACTCAGACTACTGACGACTCATAGAAGTTTCACATCAACTTTTAAATGACTGTGTGGACACACTGTGGATTTTGGACCCCATCACTTGCATTGAAAGCTTGTTTCAAGGGGATTTTTTAAATAGCCAGTATGAACAGCAAGGAAAACCTGTTTCGGTGTTTATAAGAGCACCTGACCTATTATTTATTTAAGATACACTTTTAAAAAACGAAGGTTGTAAAATGAAGTGTAAATTGGTGACTCCAAGGTGCACCTCCTTTACAAAATGGATTAACACTATGACTAATAATAATTATAAAATAATTGAATAATTAGCATTTCTGGTTTCTTGATCACACACAGCAGAAAATAAGAAGTTGATGATTAGCCTTGTCAAAGTCTTTCCACTCCATCAATATTGTTCCAGTAGACACCAGCACAATAAGACTAATGATATCATTACACATCATATAAAATGTTATATTTCTAAGAGCTCAGTCCTCTTTCAGACGTCTGATGTTTCTACATGTCTGATCCTGTATGTTTGACTGAAGCAACACAATCTCTTAATAATCCACATTCACCTGTCACACTTATTTTTGACTTATTTTAGTTACACTGTTATATTTAAAGATTAATACCAGAACTGCACATTAACTGACTTAGATTAAAAAAAACACACATAAATGCACAAATCTACGAAGACCTTGGCTTTATTTAAGTAAGCACATTTGGTTGATCATTTGTTTTTTTTCCAACGGACAACTTATCAGTTTTAGTTCTACCTTATACAAACATGGTGACAACTACTTCATATGACATGAATATTATAGGATATTTGGTTAACAGAGGAAAGAAACATAAACATTAAAAAAATTTTATATACAGAAAATAGACACACAGCTTTGCCGTGTGGAAGGTAACATGCTCAATTGATGATAAAAAGTTTTTAAAAGGTTTGATGTTGACTGATACCACAATGAACAGTACATGTGTTTTGTGAAACTGCAGGGACATCCATTGCCAGTACAGGCATTGGGAATATTAATAAAACATGAATAATTTGGCTTGTTCACACACACACACACACACACACACACAGTTGTAATTCCAAACAAAACAACAATTCTTGGTATAGGATGTGTGTGCTGTGTGTCTGACTTGAGTCTTTTCTGGATCACAAGAACAATCAACAGAAATTTGGAAATACATTTTTGGCTGAAAAAAAAGAATAATTTGGTCTTGTAGACATTGATGTTCCTTTTTTTAAGTTTTATAACAGTACATGATTGTCTGTGTTAACAGAGTAGTCATACAAAACATGATCAACCTCAACTTTAAGAAGGAAACTTATTTTAAACTTATTAAACCTAACTCCAGACTTGGTTTATGAATCATGGCAATTAAAAAAAGGTGCACAGATATACTGATTGTAGTTAAGCAAAAGGCAAAACTGGTTATGATTTTGGAAGATAAAACATTTAGAAAAAGTATAAAGGGAAAAAACATCTCACCTCAGTAACATTCAGAATCATTCAAGAAGTGCGAACAGTATTCATATAAAAAAACAGAAAAGGCCTTTGTATGAGCAGAGTGTGCTGTAAGTCTATGTACATTTAAACATACTAAACCTGGTAACACAACAGTAACAGTGTGACAAAACTAATGTATGTTTTTGCATAAAGTTTGTCAAGCTTCTGAATGAATCCCTCAAAAACACATGAAGTATATAGTGGTGGCACCATATGTGACAACATCATTAGAAACACAGTATGACTGTGTCCATGTGAACTCAGATTTCTGTAACAGTAACTGCCTTTAAAACATGGGTAATACATTAGTTTCTATTTACATCCTTGCACGTAAAAACTGCATTTAATGAACTGTCTCTATTAATGGGAAACACTAATCGCAATCAATGTACTAAAATACATTTAAGTTGTTTACAAAAGAAGTTAAGAACCACATGGTAACAGGATTCTCTGAGTGGATTTCTTTCTAATCTGTAATTTGTCTGATCATGTTACAGTCATTTATAAAAATACCCCTTTTGCACAAGTAAAAAAAAACACAATAAGGAAACAACTAGGTAGTTTTCTGCTTTGAGAATGAAAGCATTAACTGAATATGAGCAATCTTAAAAAAAAAAGTAGAATGAGTGGTTTCAACGAGGAGTTAGTATTGGCAGGCTTTATCACATTAAAACAACATAATGATAGCATATAGCAGAAAGAAATAACAATGTCCTCCAATAATATCAACGCAGAGCGTCCTCCATCCTATCTCAGTGTCCATCTCAACGTTCTGTTTCTCTGATGCAATACCAGCCGACCGCCATCTGGTCGGCAGTTCCTCGATGATCCCTCGATAAAATGTTTGTGTTTTGGTGCCAAAAGCCCAAAACAGGACTCTTGATTCAGCCAAAAGAGAGCAGTTCATGTTTGGCTGGGATCAAGGGAACAACAAAGGAAAAATAAAATGAGCTCGTCTCAGCTTACTCCACACTTTTTGGTATTGAAAACATTTGATTTCTAGCTGACAATACTCGTTGACGCTTTAGAAACTATATAAGTGCAAAGAGGAAAAGAAAACATAAAAAGGCGAGGTGTGACTACTAAGATGAAGAACAAAGAAGATTAACAGAGAAGTGAGAAAAGCACTTGAGTTTCTATGTGTCAGAGTTTTACTACACAGAACCCCAAAGTCAGTCTGTTTATGCTTTCCACAGGCCGGCCTACGCAAACACCTGCATGTTTCCGAGCTGAGGCTGTTGAGAGGCCTGCTGCATCTGTTGCGACTGCGGCTGCAGCTGCACCTGCTCTGGAATGTGTGTGTGGTGTGACGACGGCAGTGCATGGTGGGGGTTACCCAGAGGGGTGGGGCTGGTGGTGACATCAGACCAGTCTGAGTTGGAGTGAGGAGAAGAGGACGACCAGGGGTCTGGGGATTCAGGCGAGGGGGTGAGATAAGGGTGCTCGCTGGGTGGGTGAGCAGAGTGGCCGGGGGTGGTGCCCTCTGAGCCGGCGGTGGTATAGCTGTGCTGGGAGGGTGGTGTGGGGTATTTATCCACGGGGCTCTGCATGGGCGGATAAGAGGGCAGCGGCCGAGACTGGCTATCGATCCCTCCGTGGCTGACGTTGTGGGGATGCTGCAGGGTGTGGGAGAGCCCGTGTCCCATGCCCATCTGGTCGGGCATCTGGTACATCATACCCTGGGTGCAGTGGTGGTGGCCTGGCCCCTGCTGGGAGCGAGCCTGATTCTGGTTCTGTCCCTGGGACTGTGTGACCTGGACCTGCCTTGGCTGCGACTGCTTCAGCATAGCTTGGCCTCCACCCGGGGCCATCATCTGGAACGTGACGATGGGAGGCAGCTGCTCCCTGCTCATTGTGACATTCATAGGGGTCAGCATGGGGCCCTGGCTGTGGTGCTGGCCTATGCTGGTGTGGGGTATCGGGTGCGGGACGAGGCCGAACATGTGGCCGCTGTAGCTGTGTTTGCTCATGCCCACCCAGCCCTGCTGCTGTCCCAGCATGTGGCTGACGGGAGGCAGCATTGGTCTGGAGGTGGGGCTGCTCAGGAGGGGAGGGGAGTTTGCCGTGGTGGAGACGGCTCCAGACACGTCACCTGTGTATGAGTGTGGTGATTCCAGCGAGTCAACAGGTGACATGGTGACAGAGCTCTCTGGAGGTCCTCCTGCTGCCTTGATGCCATTTGCGCTCCCTCCTCCTGTGCCTCCTCCACTTCCTCCCCCTACTCCACCATCCACACCTGGCCCCTCTCCTCCAGCGGGCTTCTTTCTTCGTTTCGCCTTCATGTCTTTTAGCTCCTTTGCTCCGCCGCCAACACCTCCCACCTTCGCCCCCCCTCCCCCTCTCCTGCTCTTCTTCCCCTGTGGTCCGGGACGCATTCCAATGAAGCCTGCTCCGTTGGCCCCACACATGACAGAGTTTCCTCCTCCACCCATGGGATTAGCCCCATTGTGCGGACTGTGAACCAAATTGTACTGGTCCAGCAGGCGGACTATGTCATGATGCATACGCTCGTGAGCGGTGTCTCTCGGCAGCCGATCCAGGTGATCAGTGATGTCACGATTGGAATAGTGGTCGAGGAGAACCTGAGCTGCCTCAAAACTGCCCTCTCTGGCTGCAAGAAACAGTGGAGTCTCCTCCTGTATGAAACAGCCAATATCAGAAATGTTACTCTGTACATTACATAATGTCATCAAGTACAAGTTCAATATCAACATACAGGTTTGTAGTCTTTTACACAGACTCCAAACTTTTTACAGTCACCATTCAAACATAAAATAATGGTTGCGTTAGCTTTGGTTTGCTAATGTGTTGGGTGGAGTATCACATCTTTAATTGGTCTTTATCTTTAATTTTTAGTAGTGTTGCAACACTTATATTCATAATTATTAAAAGAAAGAACATGGATTGGAAATTATCAAAATGAAAACAGAAAAACAGACCTTATTGTCTTGCATGTCACGATTGGCTCCGTTCTTCAGAAGCACGAGAGTGGCCTCCACATTATTGACTGCTGCTGCCCAGTGAAGAGCAGATTTACCTAAAATGGTAGGATATTAAACTTCAGTGGCCATTTATTGAACTACATTGCAATTATAACTGCTTTCCTGATAGGATTTAGAGCTCTTCAAGTCTAAACTGTCACAATGCGACCAAATTTTAAAGTAAGAATTAGATTTACTACAGCTCTAATTCAAACACCTTTAGCACATCTAGGATAAAAATTAAATATTTAACACAGACAGTAAATGAGAGAAATGTGGTTTCCTGACCGTGGTCGTCTACAGCATTGATGTCAGCATGACAGTGGATCAGCTCTTCCACCATGCCCTCCACAGCGAGCCTGGCTGCCAGGATCAGTGGGGTGGTGCCGTCATTCATACGGGCATCCAGCTCTGTGGCACGATTACGGATCAAAATCTGGAAGAGACACGTGAGATATGATGAAAAATACATGTAAGGAAATGCAAATTTCACAGTGAGCTTCTCTGATGTATTATTGTTCAGTTGAAATCAGTAACTTAGTGGAATTCATGTTGATGTTTTGGCTGATGATTTTAAACTATACTTCAGTCTACATCTGGATCAGACAGTTGCCTTACCTGGAAGACTCCCTGTGCATCAGCTGCCACAGCGGCATGCAAAGGAGTTCTGCCCATGTTGTCATGAGCGTTGGGATCAGCTCCAGCGTCCAGCAACCTCTTAGCAGCATCAGCCCTGGCATAGCGGGCAGCCAGGTGTAGTGCTGTTTCTCCTGTGCGGTCAGTCTGGGCCATCAGTGAGGCACCCTGAGCGATCAGGTCTGAGATGACACTAGGTCCCGGTTCATCTCCTCCACTCTCCTCCTCCTCTTCTCCATGAATGCTACAGTCTGGGCCTCCGCCGTTACGCAGCGAAGCCAGCATCAGTGGAGTGAAGCCATCTGAGGGAAGAGAAATTCATTATAAGAGAAACTAGGGGAATTGATGAGCTCTTTGTTAAAAACGTAGTAAAAACGTTTTCTCACCAGGTCCCTTGACATTAACATCCAGACAATCAGTGTCCAGGTCGGCCTGCGGGGGAGTGAGAGTGATGTCAGCAGCTTTGCGATGCTGCACGGTCCACTCCCTTCGATCAACACCTCCATCCATAGCAATGGGCAGTAAGGGTTTGTCTTCAGTCTATAAAACGCAAGATGAACTTAAAATTTACACAACAACCAAACGTCTTTCCTCGTGATCTGAATATTTCTTGTGTGTTTACATCAATTTAATTTTAATAATCGGCAATGTCTCTGCTCCATCTTCTCTTTCTTATTTTACTTACTCTTGGTTTCTTGGATGGAACCTCGTCCTCCAGCCACCTCTGAGATCCATCGATCATGGATCCATCCTGTGTCTTGAAATTCCTTGTGTGAGAAAAAAAATGTGTTTTACTTTTATTTATTACCGTGACAAAGTATGCTTGTCACACACTTGTTGATCATTGGAAGCTGGTCAAAACCACAATCTTCAACTGATGCAGCTGTTTAACATATAGTATCTAACACAAAGTCTTTTCAACAGTTGGAGGGATATTTGTATATTTTCTCTGTCCACGTATCACCTAGCTAATCAGAGAAACTCTTTGCTGCATTTTACTATGATATGAATTATCCCTGAGTTATTATTATTGTATGTCCACTCACTTCATGTCAAAGTCATCTTGTCCAACAGGTTCCCTCCTCTTGTCATTTTTATTGGCCAAGAAGCCATCAGGCAGCCACAGGACACCATGTTTATGCTTCCTCTTGGCTGCTAGCATCCCCAGCACCAGAATGAGCAGGATGACTACTACAGCCACAGCAATCAGGTAAAACACAGGTTGAAGAGGCTCCGGTGGAATGGTCGGGTCACCTGTGGAAGGCAAGTCTGAATATCGAGTGTCTTTTCTTGATTTATGTTTTTACGTGAAAATAAACCAGTTAAAGTGATGACTGCTGAATAACAAGCCTACTTACTCTTAACAGACACTAGAGGGTAAGGCAGGTCAGCCTTGATATGTGCTGCTGCAATGAAGGACGCAGCCTCATTAGTGTTGGAGAAGCAGTAGTTAGAGCTCTGGGAACATTCGCGGTTATCAATTTCCAGGTGCACCACAGACCTGCACAGGCAAACATTAAAATACAAAAGTTCATTAAGTACAATTAACTGGTGATGGATCTCAAGTTACTGGCTAATGTATGAGAACTAAAAAGAAGAAAGAGTATGTGAGAATCCCATCATGAATTTTTCTTACCCAATAACCTCCTTGTCCAGCTCCCGTTTACTCCTGCTCCTCTGTATGTGTCGTCCCTGCTCCGCCTCTGCAAAGTATGGGTATACCATAGGCTCCTTTTTTTCATTCAGCTTCACCCGCACATTGGTGTGTAACAGGGCTCCCAAGGAGCGCAAGAAACCTTTCAAGTCACCAATCAGCTCCTTAGGCTGCAGCCGAACCACGATTACCAGAGTGCCGTCTATCACTTTGGGCGCAGTGTCACTTGAACAGTCCAGGCCGTCCCAGCCACAGGCCTCCGTGTGGCAGCTCTGGTCACACACACCATTGCTGTAGTGGTCTGCACAATACTTGTCATACCTGAAAATACACAGGGAGGATGGGTGTTTTGTGACCTGGCTTTAAAATAATTTGGGCAACAATTTACTGCAACAAAAATGACAAATACAAGAGGAGAATTACATACTTGCAGAGGGCAGGTGCAGTGTCCTGGCACTCAAAGCTGTCAAAGAGGCAACCAGGGTTGTCACACTCTTTATCACAACGTTTGTTTTTAAAGAGATCCCAGCAGGGAACGCTGGCGGTGCAGTTAACCCAAGGCTTCTCCCAGTTGAGTGAGCAGTCTCCTCCATCCCACTGACATTCGTGGTTGTTACATTGATCATCACACACCTTATCCCCTGCGTGATGCACACACTGCGGATAGGGGCAGGATTGTAATTTGTTCTCACAGTATCGTCCAGAGAAGTACGTGGGGCAGCGGCAGGTGTACTGGAATGGGTTGGATGGGTCTTTGATGCAGGTTCCTCCGTTTTGGCACGGTGTCAGACACCTCTGATCATTTTCACAGTGTGGCCCATTGAAGCCTGACTGGCACTGGCAGTACATGCCAGCTGATGACTCAACGCAGCGCCCGCCATTCTGGCAATGTAGCTTAGCACAGTTGTAGCCTTCTATTTCACCACAGTTGAACCCAGTAAAGCCCTAAAAAACATAACGTGTTGTTGTAATGTCATAGTGAGAAAGTAATTTAGAAGTAAAGTTTGGATTCACATTTGGAAAGTGCAATAAACCCCTACTATAACTAATATGCAACTAGGTTCTCTTTCAAATCTGCTGCTTGATTACCATACCTCAGCCATGGTGTGGCCCTCTGAAGCAAGCATGAGAATAACAGAGGAGGCAAGAGGTTAGTGGTGAGACAAACAAGCATTTAGTGTGAAAAGCTCATTATTAGTATGAAAGTAAAAGGAAGGAAAACACTGATGTCGCAATTTCAGCCACAGATCAATTTCTATAATCCTCTGGAGTCACTCAGTATGTTTATATGAACATAATAACTGGTTTAATGTGAGCAGAAAGATTCATTGAAAAACTTGATTTTTCAAGATTGAGGTGGTAATTAAGCGTCTGAAACACACTTAAAATTTGTACTTAGTTGTGTATTTTGTGGAATTTTAATGACATTAGAACATGATTCATAATATCCTGTGTTCCCCACTATCCAAACTTAACATTCACTGTTTGATAGTCCAGTCTGAGGGGATGTCTGGTAGGTTATAGATTAATAACAACATATTGGGAAATTAGAGGAACTTCACTGGTGCTGACTGTTTCTCGTGTTGATAAACTGTAAAACAAACTCTGCGAGCCCAGTCAAAATAACTGTTTTGTTATTTAGAAACTTACAGGAACGCAGGAGCAGGTGTAGCCGTGTACTGAGCTCGTGTTCATGGAGCAGACACCACCGTGATGACACGGCTTAGACAGACACAGATCCACCATGGACTCACAATGACGACCTGAAGAAACAGACAAATCAAAACAGGAAGAGAAGAAGTTAAAAAATGTAATACTTGCAGGCTTATTTACATTAAAAATATTGACACACTGCACCAATGTAAAGCACTTTTTGATTTTATCTGGAAAAGTATTACAACTAGGACAGCGATGCTCTGTACCCGTGTATCCGAGGCGACAGCGACATTGGTAATCATTGACCAGTTGCACACAGTCGAGGCTGCCGGGGGTGTGGCAGGGCCCAGACAGGCATTCATTGAGATCCCCCTCACAGTGTTCTCCAACAAATCCTGGAGGGCAGGAGCACGTGTAACGGCCCACGCCATCCACACACTGTCCTCCATTTAGACAGCGAGGTTCCCAAGAACCAGGCTTGGGGGCGCAGTCATCCACGTTCACTTCACACTGAAGCCCTACACAGCAGAGAACAGATAGATATCACTGCATGTACTTAAATGTTCAATAGCTCCATCTTTAATTAATGGGAGGATTTTTTCTTCTAAAACCTAGTGTGTGCAGACTTACCGTGTGTCCCAGGTGGGCAGGAGCATTTGAAGTGGTTGATGAGGTTTATACAGGTTCCTCCATGGAGGCACGGCTTAGAGTGGCATTCATCAACATCATACTCACAGTTCACACCCTGGAAGCCTGGCTTACACTGCAGCAAAGACGCACAGTACAGATGTTAGCTCATTTAGCCTTTTAGACAATGTTGCTGGAAACATCTTATTCAGTTATTACTGAAAAAACAAAGCTTTCAAAACCTACAACCCTGACACCCCCAAACACACAGCTGATAATGTACTTACTAAACACTCGTATGTGCCCTGATAGTCCTTGCATGTAGCTCCATTGCGACACGGGTTTGACTGGCACTCATCGACCATCTCTTCACAGTAGCTGCCCATGTATCCTGGTTGACACTGACACTTGTGGGAATTGGCAACATTCACACACCGCCCAGCATTCTGACACAAACTGTCCACTTCCACACCTGGAGTAATTTGGAAAAGGAAACCCATATGTTGAATGAAGGATATGACTACTACTACTATAATTACTACATCTTTTAAATTTTTGTCTGATGAAACTGTATGAAAGAAATCAACAGTGAACAATACTAAGATGGTAAATTTGTTTATGTACAATGCAACTTCTGTCATGTTGACTGTTTTCATCAAACAAAATTACATCATTACTGTATGTGTAATGATTTCTGCTCTTATTTATGAATGAAGTGTTGTTGGTTTATAAGACCACAGGAAGTTCCTCACCCTTTCTGGCAGCATAGTTCTGGCAGGACATGTTAGGAACGTCACAGTAAAGTCCCGTCCATCCCATATTACAGTGACATGTCCAGGAGGTTCCTGTCTGAGAGCAGGAGCCGGAGTGACAGTGCACCTTGCTGCACAGATTCACCAACTTCTGCATGGGAAAAAATGAAAGAAAAAGAAGATTTAGGGTTGACTGTGAGGGCTTATTCGTAATTTTTCAGTTGGGTGCATCTAACCTAACCCAACTGCCTTGTTCAATATATGGCAACACAGAGCTGTGATTGAGGATCATTTTGTGTACTTTAATAGTTGTAAATATTAAATAGTCTCTCCTCTATTTGCTAAAAACGAACACAATACAGCTGAGACAGTCTGTAGACTTGCATTAACACATAGACACGTTACCTGGCAGTTCTGTCCATTGTATCTCACAGGGCAGGTGCACCGGTAAGTGCCCAGGCCGTCAGTGCAGGTGCCTCCATTCTTACAGGGCTGAGAGTCACACTCATTCTTCTCAAACTCACAGAACGCCCCGTAAAAACCAGGATGGCAACGACAAGAAAAGGTGTTGATGTCATCAATGCAAGTCCCATTATTCAGGCATGAGCTGGAAAACAAAAAGAGAAGTGATGAATGAATATGTTTTTGTCTGCAGTGCTGAAATAACATATATTTTTAAGACATGCTTGAAGCGGTGGGGCAAAAAAGTATACTATGAACAACAAAAAGGAGAAAACAGTACATAGTTATTATTACATTTGTTCAGGTCACAGCAGGAAAAAGAAATCATTTACAAATAATTAATTGCATGGTAATAAAATGCAGATTTAATGGATCATGCATAAGCTAAACAGCCCACCTCTCAGTGCACTCTAGGATGTTGTGTTCACACAGGATTCCATCAAAGCCTGGTCGGCACTCGCACACAAAGCTGTTGACGTAGTCCCTGCAGACGGCCCCGTTCTGGCAGGGCTGGCTGGCGCACTCATCTACCTCTGCCTCACAGCGATCCCCTTCAAAACCGGGGCGGCAGTCACAGGTGTAACTCCCAACATCATCCACACAGGAACCTCCATTTAAGCATGGATCTGCAGAATTAAGAGGAGAGAGTGAGGAAAAGGTTTACATGATTGTTTTTTCCCCATCTCAATAGCAGTCATCAAGTATACGATTAATGGAAATCATCAATAAAAAATCCACCTGGACTGAAATTCTAGGAATAAACAAATAGGTTCTGTGAAAACAACTGCCCTTATTGTGTTTGTCTGAGAGATTTATATATTGTACAGAAACATACTATCTACTATCTATCCTACTTTCTAGTGGGGCTCATTGCATATCTTGAGTCTCCAATGATAAATCAGAAAATAAAACTGTCATTAATGGAAAAGTGCAGGTTTCCTAGGAAACCTGTACTGATTTTCTCGAAGTGAAACTCACTGGGTGAGCAGTCGTCAATGTCTGTCTGGCAGTTGTGGCCGCTGTATCCAGGTTGACATTTACACCTGTAGCTGCCTGGGCTGTTCATGCAATGACCACCATTTTTGCAAGGATTCTTTTTGCATTCATTCACATCTTCAGTGCAGCGTGGACCTGTGTGAATAAATACATATTAATATAACTTAGCAATACAGCACTTTTCATGATATTAGATGTAATTTTGCTTTCAGGCACTCTGTCACATTCAACAAACTCAAACAGACAGACACAGAAGAATTCAGTATCTTGCAGATAGACACGCATACCTTGCCACCCAGCAGGACAGCGACAGGTATAAGAGGTGTAGTCTGCAGTTGGACGACACACTCCCCCTCTCTCACATGGATGAGAAGCACAGGGAACCAGCTCCTCCTCACAGTGTTTACCTATTTAGACATTGTGAACATTTTTAATAATAAAAATAAAAACTATTATTTTCATATCAGTTAGTTTTTTCATATATGTAAAAAAAAAAGTAAACAATGTTTTATTTCTGGCATCTTTAAATTCCTTGTTTTAGCATCATATATGACCAAGAAAGACAGAAAATGCTCACATCTGCAGAGCTGAAACCAGATAAAGTTTGACATTTCTGCTTTAAAAATGACTGAAACAATAATTGGTCTTGATGATAATTGGCAATTTATTTTCTGACCGTCTGATCAACTAATAGTTTCAGCTCCAATAAAAACAATAAGAACATGTGAATGATCTTCACTAAAATGATATTCAAATGATGCTACATAGATTGCATGCTAATAAGTGGATGATGATGTAATGGATATACGACATCACTAACCTGAGAATGGTGGACTACACTGACAAGTGTAACTGTTGACTCCATCAATACAAATGCCGTGGTTCAGACAGGGGCCAGACACACATTCATCTATGTTCCTCTCACAGTTCACACCTAAGCAGAGAAGACGATTGATGTGGATATTTCTCCTTAATAAATAGGGGTGTAACGATATGCTGATCTACATCTATACATTGATTTAATGAGCAACAAGCCAATAGCATCGAAGAAAAATGAAAAAATCAATCAGACATCGAACATTTAAGACGCGCTTTTATTTTGAAATTCCCCTGGCACTTCTGTCTCCGCCCAAGCTTGCACACCTCCAAACAAAATGCCAGAAAAAAGTTATCCTGAGCAGCAGTTTTTTCCACAAAAACTAAAAACCACGACTGTAAAAGAGCGACAAGTTGCACTGCTGCAGCAGCAGTAACATGTCCGTAGAGGCCGAGTCTATCATCAGATGCTTCAGACATCTGATGATGTGTCTACCACTCAATTTTTTCTTTTATAGGATGGGAAAATTTTGATGCTCTATATCAAAATGTGGTACTTTATAGTGAACAGGAGGTCTATTTGTTTTTGTTAAAAAAAGAATAGATTGTTTTCCGTTTAAATGTCTGGCTGAGCTCAGAAATAAAAATGATATAGAAAGCGTTTTGAGATTTGATATGAATGGAAGTGATTGTGTTAAATCAGCTGTGATAACGTCTCATATCGATTGCTGCCTCCTGAATCAAATTGTATCGAAATCGTATCGTGACAGACTTTGTGATATTGGCAAACATCGAATTGTTGTTCATTGAATCGATATAATATCATATTGTGAAGAAACTTGTGATTTACACCCCTATTAGTAAGTGGTTCTGGATTAATTGATTTCTAAGTATTATGTTGCTGAAATATCATTAATATTCTTACCCCTGAATCCAGGTTGGCACTGACAGGTATAGCCATTATGTCGGTCCTCACAGGTGCCACCATTCTGGCATGGACTGGGCTGGCACTCATCCTTTTCCTGATCACAATGTTGCCCTATCCAGCCAGCTTGACACTCACAACGGTACCTTTACAAAAAAGGCAAGTACGAGTTAAAAATATGAAATGTGAAAGTATCCTCATAGTAATAACAACAGCATTAGTTACTGCAGCTAAAGAATGTCTATTACTGGGATTATTACATTACTAAATACAAGTAGTTGTACTGACACAGCAATTTTAGTGTTGAACTGTGGCAAATTTGGAAAACAAGAAAGACTGCAACAAATTAGTAGGGGTCTCCACATCCATATAAAATAAAGGGAAACACTATTAAAATAAAACTAATGGAGGGAAAATGATTTTGCTGTTGGCCGTTATTTTAGCTTACAGATCTAAAAGAACATTATTATATGAGTGGTGTACGTTAGCCCATTTTCAAGGACTGTATTAGATGAGGACAGATGAAACTCAGGACATAAGACTTCAGAGTAACAGTTTATGGCATCATACCCATGTTGCTGTTCAATACAATCTCCATGCACACAAGGGCTATGTGCACAGTGGTCAGTCCCAGAGAGGCACAGAGGCCCATGGGTGCTGGGTGGGCACAGGCACTGGAACCCGTTGATGTTGTCCATGCAGGTTCCCCCACTCATACATGGGTTTGAGAGACACTCATTGATTTCCACTTCACATTTAGTTCCTATTAGAGAATGATTTAGAGAAAATACTTGTATCAAAAGCACACACATGATTACCGTGTTGATTTCAGCATCCAAATCCACAGTTACAAGTTAACAGCAATAAATATCCAGTTTTAGTTTACAGGTGTACATAGCAAAGCATACCTGTGTATCCCGGGGAACACACACACTTGTACTCATTAATGCCATCCTGGCACTCTCCATACTTGCAGGGGTTCCCAGCACAGTCATCTTCATTGAACTCACAGTTCACCCCTGAGGAGAAAAAATACAAAGACTCAGAGAAAGCAAGACTGATCAGGATGTGTGCAACATTTTTTTGATGCTGAAATTTAAAAGCAGCACATGGACTTTTCTCAAATCTCTTTTGGTTGCATTAAATATAGAGCAGCATTAGGGATGCAGTCAGAAAATATGACAGTTTACTAATTTACCTCCAGGGGGAGTCAGACTCCATAAAAGTCATTTATTGGCAAGAGGTGAGAAATGTGAACAATAACTGAGACAGAGCTGTTCCAGTGGAGGCCTGTAACCTCTCCAGTATGACAAAAAGTTTCAAAATTGAAGAGACAGTTAACATTAGAGGCACAATTGTTAAAGTGGGAGAGAGTAAGCAAGAGGAAACGGAAGGGAAACAGAAAGGGGCAGAGAAATACAAAGAGAAAATTAGACTCAGAGAACAAGGCGTATCAGAGGAGAGGAAGTGGGGGCATGAAACCTGAAAGTGAGACCTGGCTGAGTGACCTGACGCCAGTTTTGGTAGAGTGAGTACAGAACAGACACCAGTACCAGGTCTCAGGGTGGTACCAAGCACTGAACAGAATTTACTAATCCACAGAGCAACGTGAGGTAGCACGGCTCGACCCAGACTTGTGACTGTGACACACACATGTGCACACACTCTCATATAATGCTCTAAATACATTGAAAGCTATACAGGAATCTTGACAATTTAACTTTTTTGTCCACCAGTCAAAAGGTTAGTGAATGCTACTATTTTACCAGCCACTCCACCAGATTACTACTGTTTTTTTTTACTGGTGGATAAAGCAAATCTACTGGCAACTTTATATATTTTACCAGTATTTGGCTGGTGCTCATTTTGTGCCCTGTCTCTTAACAATTAACTTTGAATGGCCACAAGAATAAATTCCAAGAACTCACAGGACAAACTTGGCCATCAGTAATATATGGCAGCTGGTGATTATAAGCAAATTATTGCAATTTTTTTGTAATTTCTTAGAACATCATAACACAATGTCTTGTGTCTAGTTCAGCAAAAGTCTGCATAAGAACTAAAGCAACCAGATGAATTTTGTCTAAACTCCAAAAAAGGAGTGGTGGCACAAACTATTTTGGAAGAGAACAGTGACAAGAAAAATGTGAGACAGATGAGAGAAACTGATGATCAAGTGAATTTCCCATTTTAATGACTGAATTACACATCAATCACTACAGCACTCACAACAGGCTGGTGGAAGATTCACATGTCAAAGTTTTTCTTTAAAGAATAAACTGGCAATAACTGTTTATCACATTAAATACACACCTGAAGTTCCTGGTAGGCAGTTACACTGGTAGGCATTAACCAGATCAATGCAGCGTCCTCGGTTCTGACAAGGGTTGCTATGGCACTCAAGGACCTGGGTACTACAGATCAGGCCAGTGTATCCAGGCTGGCACTCACAGGAGAAGGTGGCAATGCCATCCTTACACACACCATGGTGGCATGGCTCGGGCTTGCAGTCATTGATATTTTCTTCACAAAGTAGACCAGTAAAGCCTGAGGGGAGGACATTCATTTTTTAGAATAACAGCAAAGGATACTACTTTGTGTGGTTCTAGTATCATTTAACTAGATGTAGATATTTTCTCAGTCTAGTTGGACATGGGGTTATTCCCTTTTACCTTCAGCACATTCACAGTCATATCCGTTGGGTCGGTCGATACACTTGGCCCCATTTAAACAAGGTGTGCTCGAACACTCATCAATGTCTATCTGACACATTTCACCACTGAAGCCTGAAAACAGTAACAAACCCATTAATTAAAAAACTGTTTTAAAACAGCTATATGTCAGTTAATTTTCACTGTGAGTGGATGGAAACCAATAACAAAAATACACAAACTTTGCTTTATGTGTACCAACCTGCTGGGCACTCGCAGACAAAGCGGCTGACCTGGTCCAGACATTTACCCTGGTTCAGACAAGGTGAGCTGAGACACTCATTCACCTCTATCTCGCAATGAGTCCCCCCAAATCCTGCATCAATGGAAAGAAACGTTTTATAACCTCTTCATCTTGTAAAATTACCTCAGATAAGGACTGCTGCACTTGCTTAGTTTGAAAAATATGGCACCTAAATGTCTACCACACTGGATGCTCATATTCAGATGCAGATAACTGTTTTCTAGTCTTCCTTTCTGAGTGCTTTCCAGCCAGTTATAACTAATGTACTGTCACCCACTACACTTTTTCCTGGCTGCAAAAGACTGATACAAATCACTGGCAATGTCAACAATTCTTAAGAATTTGTCAATTAGTGTACCGGGCATGCAGATACACGTGTAGTCCCCAATGCGATCCAGACATGTTCCATCATTCTGGCAGGGGTTTGAAGCACACTCATTGATGTCTTGTTCACAGCGTGGTCCAGAGTAACCCCTAACACAGTTGCAGGTGAAGGAGCCATCAGTGTTCACGCACAGACCGCCATGCTCGCAGGGGTTGGTACCTGACAATAAAGAGGAAAGAGTCATGGTTTGAAACCACAGTGAAACAGAGGAATGGCCTAGATAAATGTTTCAAGTTATGTGTGGGTATAGAACTTCCTCTTTCTTTCTCACCGATACTACATTCGTCTCTGTCGATGTTGCAGGTGCTCCCTACATATCCAGGTGGACAGTTACAGTTGAACATGCCACTGATGGGGTTGGTGTCGCACTGAGAGCCCTCTCTACACGGGTTGCTGATACAGGCATCATCTCTATGGCAAAGTAAACCTGAAAGAAACACCATGTTGACAAGGAGTGAGAAAAAGTAAAATCTTTTTCCACATTTAGGTTTATGCCCAATTCCATACAAAAAAGAAAACTTGGTGCAAATTTGCTAATGAAACGAAGAGGATTCTTTATAAGGCGCGTTTTATTCAAATCTAAAAGCGTTGCTGTGTGCTGTGTGACAAGGATCACATTCATCGAGGGTAGATTCCAAGATGTCAAAGTTGATGAAATGATCTGCTTAGGAAAACATCAGTTATTAAGCAACTGAATGTGTGTGGTTTCCCATTACTGGCCTACCTGTCTTTCCATGGGGGCAGAGACAGAGAAAAGAGGCAACTCGGTCAATGCATGTGGAGCCGGGGCCGCAGGAAGCTGTCGCACAGTCATCAATGTTTTCAGAACAGTCCGGTCCACTCCATCCATTGACGCACACACAGACGTAGCCACCGAAAAGGTTGCTGCAGGTCCCTCCATTCTGGCATGTGTTCGGCTGCAGACGACACTCATCCACATCCTCTGTACAGTGCTGACCTGTGGAGAAGTAGGGAGGTGGACATGAAGTGGAGTCGTGAAACTGGATAGGAAAATAAGAAGTGTCAAAAATATGCTGTGGATTATGTTTTAGGTTGAAAAATAAAGAATATTGCTAAAGAGCCACAGACGAATAACTGATACATTAACAAAAGCAGAAAATAATATCCTCCATGTTTTAGATGTTTACCGCCTATTTTTGAAATGCAAATGTCATGTCTTGTGTAATAGAACAGGTTCCTTTATCCTGCTGCAGCATCACATTAGCTTTGCCTTCCCTGGTTGGATTAGTTCTATATAAACTTAGACAAGCCCAATGAAGCTGATGTATGCATGTTTGTTTTGTGTGTTGTAAACGGAAAGCTTGCGTATGCCACACAATCATATTAGCAGAGGCACGCCTTGTGTGGTCTGCAAGCCTCTGTAGGATGAAGAGAGAAAACAGAAGGAAGTATAATGTCACAGCACACAACATGAAAGGATACAAGATACGATCTCTGATCGTATTTGAGTTTTTGAGTTTGAGTATTTGAGTTCCCCTGACTAATTTAAGGTACTCTGTTTGTATGGGTGGGTCCCTGTTTCGTCTGTCTCATGCATGTGTATGCGGGTGATGTGACACATGTTCATGCCAATGATATGCCAAGAAATACAGCAATGCACCAACAAAGGCAATACTTGCAAGCAACTTAACAGTGTTAACAATACACAACTCCAAACATAACTTTTGTATGTCTACAAGAATACCTCCCAGGGAAGCTTTGACAAAAACACAGAGGGGAGAATTCCTACGTAGAAAAGCATCTTTTTTTTTTACGATTTTGCTAGAGTGAAAGAAAAACACAAACAATCCTTTGTGCACTTTTTAAAAATGTTAAATATGATAAAATAGTCTGTAAAAACACATTCAACATGCAAGGCTTTAAACACAGAGGGCAAACCAAGACTGGAGTTAGTGTAATACAGATCAAATATGATTAAGAGCACATGTCAGGGATACATAATGCTGCTTTTTTAATGCTTTGTTCCAAGATTGAAGCAAAGCACAACAAATTACCATTCATACACATTAAGACAGTCACTTACCAGTCCACTCTGGGGGACATTGACAGTTGTAGGTGTTGACTCCATCCATACAAGTTCCTTCATTGGCACACTGATGACCTGGGCAGTCATCAATGTTATTCTCACAGTTTGTCCCATTGAATCCTGGCAGACATTAAAAAAAAAACAAACATCACTGTTACCACAGTTTACCAATCTCATGCCTTAGTAAACAATGTCAGCAAACTTTTCAATTTAAATCATGGGTCCACTATAGAAACACATTTAATAATATATCCTATACACAATGTCTGCACAGCTTGCATAGCGGAAGCAGCATGTGTTGCTGTTATTCATGTATAGAGCAAGTGAAACACACCCCATTATGGAGCCTGTATAGATAGCTCTGTTGATTAAAATACTAATATGTGTTCCTTCAGATCTACATGAAACTGACTGAAAAACATGGCTGCAGCGTGTCCAGACAAGCCACCAGTGTACTTAAGTATCATGGCGTCTCATAGTATATAAAATGCAGCTGTGCCTGTGTTTGTTGTGTCTACTTTTTAACTGTAGCAGACTGACAGCACAGTGTGTCTAATAAGTCAACAGAGCCTGCAGGATCAGACTGTTTGCACCCAAAACAACATAATGTAACAATAAAGAAGTTCAAAGCTACACTCATTTGTAGATAAATACCAGTTACACTGTCACTCATTTTCTCTCCCTGCATTCAATCTGTTTCCCTTAAATTTCCATTTCTCTTTAGTACTTTCTCTTTAGTTCTCTTTAGTCTTTTTCTCAACATGCAACAAAGCTGTCCACGTCTGTTGGTATGTGATGGATGGTTCACTTTTTACATTAGATATCAGTTTATATTGATATTCATATTAAATATTAGTAACAAAAGTACCTGGAAGACAGTGGCAGGAGTAGCTGGTTTCAGAATTCTGGTGGCAGGTGCCTCCATTTAGACATGGTGAAGGTGAGCAAGGGATGTATGAGCTTTCACAGTGTCGGCCCGTAAACCCCGGGGCACAAATACACCTGTATCAATAGCAAAAGTCAATATCATTTAATTCAGTCTTAACCTTCATGAAGCACCCAGTTGTGTTTTTAAAAAAAATATTGGATTATTTATTAGTAGTCTAATAATATTTCAAATGTGGTTATGTATTATAAACTAAATTCTCACTTGTAGGAGCCAGGGGTGTTGACACACATTCCTTCATTCTGGCATACAGAGGGTGTGGCTGCACATTCATCTGTGTCATTGAGGCAGCGAAGACCTGTGTAGCCAGGAGGACAGGAACATGTGTAGCTGCTGCCTGACAAAGAGCTGCATTTGCCACCATTGGCACAGGGACTAGAGAGACAGCTGTCCTCATGCTCACACCGCAGTCCTGAAGAGGAAAGAGAGGACAAACAACAGAGCGTTAGTGCTTAAGCTTTCCCATGACCCATTTTTCTGAATGTGGTCTGATGGATTAATGCAGCTTTGATACTAGAGGAAAGCAACATGCAATGATGGGCTGGCATTTCTGATTATCAAAAAACATTTTCATGCCATGAGACTTTCCAACAAACATTTTCAATCACATTTTGGATCTTAATGCATCAAAGGAGTCATAGTGAGGCAAACATTATGGAGTACCTTTGCCAAGTGTAGTTTTGTCAAAAACATAGCAATATCTAAAAATCTCTGAAGAAATCTTGTGATTTGCACCAAAAAAGCCATATCTTCCTCATGGACTAACATTTAATTACATTTCATTTATGTCATTCTGACATATTGTGCAAACAGACCAACAAGCAGGACCAAAACCTTAAAGTAACCTTCTTGACAGAGGCTTCTCAGATAGCTAACACCATTAGCTTAAAATTACCTGCTAAGAAACTGCAATGAGAAACACTTTTTTACAGCACTGTTAGCAAATGTTTTTGCATCCATGTGTTTAAACATAAATTACTATTTTGGTGATAAACAAACATCAGATATCACTCTGAACACAGACTTCCCTTGGTGCAAACTCCTGCAAGGGGTTTATGAAGTATCTCACCTGTCCATCCTCTGGCACACTCGCACGTGTATTTGTCGAGGGGCAGCAGGGTGCAGACACCTCGGTTGGCACAGGGGTTGTTGGGGTAGCACGTGGAGTTCTGTGGAGTTTGGCAGTGCGGTCCAGTGTAACCAAGAGGGCAGGTGCAGCTGGCGCTGCCTGGTACAGGTACACCAGCTGACATAGACACAGAGCAGTTCCCCCCATTCAGGCAGTATCCAGGATGACATGGGTCCTTATGGTGGCAGTATTCACCCAGGAAGCCTGGAGCACACCTGGACACACATAAACACACACACACACACAAATCAATGATGGAGTTTGAAAGAGGCACACAGAAGGATTTAAACCTAACCACCCCTCAATACAAATAATACAGTTAAAAGATGAGACAAGTGTGTGTGTGTGTGTGTGTGTGTGTGTGTGTACTAGACAGAGTGGCAAGCAAACAAACAAAACAAAGAGGGAGTTTCAATCAACAGCACGTAATTCACCACATCAGACAACTGCTGCTGAGAGCACTGATAGCTGAGAGTAACATCCACACACTACAGTGCGGTACACACACACAGACATCAAAGAACCAAATGAACCAGCACAGGTTACTGTCTAATACAGAGTCTCGCCATTGCTGTATGGTGATCTCAACAGTATGCGGTTGTGTGGTTGCATATAGCAGGAATCTATTAAAACATATGGCTCACACTCACACATTCATATTACATATACATATGTCACGAGAAGAAGTTTTGGGTATTACTAATGAACATTTTGACAAGCTACTAGGATGAGACAAGAATTGAACTTATTGAACACACTGCTCTGAACATAGAGCTGTTGCCCCATCAACCCAGCTTTGAGAAAAGGAGGAAACTGAGCTTGGTGAAAGGGTTAACCTGGGGTCAGCGATGACAAAGAAGAAGTTCAAAAGCAGAAGGATATGAGGTGGAGTCATCTGGAAGTTGTTGACTGAAGACTGGCAGAAACTTAAAACAACCAGTGGCAAACAACCACGATTTTTCAAACCAATGTAAAATCAACGATATTACTGCCAAAAGCAATGCCATGATATACACAAATGTGTCCACAAAATGTCAACAATTTAAAGAAAAAAGAAAACACTTATTTATTATATTATGACCATATTTAGTCTACATAGTACGTGTGTTATGAAAAAAGATGTCTGCTTTTTCCCCTATCTATTCATCACCCCTTGCTTTCGATGCCTCCTTTTTCTTGTTTTTCAGTCAGTGATTCAGCTGCATGACGAGCAGCAGAGAGGAAATTACAGTATTACACACCGTGTCCACTAGGGAGCTTGTCACAATGTTCCCTTCGTCACTTTCTATTCCTCAGTTTCATCTCAGTCCCTCCCATTTTTAGTCACCACTTCTCTATTTGTGACAGTATTTGGTATGGGGTGTTATTTTGTCTCTGAGCAAAAAATGTCATTAACCAGGTAATTTCCTGTGTATACTATTTTGATGAGCTGCCTGTTGCATTGTGTAAGTGTGTGTACATGGCACATGACAGACACACTGTCTGGGGACTGTGGGTGACAGAGCAACATGCTGCCTCTTACACAGGCCTCTAAACTTCACTCCCTGGAGGGACTCATGTAACATAATAGGAGAGCAGAGATAAAACAAACACATCAAAACCTCTTTTCATAGCTATTCCAAATGAAAAAAATGTTATGTGCTAAGAGCATAATGTCACTGAGACCGAACTGTGGAATGGTGACATATTTAATGGACTGGTATGTACACAAGCTCACAAATAATACATTAATAAACACCATGATGCTGAGGAATATATGACACTAGTATGACATAAAGCTCTTTACTATATTCGAGTTAAAGGACAGGTGTGGTGATATTCTGTACTTTTCTTATTGTCAGTAATGGACTAATCTTACTTCTGCTGTATTATATATAAACACATGAGCCACACCTGGGTGACATGTTCCTTCATTAACTTGGGCATGCCAGATTTTTTTTGTGAGTTTATTTCATATACACATAACTACTACCATAACAAATCTGTGGGGAACAATAGTCCATCATTATTTCCTCCAGTTGAGAAAATGTAGTTAAAAAGTACAGTTCCCTGCTGTACCAGGAGATTACTGAGCCTTTGTTTAAATTAAAATATACATTTGTAACTTATATTTTCAGTATTTACATCTCTTTTCATAGGATTTGTTGACAATAAAAAATACAGAATATCAAAAGCCTTATCATTTAAATATACAGGTCCCAATAATACTCTACAAACCCTAAACTTAAACACACACTTATGTTTCTGGTAAACTCACAAACAAGATCTTCAAAGAAGAGACAGACTTCATGCCTCTTCTCCTCAACCCTGTTTGATTAGACATGGGCACACACCCACCCCCTCCCTGTATGAGCACCATGGCCGCAGCACAACCCACCAACACACCCCTACATACAAGAAAACACAAACACAAAGACGTCCCTCCCCAATCTAAACACAAACACAGCTTGGTCAAGATATCACAACAAGACGGCTGTCCTGGGAATTAGGACTGCTCTTTTTTTCTCTCCTCCCTCTTCTCCCTGAGTAACGACATGGCCCTATGCCCTGTGAAATAAATCACATTAGCAGGCTGTCACACAAAGAACACCGTGTCCAGGTTAATGCTAGGTTTACATTTCACGGGGAACATTTCACACATTTTCACCAGTAATACTATGGGGAATATGAGACGCATTTAGTATGGCCACTTCAGTGACAGAAAGGACATTTGAAACTTGTTGGAAAGTTAAGCTTCATTTTAAGCCTTTTGAGCTTGAAATAAACAATACTGTTTACAAGTGACATTTCCTTTGTTAAACCTCTAGATGAATGCAGTTTTTAAAAAACGCATTCAAAGTAAGAGAGAAGAGAAAAAAAGCATCATAATTCCTACTGTAGATCTGTCTTGCAACTCAACACAACCCTTCAAGACTCACCTTCTACTTTGAAAATGATGTAAAAATTCAATAGTGCTGACAGCAGAGATGCATGGTAAACTCTATTAAATTCAATCGCCGTTATCTAACCAGTGTTGACAGAACTAAATGCCATGGCGTCAGGAAACGATACCATCCTGTCCTTCAGGTTTCAGTGCCAGATAGAGAGCTCATTATTAGCCTCCGGCTGTATCACTACAGCCTGAGGCAAACAGACAAGGCTGTGCATGATTCACATTATTGTCAGGGAGTGGTGTCTCATTCTAAGGAACAGATAACCAAACAGTTTGTCACTGAATACAACGGAGGAACAAGTGCATTTTCATACACAATACAGAACACAGGCACGATATTTGCACACAGACACCTATACACATATTATGGGCTCTACTTTCATGAACAGCTCAGCAGAGGGTTTCTGCAGCCAAACTCATCTATGGGATTCTTTGTTTTGCTCCACGAGGACTTTTTTTCCCTCTTCATTTCTCCATCCTTCTCTTACTCAGTGCAGTTTCCTGCAGCCCTTCTTTCCCTCTCTTTCTCACTCCTCCACCTCTCATTTCTAACCCACTCTCGAGGTGTCAGGTTTCTACAGCTGGTTCACATTAGCGCCCCCATCTCACGAACATCCCTCCCACCCTCCCTCTCTCGGCACCCTTTCCCTCCTTCGTTCTCCTCCTCCTCCTCTTCTACCTCATGCTGACCTCTGCCTGTCCTGGCTGGCCATGGGGCTCCAATGAGCAGAGAAGGCTGGGTTGATTCTCACTCACTCATGTAATGTCTCCCACCTCTTTCATTCCTAATTCCTATGTCCCCAGCTCCAGAATCTCTTGCTCTCCTCCCTTCCCCAATCCCTCATTCCCCACTTTCTGTTGTGCCAATTTTCTCCTCCTACCTCTCTAGCTTCCTCTCTTCAACTACAACCCCACCACCGCTACCACCTCCGCCTCCTCCAGTCACTATTCTAGTCTCAGCGAAGCTTAATAACTCTATCATGCTTTCCCCCTGTGGCCATTGCGGAGAAACAGTGTGAGAGCAAGAGCATAAACCGGCTCACATTTCAAACCCTGGATCTCTCCCTGGCTTGGTTAGAGCACCGGTGGCCTATTCACCGTACTGTAGTCCTGTGTGTGCTTGCATGGACATTACAGGTCAAGTGCAAAACATGCCACTGGATTTCTTGTTGCCTCTACTCCTGACATCGCTTCAAGTTTGATGGCAGTTAATAAGGAACTAAAGAGCAATTTCAGACTGTGACTGGAGCTCTATCTTTGAGTGTCAACCTCATCATAATGGCATTCAAAGCAATGAGCTGTCATTCATTCTGCGACATCACACTCCTCATATGTGTAAATCTGCATCTTTCTCCAGATAATTTAGCGCCTGGATGATGATTGATATGAACCGTCACAGTCATATCAGACCCAGAAGTGACACAAATAGCGAGGCACTTTCTAGACTAGACAGAGAAATGCTTTGGCACCACTTCTAATAGTCAATTGTTGCTGCTACTACTGCACACAAAATAACTAGCTGCAGTTCACTCAGACCTACAGAGACAATGACCCCAGACTCTCATGTGTATGCTAAGAGTAAGAAGTGAAAGCACAGGTAGAAGACAGTGTAGGTAGCTTTTACTATGTAACAAATAGGAAAAAGAGAGTGGAAAGACATTAGACAGTAGTGGTGCATGTGTGGGAAGCTTACTAGCCAATTCTACTTCCTTCCAATCTCACTTGTGGTCTCCACAACCATTTTCAATAATAAATGGTCATAAGTGGTCAACCTTAAAAAGTGGGTGCTAAAATACTGACAGAAATGCAAAAAGGTTTCCAGATAACACTACCCATCTCGACCCCAGTGGTACATTGAGGAAAGGCACCAGCTATGCCACACTTTCACACCGTCAATGTGGTACGTCTGAAAGAGAAAAGCTGGCAGGACTGTACCAGTTAGTCTCACAAATGAGCTGGTGCTACAGAGGAGAATAGCTCTATTGTAAATTGGAAAAATAAAACGCATCTAAACTTAGATGAAAAGGTTAAATTGTGGGCTCTTTTTGTGAGGGATGGAAACTATGAATCTATGACTAAATAATCCTTAGTAGCAGTGAAGTTTTTGTGGGTTGGGGGTGTGTATCTGGCACGCTCCCTCACTTCTCACTATTTTTTTTTTCTCATTTTCATAGAGCAGGGGCAACAAAAAAAAGAGAGTAGGTGCTCAGAGGGAGGTGTGAGAGTGATCGAGAAAAAAAACACAAGGGGGGAAAAAAAGAGGAAGGTGGTTATAGTGAAGAGAAAGCAATGAGGTGGAGGTAAAAGCCTAAAAAGCCAGTAATGAGAGAGTGAGACAACAGACATGCATAGTGAGAAGGAGGCTGAGCAGTCAGACTGAAAAGCATCAGTGCAGACAGAATAAAGTAGTGCAGAGCAGGGTGGAGTCCAAACTCGGGCCATGTGGTAAAATCTCAGACTGCGTTTAGTAACATGTTCAAAAAGGCTTTTGAGCGAGGCTGTGGTACACAACACAGGACCCGTTTTGCCTCTGAATACTCTTTCAGTTTGCCTGTCCATGTTGTTCTGTTATTATCCAGTTTCTGTGGTTGTTTAAAGTGGAATCTCCGACAATAGGTCTCTCAGCCTAAAAGAAGTTTCATATCTAAGCTATGCATAGTCCACCACTGACTCATTTAGACATAAAACAAATAGGAACATAGTCTACACTTTGTCTACATGAGGTTACCTGATAACTAAATTGCTAGAGTTGACAAAATATTGAATGAATTGCCTGCAGCAATGAAGAGATTTTCTGCCAGCTACAATGATATTTTTCACTTTGGTATTTGTTTATTTCAAAAGTCTGCTTTGAACCTCCCACTGGGAAATATAGAAGCAAGTTGTTTTTTTGGTTCTTTTATGTATTTCATTGTGTGTTCATCTGTGGATAATTCAGTAACAAATAAAAGCTAAATTTGATTTTTTTTTTTTTTTAAGTTGTTCTTGGAATGATTAATGAACAGAGAGCAGATGCACTCAGCCCAATTTTACACCACAATGTGTGTACAGAGAATATGTGACAACACTGAGGTCCTCTCGACCCCACAGTGTTACCATCACTGTGTAACAGGGAGCCAATTGTCACCTCACTGTATGTGGGTTTACAGTCTGGTTGCTACATTCCCCACTGTTTTGTAAAGCTTCCTCTATCTTGGACTTAATTTTAATCTCTGATTCTATGAGCAGCATGATGTTCATCTGCCTGTTTGTGTTTTACCATTTGTTTGTTTATTTTGTGGGTACATGAGTGTTTCCTTTATTGTGGTGATCCTCAAAGACAGATTAAAATCCCAATGACCACTGACAGCATGCTACGATGACTGCTCTCAATCTGAGTTAGCGCTAGCATTGAAAGGATATGTTTATTAACCAGTTAGTCGATTGTCAGCAATCTTGATAATAGATTAATCTTTTAAGACTTCTATTGAGCACAATTGCAATAATTTTGCTGGTATCAAGACTTTCAAACTTTTTAAATATCTGACAAAATGTATGATGAATTGATTATATTTGTGTGTTGGGCTGTGCACTGATATAACAAGCAAGAATTCACCTTGGACTCAGGAAACTGTGACTACAATGTAAAAAATGATATCAATAATTAACTGATAAGACAAATAATCATTTTGTTGCAGCCCTGACAGACACTAATGAACAGTCTGTGTCATCATGAGCATGAGAATGTTAGCTGCACTTCAAATCTCTCAGTGCCAGCATGTGAACTTCCCTGGGGCTCAAGGTGACCCTGACTCTCCAGACACATACACACACACACACACAGAGTGTACATATGCAAACATATACACAAAGAAACTCTTATCCTTGTGGTTCCTGTCTCCGCCACATCTATACTGTTAGCTGGACTGTGGGAAGGAGAGTTAAGTAAGAGCAGGAAATCACTGCAGTGGTTTCTAATCTCCTTCTCTGACTTTATTTTAGATCATAAGACTAACCTAGTTAAAATCTCTTTAAGTGTGCCTGATAAATTGGGTGCTGCGTTTCCTGTGGAGGAGTGGAGGTATGGAGCAGAGAGGAGGACTGATTGGCCTGAAAGCACCAATCTCCCATCTTCATTTTTAGTCCACTTTCTCTGTTTACTCTAGTCCTCCTGTTTTAACCTAATGACATGAGACTGAGACAACAACAATCATAGCAAAAGAAAGTCCTATGAACACACAGATATGAATGGAAGATAGAAATTGTAGTTATACTAAAGGCAAAAAGGTGAATGTGTTAAAAATGGGTCAGTGATTAAACAGAAATAAAGGTGATAGTAGTGAGAAGAGTTTGGGGTTGTAGGAGGATTAAAAGGCCAGGTGAGTTGTGTCCGGAGGCACCTAAATCCCTGAGTCGGAGGGTGAAACTGAGGCATGGATGGATGAGTGACAGCTTGATGAAGGAGATGTAGAAAGGGAAATTACACTCCCTCTCCGCTCTGTGTCTCCCTCCTCTGCCACCCCCCCCCCCCCCCCTCCACTCCTCGCTGCTCTCTCATCATTAGTAAGGAGTTGTGCCTCGAGGTATTCCTCCTCAAATTACCTGAAAAGAGACATCCTCTTTTCTTTTGGCCCTCTCTCTTCCTCTGTCTGCCCTGTGGGCAAATTCTACCTGTCAGATCAAACAGGCAGCCAGTCGACACAACACAGTAACTCTCTCCCCTCACTCTTAAGAAGAGCTTCTTTTCTTTTAAAAAAAACCCAACAAAACATTAAGGCATGACAGCGACTGTGAGAGAAAAAGAGAGAAAAAAAAGAGGCATTGAGGGAGGGAGAGTTAATCAGTTTGCACCACAGCCTAACAGTAGACAAAGGGATCTTGTTCTGGAGTAAAATAGGGTTTGGAAAGCATTATGTGTGCAGCCTCACTCTTGCTTGGATTGCTCAAGTATGAACTTCACGAGCCAGACTCCATGTTAGTGGCAGGAATCCTCAAATACACAAGACAATATTTTATCAGAATATACTGTATGTACAGCATGTTTCCCCTCAACAGTGACATAAGTTATGAATAGCTCAACCTTGTGACATGCACAGATCCACACTCACAACACACACCTTTTTCTCACACCCAAGGCTAGCAGTGTCACCGGTTAGACAGCTTACTCTGTACCCTGTCCTGCAAGACAGCTTATCAGCCTATCCCACGCACTCTGACTCTCTTCACAACACTGTTTTTATCCAAAATGAGACACCAAGGGCCCTATTTTAATGATCTATAGCGTATGGAGTGGGGCATATCCAAATCCACTTTTGCTATTTTAACGGCGGAAAAATGGTCACTGCGCCAGGCGCATGGTCTAAAAGGGTTGGATTTAAGTCCCCTCATTAATCACAGGCATGTTTCGGGCGTAACACGCGGTAAAGTTTGATGGCGGATTTACCAGGATTGGTCACATGACTACATTAACAGTTTCATTGATCATTACTGGGATTGACTGATTCTGAGACATAGTGGCACGTCATTGTGACTTTTTTTCAATATGTTGATGTACATCATAATACAAATTCACATTGTGGTCCTTTTATTTGTGATGTTTTGCATATTTGTGTGCGTAACAGGCACAGTGTCTGCACGCTGCGCACCCACCTATATAGGAGCATATTGGACTCCTCATGATGCGCCCTTTAATAACAATGACATATGCACCAGTGACTTTAGACTTGGTTTTTTTTGGTCAGTAGCGCAATCGCTTTCCTCTGCCTCAAAATAGCAACATGACACCAATGCGCCTGATCACACCTTATTTTGAGATCAACACACCTATAGGCACACAGACTGGTGCAAGTGTATTTACTATTTACACTTGCACCGGGGTAAACTAACAAAGACACATGCACCACGCCCACCATTCGCTGTGCGCCGACTGCAAGATGGGGCCCCTAAACTTTCTATGCAAACAGAATCTCCATTTCAAATTTGGTTCTTATGGACATTAGAATGCAGGCTGGTTTTAGTCTATTAGGGTTCAGTGATGTCAACAGAATTGGCATCTGACGATGTCCACAGTGCAGCATTGCAATGATATGATGAGGGAGGGAGGTGCTTACAGTAACGTCTGTAATTGTTGTCAGCTCAAGTACTTCACATGGCCCACTGTCTTTCCTCTGCTGCACTGGAGCTCACTCACACACACATAAAGCTGTCAGCCCCACCCACAGTGAAGCACAGGAGAGGAAAGAAACTCAGCATGAACATACATAACAGGAAAACTCAGCAGACAGTCACACTGAGCTGAAATCAAATGAGTGCAATAAATGAGATAAATAACAGATAAACAGTCTCTACTGCGTTTTGCTGTAATTTACAGTTGTGCTAAGTTTCTCTCCTGTTTCACGGTGGGTGCGGCTGACCGCTCTGTGTGTTTGTGAGCGAAGAAGAGAGAGTGAACCAGCTTGAGTTGACAACAACTAACTACACTCTTTTAAAAACACAATATTATAACAGTGGTCAATGACCGTCTGCCATCGGCGATAGACGATCACCCATCAGCCCAACACTGGAGTCTATGTAACATATGTGAACACAAATATCTGCTTTCTATCCTATAAAGGTTTCCCTTCCCCTTTTCTTTCTCTCTTAAAAATGAAAAAAGCAGATGAGTCAAAGTTGTGAAATGTCTCTAAAAAGGAATTAAACAGTGAAAAACAGACACCTACATATGACTAGAGTAGATACCTGTTGTTGCTTCTCATTTAGAGCATTACACACAGGCTGACTAACTGAACATGGAAACGCTTTGAAATGTCTCACAAAACATCAGTTGTCCGCAGTGGTACCTTTACTCATATTAGTAAATCATTTTAAATGTATGATTAATTATGCAGCTCTGACCCCAGGAGTGCTCCATGTGACATAATTAGGCTGTTCCGAGCCAAAAGGCCACAGTGGCTGTTTACTTACAACCGGCTGCCTTTAATACACTGAGGAGACTAATAAACACAAAATTAGATTTTACACAATGAGCCTTTTGAGCAGCAGCACAGTGCAGAAAGGCCAGACAGAGGCAAGTGCGTGCCATTTGTGTGTGCACAAGTGTGTATGAGTGCGTGTATAGTCATCCGTTTGCTTACGAATAGCAGAAAAAATGGACTGACTAGTTAATCAGTATAACAGTAGGCCTGCGCTCTGTCAGCTGACTCCTCTAAACTGAAAGACTCCTCTCTGTGTGTCTTGAGGGAAAGAGGCTCCTCTACTGTTTTTCTTTTTATCATCAATATCATCATTTCATTGAGAAAAAACTTAAAGTTCAAGAATGGAGACAGTTTGGCTGAGCGAGAACAAGAGTAAATACAAGACAAACATAATAGGAAAAAACTCATGAATAATTGCTAGTTTCATTGCACAAATACATAAGCAAAAAATGATTACATGTGATTACAACAGTGATTAAAGTAATAAAATTGGTAACAAAACCTTGAAGAGTGTGGTCAAGCCTTTTTGAACTGCAGCAAACAATTTAAGCATTTTAAACTAACTATTGTCATGATGCCCCCACCCCCCCACCCCCAAGTCTAGTATAGTTACACACATGCACATACGTATGTAGACAATGAGCCTCTTTGCACCTGTAGTACATCAATGTGACCTTCAATTACATGGAAAGAATGTCAAACACTGATTAAGTAACGATGCTTTTTCTCCCTTTTTAACAGAAGTAGCAAAGTGTTGAAATTCCAAAAGCTCTGGGAACAGACACACTGTGTGATTCACATCACATCTGATGAAATATGATCAGGTTCGTGAACTGGCTATGGTGTGTTTTTTTCATTGGGACTTGGCTCGGGAGTGGCAAAGCAATTATAAAGATAGCTCAGTCTTAATTACAAACTAGGCTAAGCTGTCAGAGTGTGGAAGGCATAGATCAAACAGGCCAATGGGCTCCTTTACTCAGAGGCACTTTTCCTTAATGGTCTGGTAGTAGAAGAGACTTACTTTCAGGGTGTTTTCAGTTTCCAATATAACCTGTGTCAGGAAACTGGAGGCTACACTAACGTGAGGTAGTAATTAATAGCTCTGATAAGCATTTTGATCAAATCAGCCAAGTTTCAGATTATTTTTTCTAATCAAATGTACTCAACAGTTTGTTTCTCATGTAATAAAAATGTCTTACTGCCTTGAAATTAGGCATGGGCCGGTTACCGGTTTCAAGGTATACCGCGGTATGAAAAAGTCACGGTTTCAAAACCACTAGAATTTTCCATCATACCGTTCCTGCGGTATGAGCGTTTTTTTTTTTTTTTTTTGGATGTCTCATCAGAGAGAAAGTGGAGGCCCCTCAGGTCGTGTGCAGCAGCAGCGTAAAGTACCCCTCCCCCTGCACACCTCCCTGTTGCAGCAGGTTATACATGTATGATGGCTGAGGGAGGCGAGCCCACCGAACTTTTTCCCCCGTTGAAAAAGACCAAGTCAGCGGTATGGGAATACTTTGGGTATCATAAAAAGAGAGACGGCCACGGCTTGGAGGAAGAAGGTCGTCCAACCTGTAAAACATGCTTGCGGACGGTGGCAGCCCGAGGAGGCAACACATCAAACATGATCGCGCATCTACGAGAGCACCACCCATCATTATATGCTAAATTCAAGGTAAAGTTAATGCTGTCTTGAAATGAACGAGCGTCTTAGCGTCTGGTATTAGTGAAATGAGCTTGTTACTGAGGCAGATACGATAACTACTAGTTATCGTATCTGCCTCGGTAACAAGCTCATGAAAGAAAAAAAAAGTTATCCATCTTAGCATGCTAGTTATTAACTAGCATGCTAAGATGGATAACTTTTTTTTTCTTTCATCAGTCTTTACTGTTAAGATGGATAACACCAGCTAGTTTCCTCTCTAACATGACGCGAAGAAGAGAAGCACAGGCATAATGTTTTTTTTTACTTTAATGCTAAATTTTTAAATTTTTGTTTTATTTTTTTTATTATTTATTTCTTTATTTTTTATTAACGTGTCATGCACCAGAAGTAAGCCCAGCTCAAGTGGGCTTACAAGACACCAAACAAAAGAACAAATAATAGCAAATGAAAACCAGTTAACAGACATTAGAGCAATTAAACATATAAACCATGCTGACACTTTTTCTAGACTTCAGATACATATTTAGCAAACTTAAAGACATTAAAGTTAAATAATTAAGTTTAGCTTGTATAGCCTGTGGTATTACAAATTCAGGTTAAATTCACATGTCTGTCTTATTTTTTTCTTTTTAGGATAGCAGTAGCTCTGGCAGCAACAGGGCATCCACGTCAAAAGCTGAAGGTCAGCCCACAATTCAGCAATCATTCCAGAAGCAAGTCAGCTATGCAGCCACATCAAAGCATGCTAAAGACCTTAACAATGCTGTGGCATACTTCATTGCCAAAGACATGATGCCCTTTCAAGCTGTGGAGAAACCTGGGTTTCTGAAACTGATGAAAACAGCAGTGCCACTTTACAAAGTGCCGTCAAGAACATTCTTCTCAAAGAATGAAATCCCAAAGATGTACGCCGAGGTCAAGGCTCATGTGCAGAAACAAGTTGCAAAAGGGGTGTGGTTTTCTGCAACAACTGATTTGTGGACTAGCAGTGGTGGTAGTGGAGAACCATACATTAGCTTCACAGTTCATTTCCTCTCTCCAGAGTGGGAACTTAAGTCCTTCTGTCTAGAAACTATGCTATTTCCAGAGGACCACACAGCTGATCACATCTTAGAGTGTTTTGGAAACATGTTGCAGGAGTGGAACATCACAGATGGCAGATTGTCTTCCATCACAACAGACAATGCTGCTAACATGAAAAAAGCATTTCATGACCAACCCTATGTTTGGCTTGGATGTTTTGGCCATAACCTCAACCTAGCTATAGCCAAAATACTTAAAATTCAGAAGGTTGACACAGCTGTACGAGCATGCAGGCATCTTGTACAAGGTTTCTCTCGCAGCTGGAAGAGAAAAAGAGAACTGAAGAAGCAGCAGGCAACCCTGGACATTCCTGAAAAGTCACTAATTCACGATGTAGTGACAAGATGGGGGTCCACCTTCAAAATGATTGAGAGATTTCTGGAACAGCAACAAGCATGTTGTGCAGTTCTTGCAGCAGACAGGAGCTTATGGCATTTAATGCCAAAAGACAGTGATGTGCTAACTTTGGAAAGGGTCTGCGAACTCCTGGGGCCTCTCAATGACTTCACTGATTTACTTGGCTCTGAAACAAAGACCACCCTCTCATCTTTGAAGCCGGTTATGGAACACATCACTGACGTACTGCATGAGAATGAGGGAGATGATGCCCTAACAAAACAAATGAAAAAGATTATGATGGATGATCTGCAACAACGCTACTCCTGTGAGAGAGTCAAGAAGGTGATCGACATCGCTTGCTTCACTGATCCCCGTTTCAAGGACAACTTTAGTACAAACAAGGATGATGTCATCAGGTCTGTTGAAGAGGAGGCTGTGAAACTGGCAGGTCACACAACCTCATTGCCACCTCAAGAATCACCTGCAGCCACTGCTGATGAAGAACAGGGAACCAGCACTTCCACCACCACTGCCCCCTCTGCTGCCACAAAGAAGAAAGACAAATCTCTGTCTTGTTTGCTGAAAAAAATTACATCAGCAAAACATCAAAGAGTCGAAGACAAAGATGCCTCCCCAAAAGAAAGAGTGACAATGGAGATTAAACAGTATTTGTCTTACGCTCCCATATCCTCTGATGCTGACCCACTGGCATGGTGGAAGACACATGTGGAAGAGTTACCTCTCCTTAGCAGTGTAGCGAGAAAATGTCTCTGCATCCCAGCCACCAGTGTGCCCTCAGAGAGGGTGTTCAGTTCTAGTGGGCACATCCTCTCACCTCACCGCTCCAAGCTAAATCCAGAGAAAGTGAACATGCTCACATTCCTGCATCATAACTTGGACTGAGTGAAATGTATAGTAGGCTAAGTGAGCAAGTCTCCCAAAAATGTTCATATACAGTTTTTAGTTCCTGCCTCCATTTATTTATTTATTTTTTATCTTAGAAGTGTTTTCTTGTTCTGATCTTGACCCACATGTTAAGGGATTGCATTTATTTGCATTTTGTGTTTGTTTTTTTTTCATAATTTATTTTTATTTAGAAAGAATTCAGTTATTTTTATTATTTATTTTAAATACAATAATATAATTTACTAATGTTCTATCATGCTCTCTATGTTTGTTCTCTATATTTAAAAATAAAAGATTGTTCAATGGAAAAGTTTTTTCTTTTTTTAAATACAGACATTTTAAAATATCACATTTTAGAGATGTAGTCAATACCGTGAAACCGTGAAACCGTGATATTTTTGCCTAAGGTTATCATACCGTCAGAATCTCATACCGGCCCATGCCTACTTGAAATCCCCTGGCAATAAAAAAAAAAAAAATCAGTGGGCAATAAAATATGTTGGCAACACTTAGAGCTATCAATTCTATAGCAACAAGAGAATAAGTAACAAAACCCCCAAAATGTCCTAAATAACATCTTGGAGGTGGAAATGTGTGTATTGGTATTGTTCCCAGTACTGGTGTACTTTGTCAGACAGAGCAGTCTTTTATTCCCCCTTTCGTGCCTGAGCAAAACCTCATGGTCTCGTGGACTGACTAGGGTTGATCTAAAAACCCTATTTCTGTACTGGCTTTCACATCCAACAATCCCCTTATGGAGGTGTTTCTATTGCTGTGTTCACAGTTTTTGGTCACAGACCCGGTCAGTCAACATTACCTGCAGTATCCAGTGCCATTGCTGAAGGTCAGACACGTAGCATTGTTAACACAAGGCGCCTTATTGTCCACACACTGCAGAGCTGCAAGAGAAAACAGATGAGTTAGAAAGTGGACGAACAGAGAAGCAACTCATCTGATTAATGTTTAGATATTCTGGCAATATCTTAAATGTGATAATTTTGTTGTAGCACCTGAGAGTATAATGATCTACGTAGCTTAAAACAGGAAGGAGTTATACAAGTTTCAGGAACATTCATATCCTTGTAAAAAACAAAAAATAGCCTGGATTTGTATATTAAACAAATGTTTGCAGCTCAATCGAAGCCAGTTACCTACTCTATAGGTGAACCCGGTTTAAAAAGGATGCGGTTTCAGGGTTTCCCGCAGAAAATGTGTTAGTTAAGGTGGTGGGGAGCAGTGAGACCAGGAGGGGTTTACTTTGTTGGGGTGGACTGTAGGTCGTACCTTGTCCTATCCTTACGACAGATTGTATTTTGTCACTTTCCTTCAATTTAAGATATTCTCTGAACTATATTATATAGTAATTAGTTATTTAGTATATATATTTGTTTAGTTTTTACATTTTCACCATTTTCAGTGGTGGTAGTGTACTTGGGTGCATTATATTGAATGGTGTTCTTAATATTTTGTGCACAAAATATTAAGAACACCATTCAATATAATGCACCCTAATACACCACGATCACACAATAATGAACATAAAGCAGAATTTTCACCTTCTTGTCAAAAAATTTATTTATTTATTTTTTGAAGAAGTTAGTTAAGGCGGCGGGCCTGTGTTGCTTAGGCAGCCGTCTAAGCTGTAAAGTGCTGTGGGAAACCCTGGATATCCATCATGTCTTGTTCTTGACTTACTAGACACAGAAATACAGATACTATGATGACGATAATGACCTGCTGCATCATGTGCCAAAAAATAAACATACTATTCTTATGAATATCCAAAGATTAACCTATTTAAATGACAAGGTTGTTTCTCACAAGCTGGTGAGCTTTAGTCTTGCTTGTGTGTTTCATTGCTGCTGAAAGTTGCCACTGCTCAAAACTCACTCAGGGTTTCCCCCTGAAAATTGGTGAGCAGAGGTGGTGAGGCCCCACGCCCCCCGGCACACACTTAAGAGGGAAACCCTCCACACAGCCCAAGTTTCCCCTCATTCTTACAAAGAGATAATAGAGAGGGCTCGTCACCTATCTAGCCAACTATGCAGAGCCAGCATGAAACCAGCCAGTGGTCACAGGGCGGCCGGATGGGCACGCAGACAGAAATTAGCCTTGACGAAGTCAACAAAGCCCGACTATCTCCCTGCAAGTGAGACACTCATATCCAGACACATCAGCCATTGTGTGTCCTTCAAGCCACCAGAGAAACATGGCTCAAGTGGTCTTCACGCACACCATGCCGGCCCAACATCCCAAACAGAAGTGTGGTGTTCTCAGTCTTTATTTATCAATGTGATATGGTAACCAGATGAAGAGAGCCATTGTTCAGTATGTGTGATTAATTGGGCAAAACTGCTACAGATCATCAGTGCTGGTTGTACAAATACTGCTATATTAACATTTTGTTTCATTCATAGTCTCACATGTTTAAGTGGTTATGTGATGAATCCTCACTCTGTACAAAGCTCCTTTTACAACACTGAGGCTAGGTCAGCTGATTTCAAAGAAACGCCAACAATGTCTTAAAAAAAAAAAACAGTCATTGCATTACAGGAAGTGTGCTCAGCAGTGGTGTTATTTCCTGCGCCTACATTAATCACAGTCACCCAAGTTGACGAGTCTTTGAGGACATTTTTATTAACCCGATTTAGATAATTTTCCATTTTTGCACATGTAGTTAGTTGATTTTCATGTGCTGTACATTCAAGGACCAGTATCTAAACTGGATTGGTCAGAGAGTGTCTGGTGGCTTAAACCAGGCTGACAGACATATTCCATTAGACATGGGGATACCCATCCATAAACCACTGTGAAATTCATAATCCCATCACGCATGCACACACATGCATGCCTCTATGTGCACACTAGCACAGACAGCCACTCTAATAGTCTGAGTTGATATCAGACTACTGCTGCAGTACAAGAGACCACAAAAAATACTGTGCTATTTTGTGACTATTTCTGTTCTGAGCAGACAGACGGTATGCAAACTTGCTGCAAGTCAATAATGAACAGATGCACTATAGACAGCAAACAATCCATACATATGTGGTTAAACCTGTGACACACCAGAGCTTTCACTTTTGGTTTTGATCACATTTAGTTAAAAATTTGATGCCAAGTCCTGATTAATCTACTTTTAAATGATTAAATGATCATAAGCAGGGCATAAAATGTGATTATTGCACAGTGCATCTGGGCAACAAAGCACAGGGTATGCCAGGATACCAGTCATCTAGAGGACAACAAACGATTGCAAAATCAGCAAGAAAAGAAAAAAAAAAGAGAGAGAGTAATGATGTGGGGAGGGAGAGCTGAGAAGACGTATGCATACTGCAGGAAGGGTAAAAGACTAAAGCAAGAGAGCAGAGACCGGAAAAAAGCTGCACTCATCCCCTGACTGGTTTGACGAGCTTCCCATGCATGCTGTCGTAATGCCAGACGCAATGATCTTAGCAGATTTGGGACAGCCTGCCTCTTATTACGCCATTTTAAACACAAACACACAAAACAATTACCCCATGCTGCAGAGGTCACTAATTCCCTGACTGAAAGTTTGGAAAAGGTTTTGACAATCCGGTCTCTAAAATAAAACAACAAACAAAACGTTCACACACGGTCAAATGAGTGACCAGCGTGTACTAATCCAGGGTCATATCACACACAGCCACACTGCATCCTCTCTACCTGGGTGTTCTCACACTTCAGTATCAATGAACCATGTTTGGGAAAGTTCCCAGGAATGAGAGCCTTGATAAGACAAGATCGACAAAGTCAACAGTGAAACTATGACCAGATGATGTGAGCTGAGAAGAAACACACAGATTTTAACTGACCAAATGATGACTATTCTTTGGACCCTTCATGATCAAAAGTGCTCGTTTGTAATCTCACTCACTCCCACCCCATTTTACAGCTGAGTGTCTGTGTTTGTTTGTCTCTATGTCTAAAGGTGAGGAATGGGAGAGGAGTTGAAGTGGTGAACAAAAGCAGACACAGAGCAGACAGATTTACAGTGTCTGCAGTCTGGTGGGACTGGGAGGAAAAGCTGTCAGTGGCAAAAAAAACACACTTTTAGTACATTTACAGAGTGCTATTAGCCCATCAGATTACATTGCAGTATGTTTCACAGCTGCCACCTGCAACGCCCTCGCTCAATTGGACCAATTTCAAAAACTGTTGTTCCCATTAGACACTTAAACACAAAAAGATGAAGAAATAGGATCCAGGTTGAAAGATACCTAAGTTTCCCTTTAGCATAAAGCAGTACATGTTTGAAAGAGGCTTTAGTAACTTTATTTGTATTTTACAAACATTACACAAACAAATTGTTGCTGACATGAAAAATAATGGATAAACTAAAAGAAAATAATACACGCTATGTAAATATAAAAAGGAAGATAAAACTAATGTGGTCGATTTAAATAGTCTAGATGCCCTTTGTTGGCCTAGTGAGGAGTAAAAGGATCGCCTAGGAGTTTCAGTGTGTACATGTGGAAAAAGAAAACTATTCACTGAGCTGCTGCCTGGAAAATCAGAGAGTTCATCCAACCAGTAGCAAAAAGGTTTCCATCCACCTGTTATACACACATTTAGATTAAAAAAGCCAAAAATGTTTCACTCAAGGATGTCACTAAAAGAAAAAAAAGATCTAAACTTGTTGATGTCATGGTACCTGCGCTTTGGGTTACTCTACCGTAGAAAAATATTTTATGTCACACCTGCACTCCACCGCCTAAAAGTAAGGATATAAATAGTGCAGGTGTCTGAGGTGTATGTAACCACAAAGTCGCTGATTTTACATGTCAACCTACTCCATACACCACAAGGTACTGGTGGACCAGAAGAGATGTTTGATTAAAAAACAAAACACATAATGAATACATAATTCCTGGCACTCTAATTCAAATATCATGGTCACGGGTTTTGGACAATATAAAACTTGTCAGTTAAGTAATCAGCCAATGTTCACCTGATATAACCCCATCCAGCCGCAGGGTTCGACATGGTGAGTCACTCTCTAGTTTCCCGTGTGTTCAGAGTATTGAGAAAAGGCGAGCTTCGTCATTGTCATCAACATAGTAAGGATGACCCTAATTACCCAGCCGAAGCTGTAAAGAAGACTGCCTCAACGTACCCACCCGGTATTGTGCACAGCAGAAATCTGGCAGCTTCCAGTCCTTGTGTGTTTATTTAGAATATTATAACAGGTGAAAAGAATACAAAAAGTGTCATCTTTAAGTTGAGTTTGCAGCTCTCTGTTAGCTATTTGCTTTTATTATAGAATATACAGTTACAGGATATTGTTATTCTGAGGGACTCTTGTGCAGAATCAGCAACTCAGGGCAAGTCTTTAAAATTTTCCTTTTGCTTTCTATTACTGAAGGCATTTATTGAGCTGGCCCTGTTACAAGAGGGTCTTGGTTTTTGTAAGCTGCAGTGAAATGTTTCTTCTTACAGCAGGGACCACAACTACTTTTAAATACTTTTGGAATCAAGATATTTTTCTGTACAAATCTGATAAAACTGAGCCTTAAGTGTGGAAAAAAAGTCATTTTTAAAGAGAAGACAGAAATCACAGCCCTTAATGGTTTAGATAACAAAATGAGGGGGGAGTCTGGTTAGTTTTTGTTCAGCTGGCGTTACGCCGGTCCCTCCCTCAGCACTCGCCGCTGCTTTGTCAGACACCACAGCAGGTCCCCGGGGAGATCCAGCAATGTCACAAGGAGAAAAAAACAATGAGGGAGAGTGACTGTCAACGAGGCAGGGAGAGGAGGGGTGAAGGAGGCAGAAAATACGAGTGAGATGGACGGGCTTTGAGCTAATAGTTAAGGATTGCAATGGGGAAGTAATTACGAAACTACAGACAAAGACTGCACACGAATGGGTGTCCCTGAGCCCTGGCACACATCCATATAGCGGAGGGCAGGAAGTTGTTCGCGCTGAGTGAGGAAGTAACCCCATTTCCTGGAATTGCTGTACAAGCCTCTATATCCAGCAGGCCAAACAGTCGTCATGGTAACTTGCAATAAAATACCCTTCGCTCAGCATGGAAGGAGGGAGATGAGGCTCAAACTAAACACCATTACCCTGAGGGAAGCTTTACTGGCCCACACAGACGGCAGAAGAACTGAGCAGACGAACCGAGCCAGGGCCTTAAGGTCTTATTGTCCGAGGTCAGGTTTGGCTTGAGGGTGGTGACGGAAATGCTAAGAGTGCCAAAAGCGTGTGATCACTTTTCTGGATCTGTTTGGACAGTTTGAGGCATGTTTTTAATGCGACAGTATCAGGAATGTAAAGCTAAATCAATTTCTAGTCATTTGTTTTGTATAAAGCGCTGCACTCCAGGTACAGAAGCCCAACATTAAATCACTGAAACCTTTTCCTGAACTTATGCAAAAGAACTGCATGACAGCATAACACATATGAAGTAACCATAGTTTCAACTGATGAAATTAGATTAAGATCGGAACAAAAACTGATTACCCTGCTGACCTCCCAGCTGAGACATATGCCCTGCTTTTCATCCAAAGCTGAGTGTTTATCGAGCAGGACTGACACACTGCTGGCTTGCTTGTGTGTGTGTGTGTGTGTGTTTGAGGGAGAAAAAGACAGACATAAAGTGTGAGAGCAGACTTGCAGATTTGGGGACTTTCCTTTGCTCATTCATGTCCAAACTTTTTAAAATTTTTTTTTGCTCTTTCAAAACGATTGTTATGATAAAATAATAATAATAATCTGGACTATTGTGCAGACTTGTTTAGTTACATTCACTTCACTTTTACATTGTTTTAACTGTAGCTTCAACTAATTTTAGTTCATAACGTAACTCGTTATGAGCTCATTATGAGCTTGTAACTCATAACAGACTGTGCCCATGAATATACATTTAAAATATGTCAATCTCTCTTTAATACTCAAACTGAGAAGTGGTGTGGGGCTGACTTTGGCCAATATGTAAAAGATTCATAATGATCACAGTATTATCTCAGTGTTAATAAGCTGTGATTTTATGACGCATGTGATAAAAGTCAAGAGTGTTTGTTCTCAATTATTTCAGATGTCATGCTACAGACTGTGATAACATTTTACTTGTTGGTATTCATTTAGTTATCCGAGTTGAAATACCAGTATCTGAATGAACATATCTCAATATGAGATTTTTTTATTCTCATATCAAGATGCATGGTTGGTTAACCACTCCAAATTATTTCCGCCTATTTTGAACAGATGTTAAATACTTCTCTCTATTTTACCCCCAAATAGTGAAATAATGTGAAAAAAGAGACAGGACAGACAAATATATGCCAGTTAATTCACATCCACATGCACACACTCAAATCAGATTGATTATTGATTACAAACCACAACTCAACCACAGGACAAAATCAATCCTCTGGCCTATTATTACAAAGGATTTATTTTGCTTTTCTGTGTGGTTTCCCTTCTTCTCGTACCTGATGTGGCCTGCTTGGTTCATTACTCCATGCGCCCTGCCTGCTTGTCTCCAGGATTACAGGGCTGTATGGGCCAAGGAATGCAGGCCACAGTAATTCCCTGTTAATTTGCTAACCTGTTCAACAGTGCAGACACAACGCTCTGTAATCCCCTCGACCTTCACAGCCGCATACACCACCTCCTATAGTAACAGTGCATGCGGTTCCTGCAGTGAAGGCACTGAGCTTCATTCACATTTTGACTGGCTTTTATTTAATGCGTGAGGATCAAAGTCACAACGAGCTCACTGGTTAAGCCGGCATTGCTCTGGCTCTGCAATAGCACTGTGACGCAAAATGGAGAAAGGCCCTTAACTCTGACTTTCACCTTGCGCTATGCATTTCAAATTCAAGACCTTAATCACGCTATGTCTAAGTTTACATCTATTCTAAGCCAGCACGTCTACAGAGGCACACACACACACCATTGCAAGTGTGCATGTTTGTGTGTATGTATCAGGCACTCACGGTGACTGATAGTTATGGCACTGTATTTGCACAAAATACAACTGGACGTCAACTTTATGCAAATGAGTCCGAGCAGTGTAATGCACCCAGCAGAATCAAGACTCTGTTACTGCATTGCCCATTTCTCGCCTCAAATGTTGTCAGAAACATATTTTAGCTGTTATATCAGAACGTTTTTGACCAGGCCACCATTTTTTCCTGCTTGGAAACAGTCGAGTCAAAACAGAGCACTGTCCAATTCGCGGTGCTTCACCCACCACGTCACCCACCAGTCAGAGCATTTAGTGGTCCAGTGCATGCAGATGCGTCCTTGCCGGAGGCGGTCTGCGTGCCGCATAACTACACTACTAATCAAAAGGGCGGGGAAGGAAGACTGAATATAACATGAACACACTGTAGCAAAGGCAAGTGTATCTCACTGAGACTGCCGACAAGGGGAGAAAAGAACAAAACCAAAGAGAAAGCTGGGAGGGTGTCACAGGGAGGATGTCTTAAGCCACATTAATAACACAACCACAAGGCGGTGGGTAGAGCCAGTGGTCATTAAATAATGTAGTGTTGTGGGCAGCTCAATAAATATCTTTGTCTTCAGAGCGCAGGGCGAAGCATGGTGCAGATAAATCACATTTCACACCAGGCAACAGCTTGGGTCAGATGCAAGTAAACCATGGGCGGCACAATCGCCGGCCTTTGTCAGTTTGTATCCACAATGCGATACATACACACACGCAAATAGATACACACACGCATGTCAGCTGTCTCCTGTTTGCACTCTGCAAATATATGCAACCATCCACATGCCCACACCAGGGGGGCAACACTATGTCGTGTGCCATAAAGATGGCACGCCTCCTCAAGAATCAGACTGTACTATTAACTGTGTTCCTGCATCAACACAGAAATATGTTTACAAGCCGCAAAATCATGAATTAACTAAGTGTGATTCATTCTTTTTTTACATCTAGTATAAGCCATGTATTCAGCTTAATACGCTAAACAAACCACAGAGACTTGTTGACAAATGACAGTGAACCTTCTGGTATGTTGTTTACAAGTAGTTTAGGAATGTGTCACAAACCACCTTTTGCAACCAGACAGAAATACAGACAGTGCCATCCACATAAGACAATATAAATTCTGCTGATTAATGTAGCACGGGGGGGTCACTACATCAAGAATAACATGCTTTAGTCATACTGCTGCATGCAATGTTGTGATTATAAATGCATTTCCACTGCATCTTCACAGCAGGGCGTCATTATTGTGGTCTACAAGACTGCGGTCCTCTGTAGAGGTGAGGTCAAACCCCAACTGAGCTGTGATCTCTAAATTAATTGGTTTAGTTGTGATCTTGCAGATGAGGGGACAGAAGGCTCTTTTTTTTTTGAACATTTATGTTCAGCAGATTACAGCTTGTTTTTTTTAATCTATTCTCATTTGCCATATCTGAAGTGTAACTGTCATTTTAAGATACCGCTAATGCAAACCAACAGCTTTGAAATAAATCTCTTCACGTCTGGCAGGTCAGGTGTTTATCATGAAGCAGCTATAGGAAGTGTCGCCATATTTGTCACAGCGTTTAGTAACCAACTCCCAACTCCTTGTTTGATATAAATCTGTCTACACAGCAACATTTTGGGGACTGTTTTTTCACCTTTTTGTTGGCAAAATGATTTTATACATCACAAACAAGAAATAGTAAAACAAAAAACACCCACAGTGAGCTGGTAAGATTTAGCCTGCAGGCAACAGCAGCTTATTGCAGCTTGGGTGGACCTCAAAGCTCCTTCATGTCATCAAGGTAAGCAACACCTTGTACCCTGCCATCCTTACATATAGAAAACCACTGTTACAGTGACCAGCTTGGCGAAGTAGACTACAGCACAGTGTCCCGACAATATAAAGGTTCAGCATTAGCAGGAGAAAAGGAAAGGTGAGGATAGGGACAGGAAGGAAAAGACCATTATGGTGGGCAGGGAGTGTGTGCCAGAGTGAGAGAGAGAGAGAGAAGGAGAGAAAGAGAAAGATTGGGATAGACAGGGAGTGAGGGAAATAGAGAGAGGGAAAGAGAGAGGGGGGCAGCAAGAGAGAGAGAGACAGAGGGAGGGAAAGATTGGGATAGAGAGGGAGTGAGGGAAATAGAGAGAGGGAGAGGGAAAGATAGAGAGAGGGAGGGAAAGCGACAGAGAGAGAGAGAGAGAGAGAGAGAGAGAGAGAGAGAGAGAGAGAGAGAGAGAGGGAGGGTAAGAGAGTGAGGGTGGAATGTCAAACACCAACAACATTCCAGTGCTTCTCCTTGCACAGCCTGCAGCACTTTTACATTGTCTTTTCTTCTTTTGTGTAACTTTTCTGTTCACAAGTCACCTATAGTCTATGAAAAAAACATGAGAAAGAACAGCAGAGCTGCGCGTATCAACTCTGGGCTGAAAGAGCATGTGAAATTTAGTCAATTTCACCCTTAGGTAATGGCTAATTAGACTAAAAGTGTTCTCCTATTGCACAGGCCTTTAATAAAAATAATTAAGGCCTGATTATTGAGATATGCATCTTGTCCAAAAGTCATCAATACTCTGACTAACCATACCTGAAAATTCAGGTATTCAGTTTTAGGTAATCAAATATGACAACCATGTGATGAGATGAGATTCAGGGTAAACCCACCTAGTCTGTGTTTAATGTAAGTGCAGATAAAACTTAACTGATCCCCAAAAAAACTGCATTTAGGTTTTATGTTATTAAATGTAAAATGTCAGTTAAAAGTTTTTATCAATGTACTTTTATGTATTTTAGCATATTTGGTCATGGCTAAAGCCTAATCTCTTTGTAAACAATACTACAAACAGAGTCCTGGGAATAGCCTTAAGGAATAGCTGAATGCTGTTTATGACGTCTTCTTTTTTTTAAACAGACTATCATTTAATAAGACCTCTCACAGGCAAATTGATGTGTATTTGTGTTACACCTAAATTGACAGCATTATCTGTGTTTAATGTGCTGCAAAGCTGGTCCACCAGAACTTGTTGACAGAAGCCCTATGATAGTGTGAGCCACAATGCCCAAAGACATTTTTAAGCTTTTTGCAATTTCTTTATAAGACAACCTTTCACTTCTTCAAAGTAATTCATTCTTCATTGTTATCTGACCCAAAAAAAGCCTAAACATATACATTAAGAGTTGCTAATAGAGTCTAATCAGAGGACACTAATTAGTATTTTATTAAAGACAGGTGCACTGGGTGTTAAAACTGTTACCTATTACACAGATGGCAGTAGAGGTGTCTAATTAGAGTGATTCTATCTTAGAAGGTGACAAATTCACCATTTCCCAAATTCACTTCCACCTATTTTACCTGTTATGGCATTTACAATGAGTGCCTTGCCTGACAATTCACTCAAAATGCAGAGATGTATGTAGGGTAATCATATACTGTTGACTGCCAAAAACAGGTTAGCTTCTTCCCGGAAACTCTATTTAACTGTGATTATAATGGTGAATATTTGCCATATGATCCGCCTTTTATCCACTTCTTCGTCACTGTCAGCTCTCCTGATTCAGCAGGGCAGTCTAGACATGGTTAAGTGTCCATTTTGAATTCTTTCGCTCTCGCTGTTTCACATCTGGGCAGCTGTGCTGTTCAGACAGAGCAGTTGTAGACGATAGTATCCAAATCAATCAGACCATAACCCTCTGAATCAGACACAGTGCGACGTTAGCTTCACTTTCAGAGGCCTTGTGGAGGTTTGTAATTAACTACAGTCTTTTAAACTGTGTGAATATGGTTAATGAGTGTTTAAGTATTAATAGTAAAATAGTGATAACACAGCCAGAAAAATGCAAAGTAGCGTTCCTCGAGTAGTAGAGGTGAGCCTTGTAGTGACGCACTAAACCCCAACAGGATGTTACAATAAGTCAAAGTAACTGTAAGTTAGCTAAGTTAGCGTTAATGTTTGGGTGAAAGGCCATGACGTTACCTGTGCCTATTCAAAAGCCACACATACACCAAATCACTAAAAATACGCTTTAAATGTTGGCTACAAGTTAGAGTTCTATCTAAAGTTACTTTTTGGTAAGTTTTCTCCTTTTTCAAACGTAACTTTTTCAAGTCAAATCACCTGGCAAGTCAAGACACAAGTGTACGCAGTGTGTGTAGGGATGCTATGAGCCCCGTGTCGGCTGATGCGGAGGCAACAAAACGTGATCATGACAAGTTATGAAGTATTAGGGAGAATAAAAGACAAAACAGCGTCAACATTGTAAAAAGAAACTTACCCAGAGAAAGCTGAATGAAGCAGAAGACGAAGACTAGTGATTTGCCCGAGGATAAACCGGGTATCGGCTCCATATTTTTGGTATAATCCACATAAGGTCGCCAGCCCAAAGTTGAGCTGTCTCCCGGTCGGTTAGTTCTCAAAAAGTCTCGCTGGAAATGCCTCACGCACTAGAAAGATGAAAAACGACTTCTTGTGCCAAATTAAAACATTTTACGTGTGAGCTCTTTGTCGTTAGGTTAAAAACTTAAAAATACACATACATTTCACTTTTACTAGTCACACACGGCGCTGAAAACTCTCCCACCTCTCTACGCTCACTACTCACTGAAGTCACTGCGGGGAGGCACAAGACAGGTATCCTTCCGCTGAAGTCAGAGGGGATCTATTGTCGGGCTGAAACGATGGCAAAACCTTTTTAAGTGCTTATATCTAAGTTCTGATTGTCTATAATCGCTTTAGAAAATTCGTACTACCCCATATATCGTTGATTGTATCCAGGACACAACGGGGAAAAAAACAGCACATTCGAAGTTTACTTTTTCTGTGTCGCCGCGGCGGAGGAATTTTTTTCTCTAATTTTTCTACTTCTCGGAGCTTGGATGACTCAAAATTAACCCGTTCAATGATGTTTTTTTCTTTTCTCCTCCCCATGAACTACACGTTTTTTCCCGATATGTCTTTTAACACCCACACTCCACTAACTTTCAGCGTTAGCGTGGCTTTTTATGCCAGACTGAGCACCAGGTTTCTGTGTCGTTACAGTTGCAGCGTTCAGGTATGTTGGTGCAGATGAGTTTAGAAAGAGTGGTAGTAGATAAAAGCAAAGATTTCCCACAAAGCTCCAAAACTACCTATATGATACGCAAAATTAATCAACACTTTTCACGCTTTTTTTCTTGTCAAAAACCCATACAACAACATTTTAGTACTGTGTGCAAGCAAATAAAAGTAGGCCTAAAGATTGGCGGGTGAGTAAATCCAGGTGAGCTCTTTAATCAGTGTTCATCCTGCCGCCTGCAAGTGTCAAATCGATCAACAGTTTCTAAGGTGTAAGTGTGCAAAAGGTTATTAAGGCTGTTTTGTGGGGAGGATCTCATTTGATTTTTTTTAAAAGAATCAGTAATAACGTAAGAAATGTGTGAGAAGAAGCGATCTTCTCAATCTTTCCCAATAGGAAAACATTAGGCCTACCAGTAAGGCAAACGATGATCTATTTTTTGTTTTTAAATATTATCATTGGCAGAAAATTGACCAAACAGTTCTAGTTCCTAAAATGTGTGAATGTTGTGAAATGTTTTTCTTTTAAAATAAAGTTTTAAATTGAATTTATTTGAGTTTTGGATGAAAGCAGATTACGCTTTTCATTATTTTGTTCTTACTCTTTTTTAAATCAGATGATTAATGCAGAAACTAATCATCAGATTACAGTTATGACAGTAATTGTAAATTGCAGTAGGCCTAGTTATCACACAGTTGGGCTTAATGCTCAGGTTAGCATCTGTAACCTACATGATCAAATACTTTTTCTTCTGTCTTACTTGAAGAAAAATACTTGACAGTAGATTATCTTGTTTGATTACATCAAGGTTGACTTTAGTGCTTACATCTAAAATAGGAAACCCCCAGCATTGCCCTTTATTCTGTCACTTACAGATAGACACACTCACACTAGCTTCATAAACTGTTAGTAATCCCAAACTAATTATCCCTTATCAGCCAGAATGATCCAGGTGTAAAGCACTGGCTCGTCACAATAACAAGACCATGTCTCATCCCAGTGATTTGTTTGTCTTTACACCCTGTTAGAGAAACATTGCCGAGCCTCCTGCCGCTGCGACCGGCCCTCTGTCCTCTATTCAACCCTGCTGAAAGGCCTGGGCCCGGGGGAGCAAATTGATCTCCTCAGGGGTCTGTACTGACAATGCTTTTGTTGCTGTGGCCAATGTCAAGCTCTGGCTCTCCATGCGTGGTTGGGTGTCAGGTGCTGGCAGGACAACAAACGCTGTTCAGGCATTTGGTCAGACGCTGTTTTTGTTGATAAACCATGTCTTGTGTTTGCTTATTCGTCTTATCTCTCAACAAAACATATAAATCCACTGCCACAGATGCACTACTTTCTCAGTTCTATCCCTTACTTCTGCATTTCTATTTTGTAATTTGTTGTCACCAGATTGTTAGATGGTGGATTCAATTCAGATTTCTCCTCTCAGACACTTTGATAAATCTCATTTTTCATGGTTGAACCACTGGTCATGTAAGCCAGTAGTAATGTGATATAAATCACTTCAGAGGATCAGTTTGTCTGCAGCACTGTTTTCCTAATGATGTCACTCCAGATGTGGACTTCTATAGTTTGGGAAAGATGGGGAGAGGAAGGGTGTGGATCTGCCTCGTGAGCAGAAAACACTGATTAGTTCCTCCTTGCCTTTGCGCTGATGAAAGATCTTCTGCTACAGAAGTCTGACATAGTTTCAAAGAAGAAAAAATAAAGCATTAACAAACAAAGTCTTGCTGAGACTTTAAATCCTTTTGAACAACATTTGTATTAAATGCATCAGTGACCCCAGCTTCTAATCTCTTGACTGAGATGACAAAAACACTCCACTTTTATCAGACTGGTGAAACAAGTAAAAAGTAGATTAGATAATTACAGTTTTTGTTAGTAGTGAAGACTTTGACAAACTACATTACAAATCTATTTTATTTTCAGTCAGGGTTGCCAGAAACAAATGGAAATCATTGGGTGTCACAAGAACTTTAGTTTTGGATCCCCTGCATGAGTGTGAGTTTTTTGTATTTGTGTTAGTGTTTTGTTCACCACAGGGTAGTAATATAACTGGATCAGAGCCATCGCCTCTGCCATGTTGGTCAGAGAGCTGCTTTCATCAACGTTGGGGCTCTTCACGCTGATTTGGAGCTCATCAGTCAGGGTGACTCCAGCTGTCAGCCAGTAGATTTATACTGCAGAACATGGTGTTCAGGGGGCAGATAGAAGAGACTGATTACACTAGACAGAGAGAGAGAGAGAGAGAGAGAGAGAGAGGCCGAGGGTATGCGTGTGTCTGTGTGTGCGTGTGTACATGTACATGTACACTCCCCTTAACCATAAACACGCCATCTTTCCCCCTGACATGATAGCCATGGGAAACCGAATCAGCACCTGTCATTTAAGAAGAACGTCTCTCAGTCTTTACGTTCTAAGATGGCAAGCAGGAGAGTCGGTCTGAAGTGTGTATATGAGGCCTTTCTATAATTAGTAGTGGCAGGGACTGATTCACTTTTCATTACCCTGCTGTGGCAGCTGATTTGCTTCCATAAACAGTTTTGAATAACAAAGTAGTTCTGATGGCTTTTATGGGGTTTCACTTTACTGACTTTTTGCTCTAAAACACAAGCAAAAAAACTCTGTTATCTTTTAAGTATGCTTCCCTCAGATCAGTTTTCATTAAGAGACGGGTTGGGTAGTATGCATTTGGTGCTGGCCTTCTGAGATGAGCATTCATGAGCCTCATGAAAGCTGTGGGTGTTAAGTTTTAATGCCCTCTGTGCCCCCGTCCAAGACTCTTGCACATGTTGTGGCGGAAGCATCGTTTATCGAATGTCGTCTTTACTGTGTAAGCAGATCTGGGGGACAGGAAGCTAAAGGGGGTATATTTAGGCTTGATTATCACCTCCTTTCTGACTGCCCTGTTTTGACTGCTGCAAAAGAAGTAGCATCTAGACAGCTTTACATGTGTCTCTTAAAAATAAAATCAGAGTAGCTCAAGTTGACGGTGATGTTCTGCTCTGCAGCTGTGACCATGATAAGTAAGACATTGGCAAATATCAGATCAGTTAAGTTTCAGATCTCCTTGCTATAAGCATCAACATGGAAAGTTTGGCCACCAGAACGGGGTCATCAAGGGTAGAAGCCACACGGTGTCTAATTTACATGATGCAGAGCCGATAAAAGTGTTTCCAAGTATTTAATCACAGTAAATCATTTTCCTGTGTGAACCTCAGTTTATATGAGCCAAATGTCAACATAACAGCAGATAACACATGCATAGTTAAAAAAAAGGCACACAGATCAGCACTAAATCAGTGTAATCATTTATGTGTTCAGTCATGGGACCATTTCAAAAGAAAGTAAACATACCTGTGGAAGTTTCTTTTTTTTAAATTGTGATATATAACAATAAAAGCAGTGCAGAGTAGCTATCGATAAAGGCATATCTTGTCGTCAAAGGCAGTAAATAGTTGATAAATTGTGAGCTGTGAAGCTGATGAATCACTTTGTAAACCATTACTGAGCCAACAGCGTCATGCAACAGGCAACATGATGCAGGAAAAAGCTATAATGCCAACTCCAGTAGATTTCATTAGAGCTTGATATCCTGTGACTTAGAGCATAAAGTAGCAATCTGCATGGGTCAGGTTCCTTGGAGAAATCAAGGATTCTGTATATATGTTTGTGCAAGATACAGAGATAGTGTGTGTGTGTGAGTGAACGTGTGCGTCATGGCGTTCCACAGTGGTCAAAGGTGGAGAGTTGGCGAGCATGAGTGCCCGATGTGACCAAGCATGATGTGGATAGTGGCCTCAACCAGCCAGGGGGTCCCTGATGAGCAGAAAAGGGGAGCTGACAGAGAGGTGAGGCAACAGGTGATGAAGGAAAGGTGTGAGGAGGACGAGGAGGGATGTGTGTATGCATTGCTTGTGTTTGTATTTGTGTGTTTGTGTTTATGAACACATCCTGTAAGGTGACCTATGGCCCTGGCAGGGCCAGGTGGACAGGAATGTGCTGTGTGCGGATGGGATCCTCCCTTGAGCGCCCCTGCCTGCCCACCGTCACCCCACACTAGCAGGCTATTTATACTGCACTGTGGGAAAATAACGGCCCCAGCACTGTCATCTGGATCCTGCCATGTTTATACTCTCCACCCACACCCACATAGACACACATACAAAACACCACCATGCTTTTCCAACTCCCTTAGTTACAAACAACTTAAGGTCAACATGTAGCCTGACTGGCACATTTGCATTGTTCACTGACATTATCACTGATGAAGGTATCCTTAACTACTACTACTCCTACCACTGTAACAGAGAGTTCATAGGACTGTTTAGATTTGATGGTTCAATTTGTGCATGAGGAGCAAGTCGCTAAGCTAGAAACACAAGTTAAGACTATACTATGTAATACCTTTAAGTTCCACTACCTGAGGCGATTACCAGGAAACAGATTGTGCATACTCTGATAGCATATATGCACACACGACCATGCACTCATGCATGCAAAACCCATATTTGTGTGAGAAGCGCAAACATTCCTCTGTCGTCTAGAACTGCACTTCTGAGATTAATAAAGGTTTACTGTCTGCTGCAGAAAGCAAATAGAGAGATGTAAATGAAATAAAGGTGTAAATTATGAAACATACGCGTGCCAATGTGCAGCAACAGTATGGCAGTAAAGTGAAAGGATGTTAACACTAGTCTTGACTTGACTCACAAGAACAACCGTTGGTGTCACATTTTCAGACTCATTGTGAATGATTAGAACAATTACTTCTTTAAATGACTCTGCATCAGTGGAAAAACACCTTGGTCTTGACAGTTGCTGTTGCAATTTGCATTAAGGGTGAAGATATATTTGGATGGTGAGTGATTTAGATAAAAAGAGGAATAGTAAAAGACCTGAAATCAACATGTGACCTCTGCAAGTAATTCACCATAACAAATGTACACACTCTGTTGCTGATGATATTTGTATTTGAGTTCTCATGAGAGGCAAATTCAGTTTTGCCAACTCCCACCCAAGGACACCCGAGTTTTTCTCCCATACATTAACACACATACAGGGACACATATAAGCACGCACGTATGCACACTAATACCAAAACATAAACATACAAAAATACTGACACATTTAGACCCTCTTCCATCATGCCTTGGTCTCTGCCCGAGGGTGCATTAGGTCAAACTAATCTGCTGCAGTCCATGATGTTTACCACACAGACATAGCATATGTGCATTTGCTGCATTACAGACAAAAATGGAAGGTATTACACACTATCCCTAGTCAATAGTGCATTCACTCATTTATAATGTTTTAATTTCTTTCAAAAGTTTTCCTACTTTAGGTATCTGACATCATCTGGGGATGATTTTGCACGGTACCAAAACTGGGTTGAACAACTTCTTGTAATTTTTCGGTGTGAACGTTACTATGCACGCTGAAAGCTGTGTGAGAGTGTAAAGTGAGTGTGCTCGGCGTATCTTCCAGGGTTAATTGTATCATAAATTCACAAGCTGCTAAAAGACAGGCATGGCTGGAATTCACACTTCAGCCCTCACTTTCTCACAGGCACAGCTCAGCTTTGTGTGTGTGTGTGTGTGTGTGTGTGTGTGTGTGTGTGTGCTTGTGTGCCAGATATGAAACTATTAATAAACCAACAATGTTATCTATTTAAAAGGAATGGAGAGACAAATGTGAATGGCCAAGAAGCAACAGAGAAAAATCTATGGTTAGTTTTTTAATGCGTAGTGCGTTATACTGTTATTCTAGGACTAACTACGTACAATAATGCAGACAATGCAGACGATATAGGTGTGTTCTGCTCAGGTATAGCGTGAAGCATCTCCTCCAGAGTGACATAGATTTATGTGTGTGAATATCTCTTGTTCCTCCTCTTTCTCACTTTCTTAGATTTTTTGGTTCCCACTCTATATCCTGTTGTTGTTCATGGCATAGCTATTCTCACACACCTAAAGGGCAATTCTAGCAATCAGGGTGAGATGTTGGGTAAATATGTTTTGCTGGGAAAAAGATAATTTATTACATCAGTTTTATTACAGATGTAAAGGTCCGCTCTTTTTTAAACAGACTCATGCAGAATTATGACGGCAAGGTGTGATGGGTCATCAGTGGTCTGCGATGAGGTGATAAAGAATACACAGCGTGCAGCGCAGGTCGAGGCCTGAGGAACAGCCCTGCTCCGCACTCCACACTGACCCCCCCTGTGAGAAGTTCCCGGTTCCCAGGGCTCGGTGTGTACGTTTGGGGGGTAATAACTCACTAGGCCCTTTTACTTCCTCTTTCAGCCTTCTGCGTTTTATGACCCTCTCCTCTGCCATACAGCTGCTGTCTCTGCAGCTTCCCTTTGCTCTGATTGGACCAGAAAGGAAGTTTGAGAGAAGAGGATGAACGGGAAGAGACGGGGAAGCAGCTGGGATGAGGTGGGAAGCTGGGATGAAATAAGTTTTTATCAGTCATCACAGAAGACGAGATGGACACAATATCGTTTTTTGTGGTCTGCTTCATACTGCACCTCCCCACCACACTTCACACGTACAGTAGGAAACTTAGCAGTAAATGACAAAAACACCGGATATGCAAGCAATATTCGGGGGGTCTAGGAAAGCATTTTCTTTTTTATAAAAAATAAAATATTGTTCTCGTAAATCTGTAATGTTTCTTTTGAACTGTACAGTAATTGTATATGAAGCATTGGGTAAAATTGTGGGGGTTTTTTTCTTCATTTTTGTCATATCCTGTCAGAGGGCGAGGTCACTAAGGTTCACTAAGTAGATGAAGTTGTCAGAGAGTTTGCAATGCAGCTTCTCTACTGTCTGGCTTCTCATTTAATACGATGATATCTGTGAAGGTCAGAGGACATAGGGCACAAAGGGAAGGATCAATGAATTTGTAACTGAGCACGCTGTCTGCATGCTTGTCTCAACAAAAGTTAAAAGCTTACATGATGCTAGTCTGCCACAAACATGACTGAAACTCTCTGGCTGGCTCTGAATCTTCATGGATGAAGGTGAAGGTCAAGGTTGTGCTCTTTTAATGTCCTGTTTCTTTAAGATTGCACAAGCCTCAGGAGAAAAGAGAAGAGTGTGGGTGGACAGTGTTGTGGTTGTGTCTGTGTATTTGACAGGAAGTGGCAGTAGTACACACCACAGGTTTAGTTCACGAGAGCTCAAAATGTATAGAAGACACAGCAACCTTTCAACCTATCTTGGATTGTGTGCATTTGTGTGTTTAAATCTGGCCATGTGTGTTTAGTACATGCGCCGTATTCCTGACCCCTGATCACACAAAGTATTTTAATCCAATCAGCTTCGTTTTCACATGACTGTCACACACTCACTGCTGCTATGGTAACCTGCAGAAGAAGGAGAGAAAGTGCTGCTGGAGTATAGAGTGGGGTACGTTGTCCTCTGTTTAATCACTGTGACATTTACACACACACATACACACACATGGATTTCAACCCATAGGATTCACTTCCTTAGCCGCCCCCCCTCCCCCCCAGCAGAATCTAGATGTGTATGACTTAACCAAAATACAAACCCTGATTGTGCAAGAAAGACTCTTTGAAAGACTTGCACATGGAAGAAAATGTACTGTAGTCATGTGCAGTGGAAAAACAGAAGGCGGGAAATGTTGTGAAATCACTAATACTCTGCAGTTAAAATATCAATACTATTAAAACATTTGGAAATTCCAGCGTTTTATACTTTTCTGTGTCTGGAAAGTCACCAGTGTTTTATGTTTTTACACCACAGTTTTATTGGTCAGCTTGTCCTAGAAAGCTAAACTGTTTTCTATATTAAAATGATTAGAAGTAATTTAACCATTACTATTACTAATAATGCAGTATAAATATTGAGTTCAGTTCTGTTCTGTTCAAAAAGAAAAAAAGCACAGTGTCACACACAATGGCTCACAAGTATAACAGAAACACAAACAGTAATACATATTTGATAAAAGGAAGATTTAGTAAAAGCATCTTTCAGGTAATCAAAACTGTTTAAGTTGAACAAGATTACAAAGAAATATGATTGAGGCCAAACTCACAAATAACAGCTTCCTTCGAGAGGTGAAAAGGTTAGCTTGTGCCCTGCGGTTTGTTTTTGGCACGCTACCCTCTGCTGCTTCTCATTTTCTCTCTGACATTTCCTGTTCTACCTCAAGTTGAGGATTCAAGCTGCTGCTTTGTCAGCTTGCAATACCAGTTTTGGGTTTTTTTTGCCTTTATTGTAATGTGCTAGAAACTTGCATCTGCAGCAGTCTGTATTTTTACTCTTTCTCATACCCCCGGAAGCTGCAGCCTATATTTTTCCCCATCTTTTAAAAAGAACCTATGATTTGGAGCTCAGCTAACAGAAGGCCTCTGTCAGCAGCAGAAGTTGCAAGTCAGGGGGATTTCAGTTTTCAACTGTGTCAGTGTAACGGAAGGCGAAGCACTCTACCTGCTGGTCAAGAGTGGTACCATCAGAATGTGTTTTCAGTGGCAAACCCTGATGATGTAGCATTAGGTTGAAGCACAGAGATTTCTGGAAATCCACATAAAAACCTTTAATAGTCTGCAAATATTCCTAACTAATTTCCCTAGAAGCCCTCTGTAGTTATTTAAAAAATAACTTCATCAGTATAATACAATGATACATTAACTGGGAGTGTCCTCTGGGTTATGGAGGTTCTAGCTCAGAATTTGAGGGTGACTTTGTGTTTTTTCCCCTGGTACATAGACAGAAGCGTTTTGCATGGGGGCTATTACTCAAACGATAATAGGAAAAAGGTGAAACCTAACACTATTTGATTGACAAAGCATAATCAATTCAAAGACTAATTGCTGAGTTGAAATGGCATCTTACTGTCTTAGATGAGCCCACTCAGAGTATTGAAATAAAGCAGCTGAAGTCTTGCATACAGTATATGACTTCAGTAACATTGAGAATTTCAGCCAGACTTCACAAGGCACGCAACTTGATTTGCATTTCCAATGGAAGAGCACCTGATAATCATCAGTTCAACTCAAGGTCCTCTGACAGGAAGTATGCTTTGTGCAAATGTTTTTATTCATAGATAAGCAGACAGAACAGAAAAAGAGGTGTTCTTTCCAGCTGTGAGCAGACAGCAGCTTCCCCAACACCTGCGACTCTTCTTCTCAACCCAAATCAACTTTTAAATTGAGTCTACATTTGTGTAAACTTTATACAAAATAAATGGACCCAACCGGACATCAAATCTTTTTTTGTTCGTCTTTATGCCTGTCAACAGAAAAGTGTATGTCCACACAGTCACGGTGCAAGAGGGCATAAAGGGAGCATGGATACACTCTGTTGAAGTCAGGTTATTCAGGGTCACTGACGTGCCAAATCAGACACGGGTAAAATAGCATGTGAAAGGCTTCCATTCAGTATCTTAAAAAATAAAAACAAAAACAAACAAACAATAAACAGTCTACTTAAATTATCTACATTATTTCTGAGGATATTCAACAGACAAAGGATTAATGTGATGTTCTCCAGAATATTTGCAATCATAGATAGATGATACCATCACTCTTATGATTATAATGTTAATGAAAGCCAATACCCATATGACGTGCTGAAAATAAATGTGTGATAAATTAAATGTTTTTTCCTCCCATTTTTTTTTCTCTTTTCTGTATCATTAGACATTATACAAGATTAAATCAAACGGTCATGTTATAGTACAGTACAGGTTCAGAAACTCACAAAACAGGAAATGTATTCTCTTCAATTTTCCTCCACACTTGCACACAGAACACCTTCTCATACACACACACATACACGCACACACACACACACACTTCCTGTTCCTATCTCCAGGGTAACAACTAGCGCACTACTGTGTAATTGCTAATAATGAAACTGTGTATTATGACATAATTTATATTCAGATCAAGCAACAACATGGGCGGTGGTATGTCTGTAAAGTCTTATTAAGGTCAGGGATCCTGTTTGTCTGCGGACACGTCGCAGCTCATTTTCCACTTCAATTCCTCCTTCCTTTTCTTCTCTTTCCCTCTCAGAGCCACCAGAAGCGCACGTAGACAATGAGCATGATGAAAAAAACACCGCCGGCTGCCAGCTTGGCATAGGTGGAGCGGGTATTCAGATACTTGGCATCGCTCCTGTACTTCTTAGACAGGCTGGACAAGTTGCTGGCCTTGGAGTCGAGCGCTGCAGGGAGGAGAAACCCGAAGAAAGAGAGTTCAAAACAAAATAAGAAAGAGGAGAAGGAAAAGGGAAGAAGGAGAGACACATGTAGGCATAAAATCAAAAATCGGAAGTGTGAAATTGAGGAGGGTTCAGTGCTTGTAGCAGTCAGTGTAGAAATGCGTATTGCTTCAGTTTGACCTCAAGAGAGGTCTGAGATAACATGAGACTTACCAGAGAGAGCCTCTCCTCTCTGCAGGACCTCCTCTATGTTAGCCACCATGATCCTCTGTACATCCTGGAGCTCTGTGTTGATGCTGCCCAGATTCCTCCTCGCTCGGCTGTCAATGTACGATTTCTTGGTTTTTTGAATGTAGGTGTCTGGTGAGGAAAAGACGAATAGTAAAAGCAGTTACAGAGAACCTCCCAGAGTAGTGGAGTGAAGATGACATTTAACCCAGACTGTTGTGTCTGCATGTTTGACAATATCCTTTCCCTGATGGTTACTACATAACTGAAATGACAGTTGAGGAGTGATGACCTATTAAATGTGCTGCAGCCCTATTCATTTTTGCAAGAGGATCCATATTGCAAGATCTGGGATTCATTTTTTCCCCCTCCAAGATGACAGACACAAACAAATGTAAATTGCTTGACGCTAAGTAAATTACTGGAGAAAGTGATGGACTGCTTATTTACATAATGATTGCAAAAAAGTAAGATAACGGCTATTAGTATGAGTATAAACATACCCACTGCAGAGACAGGGCCATGGTTTTTCCCCATAGCTATTCATGGTAATATAACATTACAACAGTCTGTCCCTGAAATGTTCATGAAACTTTTCTGCATGTGGTCATGTGTGACTAGGAACAAGGATTGATACTCAGGGAAATCTGTACTGCCAGTTTCCGACCTCGAAACCTAGTAACAATTCACGGCACATGCCAATACAGCTGTGTTATGAATGAAAGCAGTAATATCATGTAAAGGGTTTATGTCCGTCTGATGAAAGACACTTTCACATGGAACGAGCGAACAAATCACAAGACTCCGCTGATGATGTATTTGAATCTGCCACTTGTTTACTGTTGCCTGCCAATGCTTTTACAGGTGATTTGATTATTAACAAAAAATGGAAGTTCATTTGCCTGAAAACAAGCTCCCTTTTTCCCCAAGAATGGCATGAAACTGGACAAATTCAGAAATAAGTGGGTTCCTCTCAGCCTATGCAGAGTGGTTGGCATCCATAAGTTTTGCACGACCACCATCTGCTGGACTGTCCTTTGCCCCATCTATTCTGGTATTTACAATGGCAAGTGTGAAAAATAGCAAGATGGAAATCATCCTGAATGTAGCTGCATGTGTGAGTAGTGAGTCACACACGGTGCCTGAAAGGTTATCTCAGTAATTTACCAGGAACTATGTGTGAAAGAGGCTTCTGACTGTTTTGACATCAGTAGTGTGACTGAAGAACTACATGCTTAAAACTCTCATTGCATGTATTTAATGTCAACTTTTCACTCACCCTCTTCACTTGCATATTTTTTTCTTACCAAATTCGATGAAGGAGTAAGGTCTGGATACTGTGGGCACTCTCTTTCCGTGCTGCTCATGAAACTCTGCCTGCAGGTCTTCAAGGTAAGCAAAGGCCAGCTTTTTGGGGAAGCTGGCTTCACACAGCACAAGGTAGCACACTCCTTTCTCTATAACATAGCTGCAAAGAGAACCAGGAGAGGGATAAGATTCAAAACTCAAAGTGTGTATGGGCAGTTTGTGGGTAGAGGGCAAGTGATTTTATTTTAATGGTTGTATAATTACATTAAAACTGTCAATAAGCCATCACTGAAATCATTAAACTGAGACAGACATTAATGCATAATGCTACTGTGTATTTAATATCAGAATATTAAGTTCTTTGGGTAATCCTTCATACTCACTGAAAAGCCATGGACCCCGCCTCTAATGTGCAACGTGTGGGACTTTGGTCATTGAGTTTCCGGAAGAGCTGCTTTGCTTGACTCTGATACTGCTGCAGGTCCCGACCCAACTAAACAGACAGCAGACCAGCACAGGTTACCAAACGCTGCAGCCACATCTCACGCAGACATTATAGTGTTTAATCAGGGCAAGAAATTGGCTTTTGTATGCACTGTTCTCTCACATTATGTATAAAGTTCACAGGCAACAGAAGAGACAAAAATGACTAACTTTACTGTAAGTATTGTGACCTGCTTAGGTGTTAGACAGTAATAGAAACCACCTACGATCCACATTTCACACTGTGTGACTTGGTGTTCATTTCTTGCCCTGTAAAGTGTGATGAAAATAAATGCTTGGCATAAAAGACTACAGACAGACTCAGCAGTGTGATGCTACATCTGAGACCTGAGGCAACGTTAGTCGTGACAGTGCACTTTTTTTTTTTTTTTTTACCATGATATATTCATTATGGTCAGCATTTAACTGCTGAATGGTATTTAATCTTATCTCTCTAATGATCTAGTGATTTAAAAATGGTCCTTTAAAGCAACACTGTAGCATCACAGGCACACATACGATGTTGAAGCACAGAGCAGAGACACAACAAACCTTTTCACTTCCCTTTTTGAAAGCAAACACAAGAGAGTGAGGAAAAAGTGTTAGACTCCTGTAAAGTCATGCTCAAACATAATACAACAACTCATCATGTCACTTCTGTTTGAACATTTTTCACATGCTATGCTTGTTTTTGTGTGTCAGGCCATGTCTGACCAGTTCTATTCAACCTGATTCAACCTCTATACAATTGATTTAGGGACACTACAATTTTCATTATGCACCTTCACCACTAGGATGCACCTATATTTGAATATTAAAATAACAATTTAAAGAATATCAGCTGATGTATATCAGTATACATAACAAACATTTTTGTTTAGACAGGGATCCCACATGTTTTAAAGAATTGTGGGCAGGATCTGAACTGATCTGATCAGTCAGCGCTCTCTGGTGGACAAATTATATAATGCAGACACTTTCTCAATCAGCTCAATGACATCTTTGGTATTTATGCTCTGAAGTTTCTATTTTCTTATCAGGCAATATACATGCCAATAGTTGTTAAAACCCACTGATATAGGTTGGGCTATCACCTTCAAGTGATCTACAAAAGGAAATGTTAAAAACGATGCTTTCAATCAAGCATTTACAATTATTTTAAGCATAACCTACTGCTTAAATCACCACACCATTATTTACTATTTATAACAGATCATTGATTTATTATTTTATAATGTTATTTTTCACACTATGCTTACAGGCACCCCCCATAGTCACATTGCCTTGTGTTGAAGTTGAGTTATGTAATGCATCATGGTGGAGATCAAGTCTGCTTTTACTCGAGTCATAGTTGTGTTATTGTGGCGAGGTGCAGTCTTTTCAAATGACTCTACCCTTATATTGCATTACCATGTAACAATAATATCTATCTATAAAAATGACACTATTCAGACTTGATTTTCACTCTGGTAGGTCAAGCTGGTGCTTAAACTGATAACACTGGTATGGATGGTCCTCTAGGGTTAGAATTAATATCAATCAAATCAAATACACGAGTGATTAAGGAATACCTAAATTGGTCTGTGTTTAGTTTATTGGCAGGTAGCAGTAAATTAACTACTAAATGATGAAGCTGAAGTGTATCGTTCATAGGATTATACATAGGGCCTATTTGATCAGGGTGGCTGCAACACCTGTTTTTTAAGTCTTCAGGAATGAGTTGGTTGCTTTAAGTAAATAAACGGCTGACTCAGGCCTACTACAGGTGGAGCTCCACTTCCAGGTCCTGTATTATCAGCAGGTCTCACGTAATGAGCAGTAACGTTATACTTTGTGTGCGTGTCCTCCACATCTGGGTGGAGGATAAACATCCTGAGAGTTGAGGAGTCACCGCTGCTCAGCTAATAAACATGTCACAACAGCATTTGTGTAATTAAGAGACATTTACTGTGATGTGGAAATCAGACAGACAGCATTAGGGGCCAGACAGGCATAAAAAAAAAGGCTGAATTTGTAACCTGCTCGTCCTCCTGCATCGACGCAGCCAGAGGCAGCCCGTCCGCCAGCCGAGCGATCATCGTCAGCAGCACCATGTCCGCGCCGGTCCGCTCTCAGCTCTGCACCAGTAAATGTAACCCCGCAGGTAACTGGGACCAGCGTTTGAGAGGCTGTAAAGTGACAACACCACAAGACTGACGGGACTGACGGGACTGACGCGCTGAGCTGGCCGGAAACTCTACAGCTTTGTGTGCTACAGTTTAATCCTTCCGTTCACCCATCATGCGGAACCAAAGGGAAACAAGTAAAGTTTCATTTTAAGAAAATAAAAATAAGAATCTTTTATCACTACTAAATTACTATTTGAAATGAAATTAATAAATGCAATTCATATATTTATTATTTGTCGATTAGGTTAAATAAATAAGGATATTTTCCAAAAAATTGTCATTTACTTGCTTTTCCCGGATATTTCACCAGTGTTGGGGGGTTACCATATGGAGTTAGCTATCACGGTGTTACGTAATTTAATCAATATAATTGTGGCTGTAATCCGTTATAGTAACTGAGAAAAAAAAGTGTTAAATTAATTAATTAGTTAATTAAAATACAGTTACTTATGAAAATGTAAATGATTATAAAGTTACATCTGAAGTCAGACCTTTAAGATTTTGCTCAGGAGGGTTTTTCCTCATTTTGAAATATTCAACATGTTACTGAATATATATGCTGTTTTTAATTCTTTCAAATCAATGTTTTATTTTTTGTAGTTAAATCATGATATAGGGCTTATTTGGAGCACACATGGGCTTAAATGGTGTCAGTACCAATTAAGTACTGTGACTTTTTTCAAAAAATATCTTTATTTTATGTTCCAAAATGTACATGAACTAATGAATACATTTTTAAATGAGAGATAAATATTGCCTTGTTAGAAATGATCTCCCTTATATCAGTATCCATGGAAAGCACCTGAACTTACACTACACACCCTAACAGAGGAAAATATTCGTTAGAATATTAGGAAAGTAGGCTTATCAAAAAGTAATCCAATGTAATAAGTTACTTTACTTTGATTAAGTAATTGAAATAGTTACATCACTTATTATATTTTAAATAGGGTAATTAGTCATCTGTAACCTATTACATTTCCGAAGTAACCTTCCCAACCCTGGATTTCACCCACATTGACTGAAGAAAACCATATTGAGACATTGTTTTTGTCTATAGTTAGGTAAGGATAATTTATTGAATTGATATAACAATAATTGCCAGCAAGTATTATAAAAAAGTATTATAAATAGTTTTTAATTGATTTAATAATGTTAAAATAATAATTAAAAATATCTACCCCAGTTGGCAGTGCATGCAATTCTGCCATGACCATTATCATTAATGCTTTTCTTGTGAATACAGACTAATCATTTCCAGCACGCAATGCTTGATTTGAGTCATTACATGAGTCACATCTAATTTTTTTTTATTGCACAATGTGTTATTATTCTTGCCCCACCAATCCTTATTAGGGTTTTTACAACGAAGCTGCTCAACATGAGTCATTTTATCCAGGATATGTAGGTGTGCTTAATAGGCAATAGGGGACAGTGTTGTTCACTTTGAGGGAAATCCACAGTGAGACAAGAAGAAAGTGACTTACATCTTGTTATGGCATGAAACTCTGAATGTGTCCCAGCAATAATTTGAGATAATTCCTATTCAGTTAATTGTATTAAACAATTCAATCAAATGTACATTTGTATTATTACAGAGCAAAGCAACACTTATTCATCTTGTAAAAAGAAAGGTCAAGTTAAGGGCATTTCTCTGGATTCAACATATAGTTTTCTCATGATACACTGATAAAATTACATTACAAGGAGTACCACACAATGTTCATGAGATGTGTTATTGTCTGGCAACTCTTCTCCAAACGCATGCATGTACTCAAACATTGTAATACTACCATATAAGCAGCCTGCACTCATAATCAAGCTATAAGACAGCATCAACCTGAAGCTCATACTCTGTAATCTCAGTGAGAATCTCCTCCTCCAAATGATGGCCTGAGTTAAAATGCCAAGATGAAGCAGCTCACCAGTCATTTCACGACCTCTCAGTCTTGTGACTTGTGATAACAGAGTGAGTCAGGTGGTGCATCCACGGGGAGGCACTGTCACAGGCTTCAGTCCTTACATGACAGACCCTGACATGACAGACTCACACCAAGTGACCTCAGGCATCTGCCACCCAGCATGTCTGCTGCCCAGTTGACATTTCATGGAGGCGACACATGGCATGAGCTCAGGGGAAGGAGATAAAAGAACAGTGTGTATCCCTTCATTGGATATTTGGTAGAAAATAAGATGATAGGATCTAGTTTGGTACATGTTGGAGGTGTTGTGCATGGTGTGTTCATGTAACAATTAAGAAAAAAACTGAAAAACTGGACTTTCAATCCTTAAAAGCAGCCATGGAACATCTTCACCTGTTGCTGCTCATGCTGCTATTCAGCCTTGTCTATATATTTCTAATTATTTAACACAACAGTTATTGGTTACACATCACTTTACCAACTTTTGCATAATTTAGGCAGCAATCTGCTCTATTCTGTTCATTTATTTAAGTGTTTCTCCTCCAACCTCCCAGTGTCATCATGGAGATCATTAAAATGCCATCATATTTCCTCTCTGTCTGCTCCCCAGGTCCCATCTGTTAACATGGCAACAGTCCTGTGCCACTGCAGCTACAGCTTCATCCAAACACGACCATGATTCAGCTTCTATCCAAACAAAGCCATGAATATGAATATCACGACCAGGTGAGTCTCACTGCCAATACCTAAAATAGAATACAACACTGATACTAATACCAAAGTGTAATGTGCTATACTCATTAAAAAGGGTGAAACCACATTTGAAATCTGTTGGAATGTATGATGTACTCTGCCTGCTTGGGCAGTACTCCCAGTGATACTGTGATCATGTCTAAAGTGATCATGTGGACACATATTTTTAACCTCCTCCAGTTAGCATGGCCCCTAGATTACACAATCCACACAAACTGCTTACGTAAACACTTCATACTTTGATAAATGTAACTGATAAAATTGATTAGAAAGATAATGAATGTTTCTACAATTACCTTTATTTGACCTCATGCGCACACACACACATACACCCCAACACACACACACACACATTTGCATTATTACAGCAGCAAAATAGAAGAGCAGCAATAAGAAAAATAATAAAATAATTAATAATAAGTACGAAAAACAATAAGAACAATAACAGTATAAAATATATAATTAAAATAATTGTGACATTATTTACATTATTTAAATATTGGTATTGAATGGTATTATACCAGAGATGATATTCTTATTGCACAGATTAAGGTGAAATAAATATATATGTATATTGCACACAATTGAAATTAGTAGTATACATAAAATACTAATATTGAGTATTGGACATTAAAAGTGCAATGTGTCAGATTGTCCAGGTTGGGGGTGGGGTGGAGAGTTGAGGTTTACTGGGCAGTGCTGATTGTACAGTCTGACAGCTGCAGGGAGGAAGGACCTGCGATATCGCTCCTTCACACACTTTGGATGAAGGATTCTGTCACTGAAGGAGCTCTCCAGTGCAGTCAGGGTGTCTTTCATGGGGTAGGAGTCGTTCATTAGAGAAGACAACTTGGCCATCATTCTCCTCTCTCCCACCATCTCCACCAGATCAAGGGGGCATCCCAGGACAGAGCTGGCCTTCTTTATGAGTTTGTTCAGTCTCTTCTTGTCCAGAGCCGAGATACTACTGCCCCAGCTGACCACCCCATAGAAAATGGCTGATGCCACCACAGTGTCATAGAAGGTCCTCAGGGGTGCCCCCTGCACTCCAAAAGACCTCAGTCTCCTGAGCAGGTAGAGTCTCTACCTGCTCTGGCCCTTCTTATATAAGTGCAGTGGTGTTATCTGTCCAGTCCAGTTTATTGTTCAGGTGAACACCCAGGTACTTGTAAGATCTCAATGTCCACTCACTGGATGTTCACTGGTGTCAGAGGGGAGTGTCTCCACCTGCAGAAATCCAACACCAGCTCAACAATCCTCAGGGGGCTACTGCAGCTCAGAACTAGACATGCGGCCTAAGGCATAGGGTGCTTCATCACACACACACAAACTACTCACTGCACTTGTTTTGCTCCAGATTTTCCTATAGGTTTTTCCACAAAAATTAGGTTGAGGTTGAGTTAATTTCAAGCTTAACCCCAGATGACCTGAGAGGTCTAGTTGGTTGATGATATAGCAGAAGATCAGAAATGTATTTTGCCCCTAAACTAATCAGTGCTTTATAAACCAAAAGCAGTATCTTGAAATTAATTCCTTGTAAAGATATGTGGCCAAAACCAGCCATTAAAGGCTATGTTGGAGCAGAGCCCCTCCAGGTTTGGAAAACTGAGGGAAGGGTTTTTCATTCCTTATAGAATTGGGTTTAAAGTGAACTAATAGTGTGACATACAGCTCATCCATTGATGAGGTTTAATTTATTGAGAAGTTAAACCGGTCTAGAAAACTCCAGCAGTCACAAATGAGCACACAGTGTATTGCCTATGTGCTCTCAGAGGATTCCCAAACTTTTACATAATGTGACTTTGTGATTTCCAAACATTTCTGGGACAGAATATAAGAGACAGAGATGACTGTGAACCAACAAATAGATAAGCATATTTATTAGTAAGAAATTGGCAATTTATAACATTGGCAAGTCATAATACAAAGCAAAGATTCTTAATTTGACATTTAATGCCCTTATAAAGTATACATATAATAAACATTTCATCATTATAACTCAAAAAGAAACAAGGACAATTTAAGTTTCAAGTATTTTAAGGTCCCTTCTAGTTACTTGGACATTCAATTTTAGTCCCTTTTTGGAGTGTGAGACAGTTCATATCAATACCCTTCTGTCTCCATTTTCAACCTGATCTCTCTGGTGGGGTCAGCCTAAGGACACAGATTTTCAGTAACACAGATTTTCAAGGATAAAAAACAAACATTCTTCAAAAACCTTCTGTTTGACTGGTAGCATTTACAGACAGAGGCAAAACACTCTACAAATGTGAACCACAAAAAGGATGGAGTAGTGAAATATGACTGTTCCTTCCAATTTATTAAAGCACTTTACTCCGCTGTGGTTATTGTCAATTTTTTCCTCATGCCATGTGACTTACAAAAATAAGGCTTAGAGTGCCCACATACCCCCTCCAGAAGTGAGATTCATTTATGGTCTTACACAGTACAAGATAATATAGAGATAATACTGTTACATTGTGATACAGCTTCTGTTTCCTAAATGTAGTGATAAAACCAAAGTTCCATCATTTGTTACTCAATGGATGTTAGTTACTGTTTGCAATAAAATGATAGAAACTTTGAGATTAAAATAAATGTTAAAATATTAGAATATTCCTCAGCAAAGAAAATACTACCTTAAAAGAGATAGAGAATGCCCAAAAAATACTAAGTGTATTCAGTCAAGAGAACTTACTGTACCTGTGGTAGTGTGTAGTGCCACTTGAATTAAGTTGAGTTTCATTGCCACAGTAGTATATACGCATTAAGATTTAAGAGATAAAAATGTAAAAATTACAGCATAATTAAGGAATGATTTCAGATTGATTTTGTAGCTTTACGTAATCACCTCAAAACCAGAAGTTAGTCAGAAAAATGGAGATGCCTTTCATTCTCAGTTTGTTTAAAGGTGAGCTTTGTTGCAAAGTGCAAGTGTCTGATGCAGGCTGATTGCTGGTTTAGTAACTGGACCCATCACACGGCCCTTGCTGTCATTGTGCATCTGAGGCACTAATAACAGGAATCAAGTGAGCAATAAATGTATAGCGAATGATTGATTTTAAGTTCAACAGTAGAGTATGAACATAATCAGGGTTCAGGAAAAAGGCTGTGATATTTCTTTGCAATGGACACAGCGTGAGCTGGAGGACGCAGCATCAGAGGGAGTCGAGGGGGACCCAGTCTCAGGCCTGACACCTCACTCATCAGCTGCTTATTCACTCCAACATCAAAGCCTGTAGATAATAGTAAAAAGGTTTGTGTCAACTTTTATTCTAGCATGTTGACATATATACGTGACACATATATATTCATACAATTAGATTGCAATATTCTCTTTTCATTTTCTTTGAACATATGTATATAAAATAACTACTTTGTTGGTGTAAAGGAGAGAATGTTAATTTTAGGTCACAGGTGAAGCAGTTTCTAAGGTAGAGAACAACATATATACAGTCCATACAGTATGAGATCCAATTTTGTAGAAAATATCTCGACACAACCATAACTTACCAAGTTTTTGGGCGTAACTGATAAGTTCTTGTATCTTGAACTGATTGTGGAAATGAGATAAAGATGTTAACAACTGAAACTGATGCAAAATATCAAGAGAAGCTGGGAACAACAACAGAGAGAGATGTGCAGTACCTGTATGTTCCTGGCTTGGACAAGATCTCCTTTCTCAAATGCTGTTATGAGCTTGTTGACATGACTTCCTACATAGTTATAGGTGCTGTGGGCAGAGAAATGAATGATGTAAACAACTGTTTAGCAGAGCGAATGAAAGGAGCCAAAGAAATCACACACAGACCTGCCAACTGCTCCTTTGGCTCCAAAAGCCAGAGATGCTAGAAGTTGCTATGGAGAAAAAAAAAAAAGTAGTTGACTCTGGATGACTCTACGGATGAGGTCAGAGTCACAATATGTCATGGTGCAGCATAAACAGTTTTTGCACACAACAGATGGAGTGGGAGAAGAAAGTTAACCTCATCCACGCCATAAAGGACAGACCAGTGGGGAGGACTGTAGCTGATGCACTGGCCAAAGTCCATCAGGTCACAGGAGGAGAACTTCACACCTCTGAAGGAAGGGATAAGCGTCTCAATATCTTCCAACACATCTCTTGCGAGCACTACAGAAAAGACATTCAGTATGCCATCAGTAAAGACATTCAGCACACAGAGCTGTAAATGGGCTGCAAAAATCAATCATCAATGGCACTAACCATTAACACCAGTGACAGCAGGGATATGATAATAATAGAAAGGCAGAGTCGGTGCAGATGAACTCACTTCCTGGAGGAACTTCTTCAACACATCTGACGCAGGATGAGGGGGAAAGGAATGTGGAAAATTGATAATACTGACATTAAAACTAAGTTTAACAACTTAGCAACATCAACAAATGTTAATGTGCCACACACATGTTCACTGAGCTCCATCACTTAAAACTCCCACTGAATCCATCACATACCTGCAGAATTGGGTTTGAAGAAGGAGGGGGCGATGACTGCTATCCCCTCAGCCCCGATCTGCGCTGCATGGCGGGCCTGGAGGGAGGATGAACACAGTGAGGATGAGAAACAAAAACTATGGTAATTTGTAACCTCCAAAGTTATTTGAAATGTCTGAATAATTTGAATAATGATAATAAAAAGAGATATTTGACATTGCAATTTGTACGGTGTACTAACGTTATACGACTCAACCCATTGACATTAAACAGTTGACAACCCATCAACTGTTTAATGTTGTTTTTTTTCTAATTCAAGCTAACCACTAGCTAGGCATAGATGAGAAACTCTGTTGTTAGATTCTTAAAATCAAAGATCAAAGGTTTATGCTAGGTCTAGAAATGTACCATAAAGTAAAAGAGCAAATTTCTCTACTGACAGAAGCCTCAACAGATCAAAATTCAATGTAGTTACAAGAAATAATGACAAAGACAAATGCTGACTGAAATAGGAAGAGAAGGCAAGCTGAGAAACGGCATCAACCATAAAAACGAATTGAAATACTTTTATTGCCTTTATTGTTATTGTACAATACAATGACCTACATGTATGTAAACATAGAATTTAAAATGTTCTAATAAAATTACACTTAAAAGAACTTTGCTTAGATTTGCTTGGTATGTGTTGGCACATAATCTCTTCCATGTCTTCTTAGGAATATTGTGAAATTTGCTGACGTTCCAAACAGATGTTTCCTAAAAGGCTGTGCAAGAATGTGGGCTTTATTTCCAAAGGACCATCTTGGATTTAAACTTTTGAAACATGTAGTGTAAAGAATAGAAAGACACAACTTTGATATTTTCCCAACTGTAGAGCAGAAGAATAAAAAAACAATGAAGGAAAACATGATTCAGCCACTTTCATAAGCAGAGTCATACTGTAGAACATTTTTGGCAGCTTACTGTAGACCAGCGGTGGGCTCAGGCTCTGACACAAGTAGAGATGATGTTGTGTCATACTTATTTATTAACTTTATTTTAATTGCTACTCAGACACTGTAGACTGAAGATATGAGCTCTAAGTGTATGTGGTTTGGGAGAAAACACTGCATTTGATTCTGGAGAATTTACTGCAATGCTGGTTAAGCCTGAGGTGAAGCAAACCTGTGCTAGTTTGGAGGGATACGTTTCCATGGTAAATCAGCTTGATTTACTTAAGTAAGCCTGCTTTCTGATGGTTAATCTTGTATCATGAAGCACACCCTCTGGTCCTCTTGTGAGTTACGTGTTGTGTTTAATGTTCACATCAGGACAGGAGACGTGAGGGCATCAACTCACCAGTTCTTGGGAATCTTTAAGACTCGTGCAGCCGACATGCACAATCACCTGATCCATTCTGTAGAGATGTGCACACACATGCAGACATCTCACAAACTATACTTTTTTTTCTCCTTCCTGCATTTTAAACTCCAAATAAAAGAGGCTGTGCTATGCAATGACTTACTTTCCCTTGGCTTTCTTACACCACTCCTCTGCCAGCATCTTCCTCTCTGCAACACTGAGAGACATACCTTCTCCGGTGGTGCCATTCACTGTAAGCATGTATGCAAGTCTTAATTATATAAAACTTTAAACATGACAAAAACATGTCTTAAAAAGGAAAGTAAAGAGAACAATCTGACCGAAATCTAGTTCTAATGAATCAATGCTCACTCCCAAGACAAAATTAGACATTACAGTACAGTATGTCGTACAAAATAGAAGAACATACTACTAGAATATTAATTAAATGGGTATAATCAGGCTTGCAGTCATGCAGACAATGACCAGACACAGTCGAAGAATCAGAGAGTCACATTTGAGAAAAAAGAAAGCAGCCTTGATCAATATAGGGGAAAGGGCATTTTCTCATCGTATCTAACTTTTGTCTATGTGTCTGTTCCAAGGACAGAGGCTGAAGTTGAACAAACAGACCTTAAGATAAGAATAAAATGATTCTGGTGGGAAGGTCTGATATAGGCGTTAGCTGAGTGTATTGAATGGGGATTATGGGGCTAATAAAGAAGATATTTTAGAATAATGTAATTTTATTAAAAAGCACAAGTAATTTTACTGAAAACAGGAACGACTGCTCAAACGTTATCATGTTCATCTGAAGAAACAGCACTAAAGCTGATGAATCATACACTAAGATACAGCTGGGTATTTATAGATTTAGTTTCATTTTGACAACATGCCTTAAAAAGTCATTGGGATTATTAATTAAAGAATTTGTAGCTTTAATGAAGCTGTAGGCAGTAAAATGACCTTTTCTTCTCCCCACTGATTGAACACTGTGTGCTCAAATAGTTTTTTTTAACAGTTTATTTACATACTTTCTATGTCAAACTAGTCTGGACAACTAAGGTTTGGTATTCCAGTATGTTTATAACCCAAACTGACTACATTTCAAAACTGGAAGAGGGTTAACATTCAGGAGTAACACATTAACTACTGTATGTTAATAAAAAAATAAAAAAGCATGCCATGTCAGGGCTGATTTGGGTGGGGATACAGACAATGACAAAAAGAAAAATCCACTTGAAAACTTACCAAATATGTTATTTACACCTTGCTTCTCTTTCAAGTAGTCAATATAACATCCGATCTCTGATAGGTTGAGTTCACTGTTTTGGGAAAATGTGAAAAATATTGGCCTACATACAATTTGGCAAAAAGAATACCAAACACACTACAGCACTTCAGGTCTACATGGGTGCAAGTTTGCAAATACTTCCACACTCATTTCTCATTTTGATCTCTTACAGGGGACCACTGGATGTTTACACTCACACGCCCAAACACTTGATTCAGTGCTGTAGAAAAAACAGGCAGACTGAGGGTTTCTGAAGCTACTTACCCTTGGGTGGTGAATGGAGTAAATGTGGCTGCAACCAGACCTGTCAGTTTTTTGTCTGCAGCAGGAGCCATGACTGACATTATCTAACACACAAAGTAACATACATGTGAGGTAGAGACAAAGAAAAGAAGACAGAGAGATGATTGCCAGTGAGGCCAGTCACAACATCACATTATCTACTTATTAAAAGACACGTTTATATAAATACTGCATCATACAGCGATAGGGTACAAGGCTTGTACGCATTCAGACATATAACGGGTTTGCAGAGACAGAAAAGGAGGGAATTATAAAATGTAGTCGAAAAGTGTAAAATAAATCTCAGTGTCAGCAGCTGCCTACTTGTTAAAGTGTTTTCCTTCGCTGAGTTGTGGACATCAATGTATGCTCCGGGGATGCAAGAGAAAACCAACTTGTTTTCGGCTTGTCAGGATATTCATATAACTGTCATGTGAGACCATCCAAACATCAAGTGACACTGCAAAGCCTTGTGGGAAATGTAGTTACAGATTAAACACTGAAAAAACAAGAGACGTAATCCAACCTTCTTTTATACAGTCTATGAATCCAACTGGGATTTATAAAATACACAGCTCTCTCATTTGAATACGCCACCAGCGTTTTCCAAATGCTTTCTCTCTCCTTTAGAGTTTAATTTGTCTGTCGTTTTTTCTTTGATTTACAAAACATCAACCCTGCCTTCAAATGCCGTTTAAAAAATAGGCTATATGATACAAACACAAAGTGGATACACAGAAAGAAATATAGACCTGCTAAACATCCGCCTAATACTAAATATAATACATTTATACTCTGTAAAGTAATTGAAAATGTATGTTTTGTAGAGAAGGGGGCAAGTCAAATAGCCTAGAAGTTGTGTTGTGGGCCTAATTAAGTTTTCTTCTTAAATAAAATGTTTATAAATGTTTTTCATAAATTTAGCATTGCTTTATTACTTAATTTAATAATAATATACGCTTAATGTTACGATTACTAAACATTATGTCGTTACTACCTACAAAATACTTGGCGCACCAGAAGGATAACGCTTTTTTGAACAGCACGTAAAGGCAACACAAGCGACTGTGGAAGTATGTGAGTTATTAATGTCCTAAATATGACTGTCAGGTAGCTCTTCCTCCTTCCTTTCTAATAGCTGGTGTTACTACAGCAGAATCCATTTGACAAAGTGTTATTTCTTGGTTATACGGATCATAATTTCATTTATGTAATTGTACTTTGATAGTTTCAATGAAAGAGTAGCGATTTATTGTAACACTGAACCAGAGTGCTGCCTGACAAGCATAACTCAGGGTTGTAGACATGACCAGGAAGTTGTTGACGTCTACATCACAGCATCCGGTTTTCTTTAGGCAGGCTAGCTTAGCGAAATAGCCGCATACGGCGAAAATACCCTCAATAACACCTCAAAAGACAGAAAAGATACTACGGTCTGGTCGTCTGTTAAACAATGGATGAGTTTCTTTTGTCTATATCTGTTATTTTGTTAATATGTCCGGTGCCACCAGCTAGGCGAGTTAGCACTACCGGCTAACTGGCTAATTAAACCCTGACAAGTGCTCGGCTGCTTGTTTGACTAGCTGACGGAAGAAAAACTGTCAGGAGGAGGAAATTATTAACTAATAATCTAAAAAGGGTTTACAGTGGACACACCAGAGTGATAAGAAGGAACCGGTATGAACAGGAGCTTTCAAGGACTGCGGGTGTATCAGCTAAGTTGGTTAAATTGGCTGTAACATTAGGTGGTTTGGAGTAAGTAAACTCTGTTATAGATATTATAGAGATAACACTCGGCGTTATCGGCTTGGCTTTAAAGTTTCTTCTTTTAATATGACAGTGGGTCTTGATGCTGAAAAGCATAGAAGTTGCCTTGAAATTGTAAGCACCTGGAAGTAACATTGGTGTAAATGTCATATTTAGGTGGATTTTCTTTTGATTTAGTGGCATTTCTTTAAGGCGCATTTACATGTAACGTTTTGTTATTTGCATGCCAACGTGTCGCACGCCCTGTTTACAATACCTTAGGTCCGGGTTATAGCTTGGAAAAGTAAATAAGTGTGACAGACAACGCTGCTCACAGCACTTGCGACAACTTTGCAGTACAGAGTAGTGGTACATCTGTTACATCTCTATGCGTTATACCTAGAGATCTGATTACTTGAAATAACAACATTCCTTTAAAGTATTTTATAGCGGCTGTAAGGTATACTTATTGAAGCGCACATTGTACATAGTCACCCGATGGAGTGTATGCAACCGAGACTGAACAACAAAGTAGGGATGTTTCATGATACTCCTTGTAAACATTGATGTTATGATCTTAGAGGTATAATGTTGATAGGAAGGTGTAGCTTTGTGTTTCTTTGGTGTTTTTTGGTAGTGTGAACTGTTGGAAAGGTTTGGCGGGGATGACAGTGTATTTGCTCACTGACTGACAGAAAGCCAAACAGTAGTTATATTGCTTTAATTTTTACCACTTACCACAATGCCGCCTGTACTGTTCATTTTGATGCTGCTCGGAGCATTATTTAGCTCCGGACAGGCCATGTCACGAGAGGAGAAGCTCAAATTGAGGTGAGTTGAGAATAACACACAAGACTCTCAGAGTTTAATGTGAGAATATAATTTTTTGTCCCCCTTAAGGATGTCACACATGCTGATTTATCTCTGTTCTCCTCTCACTAAAGGAACCAAGTGGTCGAGATGTTTGACCATGCCTATCAGAATTACATGGTAAGATTTTCAAAATAACAGGAGTTTGTTGTTGAACAAATTTGGATTTTGATGATATTTGGGTTTGTTTAAGGCCTGGAATGGTTAATTATCTATCCATAATTACACTTTTTGTTATGCATATCTTTAATGTCATTCCCACAGCAAATAGAATTATGAACATTTATTCATAATAAAACACCCCAGGTGGCTTTTTCTTGTTGGTTTAAGTCATATTGTGTGTGTTTTCTACGATGGCCTTAGGTCTAATTACACCAAGCCAGCCTCTAATGGATCTCACAAAATTGAAAGTCAAAGCATGAATTAAAAAAATGTGTGTTTTATATGTCGCCCAGGACCATGCATATCCAGCAGATGAGCTGATGCCTCTAACATGCAGAGGAAGAGTACGTGGCCTAGAACCCAGCCGAGGTGACGTGGACGACGCACTGGGAAAGTGAGTAGCAAACTGTCTTTGTTCCTTTAGATCTAATGTATTAATGGAGCAATAAAGGAAGGCCATCAGGCATTTCAACCTGGTAAATAGTTGCGGTGTCTCTTTGCTAGGTTCTCACTGACTCTCATAGACACTCTGGATACTCTTGTGGTGAGTATGGCTTTTGTGTATTTTTGGAGTTTAGTTGTCATTTTTGCAGTGTTTACATGTCCTTAATAAAAGGTAGAGAGAAATGTGAGTGTTGCTAAATATAAATGAACAAGGCCCTAATTAAATATTTTTGGGGTCAGTCCTTTTAATTCCATTTTTAAACAGTGAAAAAGTCTGAGGCTGATTTTTACAGTCCTGTTCTATTTCTCATTGTCAGCTTTTGAACAAGACGACAGAGTTTGAGGCTGCAGTGAGGAGAGTTCTGTCAGATGTGAGGCTGGACAATGACATCGTGGTGTCCGTTTTCGAAACCAACATTCGAGTCCTTGGGTGAGACTGGGCTGGATTATAAACACACAGTTCCTGTTAGGAAATGGTTTATGTAATCTCACATTATAGTGACAGTGCTTTTCACACAGGGAAAAAAAACAGTAGCGAGAAGAAATCAGTGGTTGTATGTAAATCTTGATGTGTGTTTGATTTGTATATGTGCATGTCTGCAGCGGTCTTTTAGGAGGGCACTCTATGGCTGTGATGCTGAAGGAGAGAGGTCAACACATGCAGTGGTACCAGGATGAGCTCCTGCATATGGCCAAAGACCTGGGCCTCCGACTGCTGCCGGCATTTAACACCAGCAGTGGCCTGCCTTACCCCCGGGTGAGACTGAAATACATAAACTCAACCCCTAATCCCAGAAACAAATCTAAACACACTGTAATCTGTATAAGGTGGGATGTTTAACCAGAAACTAATACACACTTGGCTACTTGGTATTCCCAGGTTATTCAATTTTCATGTTTTTCAAATACAGTTGAACAAATTTGAGTTTACACACATGTACCCATGGTTGAAATTGGTCAAGCTGACATTTGTTTGTAGCATCCTGTCAGATTATGACTACATATTTACATTTTCTGCTTCAGTGCTCCATACACAGCTGTTACAGCTTTAGGAGCAGACATTTTCTGGCTGACTGGTTTTCACGCACAGGCTCATGCACACCAAATGTGACTCGATAAACATATTTTAAATCCCTTTGTTCCTGTTTAACAGGTGAACTTGAAATATGGTGTCAGGGGTCCTGAGACGAGGACTGGCACAGAAACAGACACTTGTACAGCGTGTGCAGGGACCATCATCCTGGAGTTTGCTGCCTTAAGTCGCTTCACTGGGGATCCTGTGTTTGAGGTAACACATCAAGTAATCAGATTATCCCATGCTTACATTCTTTTGGATTTTTTTCAGCATAGACACTGACATTTTAGCAGTAGACAGACAGGAAACATGGGAAAGAGAGAGGGGGTGTGACATGCAGCAAAGGACCCCTTCTTCCAAACCACATGTCTAAATTTTTTTCTTTCTAACTAACTGCAAATTCTCTGTCCACATTATTAAGGTGAAAACAACTAGAAATGTTGGTTGATGATGATGTTGGTTTACCACATTCACATTACACATCACCTATATGAAGTGATTTACACCATATATTGTTCAATAAATTACATGAGATGAAGATCTAAAACAGCAAAATAGTTATTAGGAATCATTTTATCTTTCGACCTCAATAAGTGAACGTATTTGACCTTTGTTAATTATTTTTAAGCAGAACTGCTTCAATACACAAACTTCCATTTTGTGTTTGTGGGTCTACTGTGATATTAAGCCTGATTTTTAACACATGTATGCATCACTGCTGTCAAAGAGTTCTTGAATTGTAAGAAAGCCCTCAGCTATTTAAATAGATATGTGTCCAAACTGAACAGCCGCACCCTTCAATTGGCTCATCTTTCTTCATTTAACTGCAGGCCAAGTTACACTGTGTCTTTTTAGTGTTCTTGAGGTCAGTTTGCAGAGACTTTCTTTTGTGAAACCGCCCTGTTGTTTTGACTATACATGATGTGAAAGACAATATCTGTCGTGTATTAACCAAATTTTTAACATTTTAACCTCATCACACTGCTCATGCTATATATAGATTTATGGACTAGGTGTAGCCTCTGAGCACTTTAGACCAGGAAAGTCAAAGAACAAGAGTTAAGTTTTCTGGACATGGACCAACTGATCACAAAGATAATGCAGCATATTAAATGTAGTTTGTGCCAAATAATATTTACTTTTACTTCCCTTCATTAGAAACCATTTTATGCCGCTTCCTTTTTACATGGTGAAAAACAGACTTAAATTGCTACATCATCCATTATAGACGTAAACTTTGAGCTCTTTGATTGGTCATCATTAGTAGTTGACGAAGCAGATTTGTTAAGCTAGGCATAAAACATTTGCCTTTAAACTGCTTATTTAAAACAACTGAAACATTTTAGGTACTGAAACGTATTATATAAAAATAAGCTAAACCTAGTGTTGTAGTCCATTTGTGAAAGGGCTGTAACATTATATTGAACCAGTATTCTTTGTTTTTGTTTGTTATTCAACCTGCCTCAACCTAAAAAATTCAAATCCTTTTCTTTTTCTTTGTATATTTTATTTGCATGAAGTTTTTGTAAAACCCCTTGATATATTTGCCTGTGATACAATGTTAAACCCTGGGACTGGATCATTTCCTGGCAGTGGTAGAATGCTGAACAAGCACAGAGTCAATCATTGTAATCATTCTAACAGTGGACAGCTACTGCAGATTGATTTTTATTTTTTAAGTCAATAATGCACCCATCTTCATATATGCAGGCCCATGCCCGGAGAGCCCTGGACTTCCTGTGGGAGAAGAGACAGAGGAACAGCAATCTGGTGGGAACCACCATCAACATCCACTCTGGAGAGTGGGTTCGCAGAGGTGAACGAAAGGGGGGGGGGGTATAACTGAGGAGATGGAGAGAAGGAAGAAGGATAACATGATCAACAAGTCAAAAGAGTGTGTCTGTTTGAAGATTCATATTAACAGTCCTGTATGATTTTTGTGTTTCCAGACAGTGGAGTAGGAGCAGGAATTGACTCATACTATGAATACCTGCTAAAAGCCTATGTCCTCTTGGGAGATGACCAGTTTCTGCAGCGGTTTAATATTGTGAGCACACACACACACACACACACACACACACACACACACTCTTCTAGGGCAGGAAACTCAATACATTTGTATCTGCATAAAAGCATTTTGTCACAAAGGCTTCTCCTTCAAAAGATAGCATTATACTTTTAAGTTACTGAATTACAAGGTTCAGTTAAGTCCTTCAGTATAAAGAGTAGCACTCATAATATTATGTTTTCTATATTTACTTGGATAAATACTTTATTCTTAACCTGACACTCATGTTGGTCTAATTTTGTATATTTATTTAGTTTTCTTTATTTCTATTTTATTCCACCAAGCAGCATATTTTAAATCCTTTCACTCTGTCCCACTTAGCACTATGCATCTATAATGAAGTACATTAGCCAACCTCCTTTGCTGCTGGATGTCCACATCCACAAACCTCTGCTTCCTGCACGCACCTGGATGGACTCTCTGCTAGCATTCTTCCCGGGACTGCAGGTCAGATTAGATCACGTGAATGGAAGCATTTACTATCTCTATTGTCTTGTGCCATTTCAGTAACTCTGTACATATTGTTTATACTGTATGTGATCCAGGTGTTGAAGGGGGATATCCGTCCAGCCATCGAGACTCATGAAATGTTATACCAAGTTACCAAGAAACACAACTTCCTCCCAGAGGTAATCTGTTTCTTCTGTGTCCAACTTAAAATACTACCTGGACGTTAACTGCACACACAATAAATTACTTGGTTTCATTTTACTGTTAAGTTGAATAACTATATAGCTTGTGTTGGCAGCCAAAACTGTTTAAAAATGAATAAGCTTGCATTGTGTGTGACACGGCTGCATTTGAGCTTCGTCTTTCTGTGTTAATTACAACGCTGGAATGGTGTGCTGACCCTTTGTGTCCTTCTGCATCTGTCCCCAGGCCTTCACTACTGATTTCAGGGTACACTGGGCCCAGCATCCCCTGAGGCCTGAGTTTGCAGAGAGCACCTATTTTCTTTACAAGGTAATTTATTATGGAAGGTGGACAAAATGGATACATTCTCTTTTCAGCATCACAGTACAGAGATAGATGAATATTATCATGTATCATTATTTTAAATGTTAAGTTGCTGCTTGATCACAAGTTTCTGGCATTAACCAAAATATCTAAAGCACTAGACTTTCAGAAACACCATCTCCATTTCTGCAGGTATTAATCAACCTCCAGCATACAGATCTGTAATTAGTGTTCATAATGGTCTTGTAAGTAATGAAGGAACATAATATGATAAACACAGCTGAGATAATTAGTCCAAGGAGTGTAAGTTACAATTTCGTGTTTGACCTGAGCTTAGTGGATGTGCTGTCCTCTTTTATGATTACACCACTGTCCTCTCTCTTTCTCTCAGGCCACAGGAGACCCGTACTACCTGGAGGCAGGTCGCACCATCCTGGACAACCTCAATCGCTTTGCTCGTGTTCCCTGTGGCTTCGCTGCAATGAAGGATGTGCGCACCGGGAGCCACGAGGACCGGTGAGAACTTGAGTATTTGCTGGATGATAGACTATTAAACTGCAACTGTGGACACATTCAGACATGCTTTACATACCATATGATGTTGTAAAGCATGGTATGAACTACAGCCTGTGCAAGGAACAAGCACAGTTTAAATACTGAGAAAGTGTGTTATTTATATCTTCCAGCATAGAGAATATGCTGGTATGATTTACAGTAAGAACATATTATGTGTCTGTCAATAGGTCAGGCTCTACTTTTTAATGCACATATTGATTATTTGATAAAAACACAGATGCTTTAAACATGCCCCATTTATTAACCCAATGCCCCATATTTTATGTCTGCTCTCTCCTCTTAGAATGGATTCATTCTTCCTTGCGGAGATGTTTAAATACCTTTTCCTGCTGTTTGCTGACACGGAGGACCTGCCTTTTGACGTGGAGGACTATATCTTTACAACTGAGGCACACCTGTTGCCTCTGTCCCTTTCCACAGCCCCTCACTCTTCATCTATTCCCTCAAATAGAACGGTAACTGTCATGAGAGATATTACAGTTACATCTGACAAAATGATGAAAGCCTTTATACAATCCATTTTCTAACAACCTGTCATATAATCATGATACCTCAGACGGAGGGGGAGCTGGACGACTCTAATTTTGATTGGACCTGCCCGAACACCCGCCTCCTGTTTCCTGACCCCGCCTTCCCTCGTAACCTGAGGGAACCCATCCGTAGCGCCGTGGATAAGAGCTGTCCCCGCCCTGCTGTTTACCGGTATGCAAACATACAGATATTATCAAGTTATATACTTTAGCTGCACTTATTTATTTTCCCTACATTCTGTATCACTTTCATTAAATTTCCTCTCCCTCCATGCAGGGAGCCTGGCATGGGCCGTCCGCCCCTGAGAGCTCAGGACTTCATGGCAAACAACCCTGAACATCTGGAGCTGCTAAGGAGGATGGGAGTCAGTCTCATCCACCTGAAAGATGGCAGGGTGCAGCTTGTACAGCACGCTACGCAGGTAAATAGTTTAGCAATAAGAAAACAACCACATGTTCTCATTAGTGACTGATTGTCATGAAAAACACAAAATTGATATAATTAATATAATATTGATAAATAATTATGTTTCCTAACAGAGTGCTTCACCTCTGCTTTTTCCATGTGTTCAAACAAAAAGGGGTGATATTGAGCAATGGTACCCCAATAATATTACCCATGATGTTTATGTATTATAAATGTGTGTGCCATCATTGAAACGGCAAGAGGACATGTTGTGATAATGGTGCAGGTGTATCAAGAAGGAACTGCAAGAGACTGTATAAATTTTGTGATAAAATCTTTGTTCCAAACCTGCAAATTACAGTGTTCTTTCCATCCAGACTTTTAAAAATTCCTCTCCTCTCCCACTCTGGCACACCCACACCTAGGCAGTGAGTGCTGTAGCTGCAGAGGACGGTGTGCGTTTCATGCAGGAGATGATGGAGCTGTCCAGCCAGCAGCAGAAAGAGCAACTGCCTCCCAGAGCCATTCAGATCGTCTCACATCCATTCTTTGGCAGGGTTGTGCTGACCGCTGGCCCAGCGCAGTTTGGTACTGACCTTTCCAAAAGTACCACAGGAGTAAGTGGGTTTTGTATCTTCACCAATTTGTCAGGTTTCAAATGGGCACTTAACTGTCCTGCTGCCTGAGAGAACCATTCATTATCCCCCTGTATTTTTGAGTGAGCACTTCTCCTCACAGAATATTTTCATAATCCAGACAGAAGGAAATATAAGGTTCAGTCCCAAGAGAGACCGCAGTACTGTACAGCATAACATTAAAGCATGTTCCTTGATTGTTTGCAAGTATTCACCTCTTCTGCCTCCTTTCTTCTGTGTATAGGTACGAGGCTTTGTGACTGTGGCTGAACCCTACAGTGGCTGTTCTGAGATAACTAATGCTGATTACATCCAGGGCCACATTGCCTTGCTCCAGAGGGGTCAGTGTATGTTTGCAGAGAAGGCCCGACACATTCAGAAGGCTGGTGCCATTGGAGGCATTGTCATTGGTGAGCACAAGCAGCTAATGACTCAAAGCGGAAGATATCAATGTGATTAGGGCTCAATAAGTAGATTATTTTAATGACTGTATAATAAATATGGAGATCATGCTGTCAGCCAACATATTTCTTTTCTGGAAGCTGCCATCTTGCTGAGTCTGTGCAGTAGAGTCTGTCGCTGCTTGATGGGGGTCTGAAAGTAGCAGTCACAATCATGACATCACACTCCCTTTTCATATCAAATAACTAATTACAAACGTTTATCAGAAAAATTAGCACATGAACAAATATCAGTGTGGTAAGACCTACCTAAATATTTTTTAGTTTGGCTCATGTCCCATCTGCTAACATAGAGTGGGTTGGATTAATGCCTATACTGCCAGCCACCAGGGGGCGATGAACATGTTTTGGCTTCCCTTTTTGGGAGCTGTCATGACATCCATATTTATATACAGTGGTCCTGTATAAGATGACTGAATAATAAAGTTTCTTTCTTCAGTCACAAACTTATTTAAACTTAATAATAAATGAAATAATAGTTTCAGTAATAATCAGTATTGCACCATTGTCATCAAAAGTCACATTTCTTTGCAATGGATTTAAAATTTAAAATGTCAGTTTAACTTAACTCAAAGCAATAATAGTAGGTAGTTAATTGATTTGATAATTATAATAATAATTTTTCTCCTCCTCTTGGTCTCTTCCTTTTCTCCCAGATGACAACGAGGGCAGCAGCAGTGACACGGCTCCCCTCTTTCAGATGGCTGGGGATGGCCGCAGCACAGATGACATCACCTTGCCACTTCTCTTCCTCTTCCACAAGGAGGGCAACATCCTGCTGGAGGCACTGAAGGAGTACAGGGAGGTGGAGGTGTTGCTGAGTGACAAAGCCAGAGACAGAGGTATGACACCCCTCATATGCTTTCTAAATACTTCTTTGTTCTGTTTATCTCTCTTGAAAGTTTGATCACATCAGTGTGCTTCTATCTCTCCACTGACTGAGTCTCATTATGTGCTGAGCTTAAAATAAAGATGAGGTGCAGGGATTCAGGCATTATTTGAAATCTTTAGAGATCATGACTCATTCCAAAGCCACCCACCAGCTGTGGTTATAATGCTTCATGGTGGAGGTTTTACACCTTTATCAATATTACATCCTAGTCCCTTTCCTTTTTTTCCTCATTTGTCAAATCCCTGTATTCCCTGTGTTGGACTGTAACGGTGCCTCTCCTCTATTGTCTTTCTTGATTTCTCTTCTGTGTTTTGACAATCCTCTCACCTTTTGGATGAGCAGCAGCCATATTCAAAGGTAAACCTCTTCCTGGCAGCCTGATTGAGGGCAGTAAGTATCTCTTCTTTTCCCTTCTTTCTTCATCTCTTAGCCACCAATTTCAGCCTATCCTTTTCCTCTATCATTTTTCAGTCTTTAATGCCCCCTTATCTCTCCACCCATCCCCTTTTCTCAGTCTGCCCTTCAACCACAGGATTCTGTTTGTATTTGACGGAGAAGCTTAGTGCCATCACAGTGTTGTGGTGTTTGTTATATCCCCTCTGGGAGCCCAGGAGCATGACGGCTCTTATGTTTTAAAAAAAAATATATCACTAGAGCAAACCAGTTGTTATACAAGGCAGGATTGGCAGGATTAGACCCCACTTTTAGGTTTCTATCTACGCCATGAACAGCACATTTAATATTAATGCAGCTTTTGGTCAGTTTGTCTTGATATTAACTACATTTACATTTATAAATTCGGTTTGCCAAGAAGCTTAAATAGAGACTACTATAATCATAAGTAACCTGCAGCACCTCAAGAGCTGTTAGGGATTTGAGCAGAGAGGCTTATAGGACAGCCACTTGACCACAGATCCTTTGCTTTATGACTTGTCTTTCTAACCACAAAACCAGCATGACACTACAACCTTCACATAGCTGTAACTGAATCATGTAAGCCTTTAAGTTATTGTCATTGTCTGTTGCAGCTGTCTCCTGTGTATTCCCTCAAATGTGTAATTAAAATCACTGACCCGTATTTTTAACACATTTTACATCAAGCAGAGAAAAAAAGTGGTCACATTTTTAGGAATTATAACACATCAGATATTTCTTTCCTGAACCTGATCTGCACAGAATTCACAGGACGCTCTCTTGCCAGATTTCTTTTTCTCAGTTGACTCTCAGTTTGGTTGCGCCGCTATATGAGAGAGGCTTTATCCTGCAGGAAACATGACTCACCATCAGCATCGTGCTGTTATAGTTGACAGCCCCTTGATGAAAACTGTTCTATTTTTGACTGAGAATGGCTACCAGCAGGCATGTTGTATAGATTAGTGACTGAGGAGGAGGAAAAGAGAAGTGTGTGTGTGTGTGTGTGTGTGTGTGTGTGTGTGTGTGTGTGTGTGTGTGTGTGTGTGTGTGTGTGTGTGTGTGTGTGTGTGTGTGTGTGTGTGTGTGTGTGTGTGTGTGTGTCTTCATCTTTTTTTCTACAGAGCAGTTCAGTCTCACACCCTTGCTGTCTTTTCAGGTGTGGACGTGCAAGACGCAGAGGAGGATTGCCTAACTGAGTCAACCACTCCCACCTCCTTTGAACCTACTACCCAATCGCAAATCAGCACGGTGGAGCTAGACGAATCTTCTCCTGAGGATGTTCCGCCATCAGGAGAGGAAGTTACTCCTGTAGAGGAAGACACTAGTCCCGCAGAGGAAGTTAGTCCACAGGAAGAGGTAGCTCATCCCACAAAGGCAGAAACTGATGTGCCACAACCTAAAGGGGAGAAAGACTTGAAAGAGGAGCCCAATGGCGACACAGACTCCAGCAGCCAGTCAGTGGATGAACTGCTAGCTGATTGGCGGGAAGACTTGGAGGCGTTCCAGCAGATGGAGAAGGATGAGCTCTGACAGTTGCCCGACACGTTGTGCACTGTGACTGTGGTTTGATCCCACCGTGGGAAGAAACCCGGAGGGAGCACATCTTCACCCGTCACCAGCCTCAATCAAACACTGAAGAAATGAGAAGAAGCAGGAGAGAAGCCTTTTTTTTTTTTTTTTTTTTAAATCGACTGTTTTCATCACTGCTTCTTCTCTTGCCCTCTGTGGATGGCATCAAGTGCCAAGGCAGCCCACATACTGTGTATCTGGACCATAAGGGAGTCCTTCTTAGCCTGGTAGATGACGGATGAGAGACCAGGGTTCTTACCTCACATTCTCATGCAGTTTCTGTTCATGTGTCATAACTAATCCTAATGAATGACAAAGACCAGACTGTATGTGTCAGCGTCTCACTTTCCAATCCAAATTACTTCTCACACTGTTGTTCTCTCTATGCATTTTTGACTCCTTTAGCTCAAATGAATGCTGGTTCAACAACTACTTTTAGACTAATTAATCCATCGACCAATTTGTTTTATTTAAAAGCGATGACTTATTTGTGATGCAAAATTAACTGTTTTCAGTGGTTTGGGCCTAATCATATGTACACACTGATGGTTAACTAAGACTTAAGGACTTGATTCAATTAAGGGTCGGTGACATAATAAGCTGCAAGATATTTTTATGGCTTTATGGTAGACAAATTCAACACCAAACTTAATCTTTCTGGAGGATATATGAAGTCATCTGTCAGTGTAAATATGTATTTGTCAAGATGTATTGATGGAAAAAAAAAATAGCGTTGTTTGCTCAGGTTCTGGTTCAACCCGCAACCAACAACCTGTGGACCATATTGGGTGGAGCAGACACACCCTCAGCAGTGCGTTGGGATTGATTACACCCCCGTGGATCGCCACAGGAGGGTGCTATATGATCTGTCTGTCATGCTGTAGCTGCTGACTGACTGAAAGGAGCAGAAATAAGCCAATAAGTTAACAAGATGAAATAAATAAAAATTGAGAGGGAAACTGGAAAGACTGACTTGATTCTTTGGATTTGCTGTTTGATGACTAAATGTTTGGTTTTAATGCAAAACTGTCAGTGAATTTGTAAAATGGAAGCAGAGTTATGATGGTTGGGTGCATACACAGCTGAATCCAACACAAGTTTCTGATTTTACTGTAAACCTTAACTGTCTTACCACTTTTTAATTATGTCAAAAGGGCTTTATGGAATATTTTGGTCATGTCCTTCACTGAGAAAATGGTGTAAAGAAAAAAAACAACAAAAAAAACATGCTGACTTTTAGAGGAAAGCGGAATATTTGAGTGGAAGCTGAAGATTTTATTTTCGAATCAGTCAGCGGACACCCACACAGTCCAGTAAACGTGACATGTCTGGAAAATTCACATAATGCACCGTATACTATAGCATTACTGTAAGATGTGGTGGAGGAGGATCTCACAGCTTTTCATTCAGGAAAAAAAGCAGCAAGTAACTGATAATACTGTGAAATTACATTACAAGGTACAGTACATACTGAATAATCCTTAGGGATAAATCTGCAATAGCAATACACAGAATAGAATACAACAATAATAACTAAATAAGGATAGGGATTAGTATAATGATAAAAATAAATATTCTAAAAGACTGAAATACACAGGTGTGGAAATGTATAAATCCTGCAACATTCAAAGTGTTAAGTAAAAGTACACAAATATAAGTAGCAATACTATCATAGTGTTATATCACTGTATATCATATTGGATTATTATTATTGTCATTATTGATGATTTAAAACAGTATTAGGTGGAGCTTATATAACTACTTAATGTGTAGTTTGGTAGCTTAATTTTTTACAATGCATTATTTTCTATGTGGTCACTTCTCACTATTACTACTAATAATAACTTTATATAGCACCTTTTAAAACAAAGTTACAAGTGCTTTACAATCAAAATATGATACAAGTAAAATATCAAAAATTAAAATATTGACAATATATAATAGTGGCCTATAATAACACAAGTGTAAAAGTACAATATTTATACATGTAGTTGAGTAAAGTAGCATAATTACTTGTACTTATCTTCTTCCCACTATTGCATTAAAGTTGCAAACATCTTTATATGAAGGGGGAAAATATGAAAACATAACTGATGTATAGTAAATGTTTGGTCTGCATAAATACCAGCAGTTCCTTTTCATTTCTGGGAGCCACAATAAGGAAGCAGCTCAGGGTCCGGCAGTGATTGGTGAGTTGCTGGGGCACTCCTCAGCAAGATGGCTGCATTGCTGCGCGCAATAGTGGCATCCTGGTGAAATGACGCAAGCCACAGTTTACGCTCAGTCCTCCAGGCTCTGAGCTCTCCTGTCTCCATAGCGCAGATCCCGCCCGACGCAGCCGGAAGACCGACCGGCTAAACCTCCAGTGGACCGAGCTGCACCGGTTCATCTGAGTAAGTACCAGCGTGTATCGCTCGTTAATTGTCTCCCAGAGGTGTCGTGTATCCTTCAGTAGAGAAAAAAAGCACGTCCCTGCTCGTGCTTTCTTTCTCTCTTTACTCCTCTCTTTTGTTGTTGCTTCCTGAGAGTACCGTGATTACCCGGCGCTCTCCTTCCTGCACACACGGGGCTTCTCATCAGCCTGTGTCGATGTTTTGATGTCGGGTGGAGGGGGGATTAAACGCAGCTTTATCTCAGCTATTCCTGGCAGCTAAAACACAGGAGGACTCGAAGGAGATTGTGTACGTTTCTCGTATTTTTTTTTGAGTGTGTGAATGTGCTCGCACTGCTTGAACAACGTTGGCTCAGCGCATTTTCAAATTTTCCACACATCCTGGTTGGTTGTGCCACCCTGTCCCGCTGCTCCCTCTCCCTCCGTCTGTCTGCTGCTGGAGCCGCCGCCGCCGCCGCTGCTGCTGCTGCTGGAAGGCCGTTTGTCTTTGGAGAAACACTCAAACAGAGGGGAAGTCGGACCTGGGCTGACAGAGAGGCTACATGCCGTTAACCTTTTGTAGAAATGAAACTATGTGTACATACACTGAGACCGTTTGCACTGCCTCTCTGCCCTCAACTCTGCCTGCCTCCCCCCTGTGGGGAACAAAGCGCCCAGTGTCTCCCTGTAGCGCAGCTGGACACAGCTGTTGAGCCGAGCTGCAGCTCTGCAAGCCCCCAGGACAGGACAGCACAGGGGATAGCTCTGTGGCCAAGGCCAGGAGCTCCTGCTGCCCCTGCTGCTGATGTGCTGCCTCCCAGCTCACATATAGTCTGCTGTGAGAGGAGAGTAACGTTAGAAACCACTGAAGGCAGCTGCATTACTGTATGTAGCAATGTGTCTGCCTCAGAGGGAAGACAGGAGCTGCTGGATAATATTAGGATAAGTCACAGTGGCCAGAATTAGATTTGATATATAGGCTCATTTGCAGCTCATTAGGTAAAAGTTAGCCTGAGTCTATTTCAAATGCATCCTTCCTCACTTCCTCAGACATTATTAAAAAACATCACATTGCCAAAAGGGGCTCAAGAAGTTCCTGAATACCTTCCTGGACACTGTGTTTAAGTGTCCCATAAGGCCACTAGCTACTGTAGATTTTAGCCTGCGATCAACCATTACATCACCTTTACATCCATTAGGTGGCTGCCCTGGTGTGAAAGTAGGTTGGTGTGGCGGGGGGTTGTGGCGCATACCCCCCTGTCACCAGCAGCTTACATCAGGGCTACAGTATATAGGTTAGCAATCCTGTGAGTGGATGTTGCAAGTCCCCCTCCCCTGCTTTACTCTTGATTTATCTGTCCGTCTTCATCTATCTGCCTCCATCTGCTTTTCTCTCCTGCCCCTCCCTCGCTTACTTATCTCACAGACTGTGTGTGTGTGTATGTGTGTGTGTGTGTAAGAGTTTGTGTGTACGTGCTTATGAGACGTTGCTCACATATGGCTTTTGGTTCCGTTGGTTATCAGAAGAGACAGTCTCATTCCTCCTCACTCTTTTCTCTTTCACTCCGTCTCTTTCTCAGAGGCGGGAGGATCTATTATTAGTCCTTCTCTTTCTTCTTCGTCCCCCTCAATCATCATCACTATTATCATCATCACACATACCCCCCCCCACCCCTCACCCCGTCCCTCCAGCCTGTCCATCCGTGGCCTCTTCACCTTGAGCTGATTAACAGTATAGTTTAGGTGATTGTTTGGGGCTCTGTTTGGGTCATGATGCAACACCTGTGATGTCACCGTGTGAGTAGGTGGAGGGTTTCCATGGTTACCAGGATGTCTTCTGTGTCTGTCAGTGTTTGTGTGTGGGTGTGGAAAGGAGTTCCCGTGACCGTCTCTTTACTTCAAGTTTGTGCTCTGTCTGTGGGAGTGCTCATGCTGTCAGGTGTGATGAGGTAGTCTATATTGCGGTGCAGAAAGCACTAGGCCAGCACAACACGATCTCTCTGGCTCCTGTGTGTGTGTCACTTTGACTGATCGGCTTGCTGGCCTATCAGTTTGTCTATCTGACTGAATAATCAAAGCCTAAGCAGTAAATGTTGCAGCATGAAACCCCGAAAAACTGCATTTTTGTCACCTTATCGCCTGCTTTGTTGTCTGGGTCGTACACACGTGTTTGTGTGTGTGTGTGTGTGTCTGCATTGCAGCTGACGTGCAGATCAGTGGACATAGGCTATTTCCTCCCATTGGTCTACCTCCTTACTGCTCACTTTGAGTCAGAGGGGGTCGGTCGTGCAGCCTTTAGTCCACATGCATGCTTTGTGTCACATGATAAAGCAACATATCTGTGTCCCTGACTGTGTTTACAGTGCAGTTTGTGTTCAGAGTCCAGTTGGGTTGGGACAAGGAGGGTTCAGTAGTGATTTAGCTTGCCATCCCCGCCCCTCTTATCTCTCATTCTTACTCCTATGTTCACTCTGAAGCGCTGTGTGGATCTCTGCACAGATTTTTCCCATCATTTTTCCTAGAATGAATCTGTTTCCCACCTCCACCGTAGATAAAGTGGTCTCTGATTGGATCACTGCAGGCCCGTTCCTTGATAACGATAAATCCTCAGTTAGATTGATGTGAGAAGACAAATGGAGTGTTCAACCTTCAATAAAAGCCCCTTACATTTAATATGAAGCTAGGGAAATGTAAAATAACTTCAAGCATTACTAACTGTCTTGGATCAGATAGCCTTGAAAATACAATGTGTGTGCAGTGATTGAGTTACTTCATAGTTCCCATGTGCACAAACTACAAGAGCTTATTACTTTATGCAGTATTTAGATGTTTCTGTGTAACATTAGTTGCTTTTCACACAATATGGCATTGCAGGAGGAATTAAACAAAGTCTTTATGCTGCTTGATGCATCAACATTGCTTTTTTATAGACAGATTAGAAATTACAGAATCATCTACTGTAGTGTTCTTATTCATCAACTTTGAGAGTCATATTGTGATGAAACAGTGCTGGTTATTTTGTCAATTAGTCAATTCAGCATTTTCTATTTAAAATGTCAGAAAGTAATGGGAAGGCCCACAGCCCAGGGTCAATATTCAAATAGTTTGTTCCTGCAGGATTCAAAATCCGAGGCATCAAGTCCTCAAAGTTTGAGAAGAACCTCCAAATGTTTTGGCTTTTAAAATGACTGAAATGATCAGCTGTTTACAGAAATATAGCTGCCGATTAACTTTCTGTCGAATGGCTACTTTTCAGACTTCTGAAACAGCTAATTGATTAGTGATAATTCATTCATTCATTTAAATCATTTTTTTTCAATCAATTGCAAACATTCATTATTGTCAGTTCCTTTTTTCTGAAGATTTGCTGTCCCCCCCCCCCCCCCCATATTATATAAAACAAAATATTTTGATGTTGTAGACATACATAACAAGCGATTTGAAAATGTCACCCCGGGCACCTGTGGAAATTGTGATGAGCATTGTTCACTGTTGTATGACTAACAACTAATCCAAAGCGTTAATAATTTAAACAAGAAGATAATCGACAGATTAATCAATAATTAATACAATCATGAGTTGCAGGCCCTCTTTAAATTTCTAATGTACCAAATGAATGAGTTTGAGGCAAGCTGTCATTTGAAAACAAAACACAAATCACTTTCTGTTGAGTTTGGTCTCTTGTAATGCATAAAAGTGCACCACTTCACCTCGACCACCTGCTTTAACATAATAAAACATGAATCTTTAGGGAAAAGATGACCATAAACATAATACTTTTAATGAATGAAGTAAACTTTTGATGAAATGAGATGTGTCAGGACTTGTGTGGCTCACCACCTTGGCACAACCATTTCCTGGACAAAACCCTGTTATATGATTTTGCATACATTTGCAATTTTGGGACTAATATGAATAGAGGGAAATATCCCAATTAATATTCCGATAAAGGTTTCAACCATTTCACACAATAATGTCAGCTAATTGTGAAGCATCATAAGCTCATGTTGGCTGTCATTTGTCTCTTGGACACATGATTAAAAACTGATGAAGGGCCCGTTGAATGAAAGGCGTCCTTGCTGTAGTGAGGGTACCACTGTGCTGGACAATAGATGAGTAAAAGCACTGGTTTGCATCTGAAAGAATAACATTGTGGCGATCACACCAGCTATGTTGAGACATGAAATACAGGCTCATCTGCAGCTGGTTGTTGGTGAAGGACTACAGCAGGCAAACATCTCAATGTGTTTCATTCACACCCAGACACACATCCGGAACGGCGTTGCCAATTATCCTGCAGCATGTTCGCCAATTAGGCATAGATTGATATTTATTTGTTTTTTCAGCTGTGGTAATTTCAAATGAATATTAATGCCGGTATTCTTTTATTTTGCCGGTTGGTGTGTTAGCAATTCAGATGGATTTGGAAGAGAAAACATAAACATGTTTGACCTTGTGTGGCTGCTGTGTTGGAGAAGTAAAGATCTATTGTGTGCAACCACACAGCCATGTGCAACTGTCTGTTAGTGGATTTGATGAGCAGGCACACGCATACTGAACTTGAATATGTCAATGCAATGATGGGAAAACCAACCATAATGCTGTCCTCTTTATAAGCCCAACATGAACATTTAGAAGCAGCTGTTTCACTTTTGAGGAACTGAAGCCGTGACAAAAAAACCGCAGGTGCTGCTAAAACCAAACGTACCTTTTTAAATACATCTTAAGAATAGAACAAGTTCTCATATCAAAGGTTGGCCAAAGCACTTTGCAGACTGGTTGATAGAAGAGTTAAACTTTATCACTTAAAAGCTATTAATGACCCACCTGATGCTGTAGTTTTATTCTCCCTCTGAGGAGTTTGAATCTTTAATGTCAGTCTTTCACAGGAGGAAGTCATGATATTGCTGGAACATTTCTTCCCACTTTTTCACCCTTTTGATCCTTCTCTTTACCAACCAGTCACCTTGGACTCTGACCTGCTTTTACCTCCCGACTGGAAACGGCTGAACAGAGGAGTATTGGAGGGAATAAAATGAGCTTTTGCTCTTTGAATTCACCTGGCTCTCGAGGATTGAGGTGTACAAACTCCAGCCATTAATGGGCCTTGGAGGAGATATTTTATCCTAGTGTGTATTGGGTAGAGCAATCCCTTGTGGTTTGGTTTAGGTATACCTGTAGCAATATACTGTAGCTCTATAAAAACAGTAGGCCATATGTGAATTAGAGTACAGTAGTGACAGGAAATGGTAAGAGCAATGCAGACGTCTATATTTCGACTCAACTGTTTTTTATGGGCCTAGACATAAAGGCCTTCTGCCAAAGTAAACAGTATGTATGTAACAACTCAACTGTCTTACCACACCATACCAGCACATGTTGTAGCTATGTGCAATATGTCTTTCATTGTCAGTCACAAGGCCAACAGAACAGAGGAGCTCCTGTGTGTAGCAACCCCCCCCCCCTCCCCGTACCCTCTTTGACCACTTGTCAGCCTCATTATAACAGTGAGGAAAGAGGAAAGAGCCCCTTCTCACACAACAGCAGGCAGTGACACTGACAACAGAGACGCACACTTTTAAGCAACACCACACCACTCAGGAGAAACCTTCACTGTCCACTCGCCTGTGTGCGTTGGCACGACTTCCCGGGCTTGTCAGACTGATGGAGTGCTTAAACTGGGACAGGAGGAGAGGTGCAGCATTTGCTGCCTGGCTAGAGTAAATATTATGGCGCGTTGGCCCAGGAGTTGTGCTGAAACTCTGCTCTGTCACGGAGGAGAGAGGCAAAGAAACACAGCAGTGACTCTCCACCGTTTTCGTGTCGTGAAGTTGCTTTCAGGTATGTAATTTAGATTGCTTTTACTGTAAGAGGCAAACATACTGTTCAGTTTGTTAGGTTAGCCATCAGTGGGAAGTGTCTGCAGCTGCATCACTGTTGAGTAATATGCACAATATATGCCGTGCGATGATGTACAGTATATATTTGTCAGCTGTCGTTGATCTTGCCATTCAGTTCATACTGTGGTCGCTATCACTTTAATATCTCTGGGTCACTGGTAGGCCTTTGGCTGAATTCCATTTAGCTGCTTCAGTTTCAGGGTCCTGATCCTGTGCATGCTGGCTCACTGTCACACTGTCATAGTTACTGGGACACTTGAATAGAGCTGAACAATGGTTTGTTATTAGTAACACTTCTGCTTTTACTGCTGTGACAAGTCAAAATGTCTCAACTGTCTCGTTCTTGTCGTGTGATTTAATCCATGAACAGTCACTTACAGGGGTCAATAAAGTGCTTTTTTTATTATTATTTTTTTATGATTATTATTATTAGTATTATTTATTTTTGCTTTATGATATGAAAGAATACCACAACAGAGGATAAACATAATACAAATAAATACGGTCACAATTGAATGGTTTGGACATTTTATATTAGGGATGGGCCATGTAGAGAAAAGCTTCTATAGAGGTCATTTTGATGGGTAAATATTAATATGCAGTATTGTGCCTAAGTTTTAAGCACTAATGTGAGGATGCTTCAAAAACAATGTCATGAATACTTCTCATTCATCTGCTAACTTCATTCAAAGGGCAGTAAACAAAAGAAGCTTAAATTAAATCAATATTTGATGGAAGCATGCTTTGCCTTTAAAAACACAACTAATTCTCTTTGGTACACTTGCACACAGTTTTTTGAAGGTTCTTTTGAGGTTGGTTGTTCCTGCATCTTGGAGAAGTTACTGCAGTTCAGTGGATTTAATTGTCTCAGTTGCTTCTGTCTCTTCATGTGATCCCAAACTGACTCCATGATATTGAGATCCAGGGTTCTGTGGAAGGAGGCAGTACATCTGTTAAAGGACTCCTTGTTGTCAGGGGAGATGTTTAGGGTCGTTGTCATGCTGCAAAATAAATATGGGACCAATCAGATGCTGGCATGACGATATTGCATTATGGAGAAGACTCTAAACATCTAAAGTGCCTAAAACATTTGCACAGTACTATATATGTAATGTGATTTAGTGAAATATCTGTCCTGCTGTCATATGCATAATCACATTTGTCAACCCCATTTTAGGTTTCTTGTAATGTTTCATAGCAGAGGTAGGATACCTCACTTAAAAAAGAGTCATATCATAAATCTTGATATATTTTTATGAGGTAAAACACAGCAGATACACTATTTCAAACAGTGCCACCAGGCCATATACAGTATATTTATTTAGTGTGACTGTTGTTTATCTAATTGGATCATGAGATGAGATTCTTTGGGTAAACATGATACTCAGTCCTGTTTGACTCACAGATGAGCAAAGAGCACCGATAACATATAACAATTCACTGACTAGCTCAGTTCACTTCAATTGAACACAGAGCCTCAGAGCACGACTCAGCACTAAGCAGTGCATCATGATGAAGCAGGGTGTGAATCTCTGCGCTGTCACAGGTGGGTTTACTGAAAGACCTGCCCCGCCGTTCTGAGTCTCCCTGTGGCTTTTACCGCAGCTGAAGTCATCACTTCCCTTCCCTGGCTTTCAAATCTCTTTTCTTTCCAGGAAGCTGAATCACAGCCGGGCACTCCTGTCCTGTTACAGCAGCTTTATGATGTGGACTGATAAAACTCAGACAGCAATCAATGCCATACAGAAAATAACCTGCTCCATGCCTCCCTTTAAAAAAAAAAAAAAAAAAAAAAAAAGTAGTACTAGTATTCTTCTCTCTCTCTTTCACTTTTGTCCAGCCAGTTTTTCAGGCTCTGTGGTTGCTCTCTCTGCCTCTGGCACAGTCTGCTGTTTGAGAAACCTTAGCAGCATTGACTGCACACTGCTCAGCCTGTGTGCGCACTGTGTGTTTAAGCAAGCGTGTACGCTCACATCTCAATCCACAGTCCTTTTTTCGAGTTCCTCCTTTGACAAACTGACTTCTAAAGGAGGCTTATTCACACAACTGAGAGTAGGTCACGTCCCACCTCCAGGTATGCAGACACGGGCGAGTCTGCGTGTTTGCCAAACCGTATTCATATTAAGGGTTTTATTATTTACCGTGTATTTAAAAAGAGTTAGAGACCTTTTGTGTTGCCGAGACTTCAACTATATTATTGTGTTGACATATTTAAGATCGCTTGCAGGGTGAAACATCGACATGAGGCTCTCTGCCAAATCTGGCGCAAGTTCAGCTTGAAATGACGCAAGCCCTGTGAGCTGACATCATAACATTATTTTTATCTCTAAATTAGGCTACTACTTTGCTTTGGCTAGTGTGCCCGCGATGGATGATAAGCATCTGGAGCGAGTCGTATGAATCCCGGAGTGTTTGTGTGCCAGTTAGTATTAAGAACTCTTATCCCCTTCAGAAATTGGATGTTTATCAGATCAAGTTGGCTCAGCTTGTGTATATGTGTGTGTGTGTATGTGTGTTTGTGTGTGTGTGTGTGTGTGTGTGTGTGAGTCAGAAGGAGACAGTTGGTGTGAGGATCTTAGCTGACTTGCCAGACTAAGTTTGTCCTGTTGACACACTTGAACGTCTACAGCGGTGTAGGCAAAACTCGGAGGAGCACAGTCCAGCTGTCCTGTGGGTTAAATCAACACCGAGCAACGCCCCGCTGCGGTCTCGCATGTGGCACCGAGCGGCTCATTGGGTAGAGCTCGGGCTCGTGTGTTTTGATTCCAGCTGCAGTTGCCAAAGTTGGACACACATGCAAAAAGCTAGTATGTGGATGCAAAAGAGTGGCACACATCTACATGGGGAGTGAGTTGAGTATTTGACAAGAAACAAAACCAAAAAACCTAAAAAAAATAAACTTGAGTTTTGTGTAGCAGAAGTTTGTTTTCTTCTTGTTTCCTGCTCTGGTAATAATCTTGTGAGCCTCTCAGAATGGGAACCACTGATTTTAGGATGAAAACTGAACATTTCAGAGAAGTAGTTTGGATTGGATGGTCATGAAAGTGCTGATTTTTCTTTTTTTTTTTAATCAAAACATGGAGCCAAATGCAACAGTGTGCATCTTTCGTCAGTCAACTCCCCAATCAAGCACCACTACCCCCCAAAAAAACCCTCAGTGATGGATTTTTGTTTGTGTTCAACACAACTAATTCTCTCACTAATCACCAAATGAACCCTGTGTCTATTGCTTTATTACAGACCTCACTGTTATTTATTTATACATGTATTTGGCTTGGTAATAGTCTGTCTACTAGCTGTGGCTCATATGTGTAGCCCATGTAATAGCAGCTTGGCTCACAGATTCATACAGCCTAGCATTATCCCTCCACACAACAATAGCTCTGGGACTACTAGGCCTATTTTTAGCCTGCTCCTTCTCACAATTTGATGTTTCAGTACACACAAATCAAAGCCTTTCACACAGATGCTGCCCAGACAGTGGAGACCCTTTGAAATTTAAAATCTATCAAGGCTGCTCACATTTCTCTATACGGTTGCTTCAGTGGTTAGAGAGGGGAGTCCTTGCGCTTTGCTAATCTAATATTCACTTCAGCTCTGCACTAATAACCCGGAGTTAAGAGAGACTCAAATGTTCTCACTCAAATCTCTCTCTCTCTCTCCCTCTCTCTCTCTCTGTCTCTCTGTCTCTCTGTCTCTCGCTCTGTCTATGTCTCTGTCTCTGTCTCTCGCTCTCTCTATGTCTCTCTTTCTTTTTTTTCCTTCGTCTTTTTCCTCTGTACAGTAGCTCCACAGTGGCTTCTTTACTTCTCTGCTTCACTGTGTTCTCTGGCAGGTAACACGCACCCCTGTGGCAGGGTTTCCAGGTACACACTTCATGCTGTTTAGCGCAGGATCCTCATTTAAACGAAGCTGTCAGGAGGCAGATTATGCTGGATGAGATTATTTTTGAAAGTTCGCAGCCAGTGTCTCTTGGCAAAGACGCGTCTCAGACTGCATTGAGATTTCCCAGCTGTGCGTATGTGTGTGTGTGTGTGTGTGTGTGTGTGTGTGTGTTTGATCTTGTCCTCCTCCTAGGTAAAACCACCTCTCACCTGCAGGCCCTTTTGAGAAATTCATGTGTAAACTCTGCTCAGGCTCCGGAGATTATTGTCATTTTACCTGAAGAGCTGAGAAAGAGATTTATATACAAATTCCTTTATCCTGAACATACACACACCTCATATATACACACACACACACACATTCACACACCTCACACACTCACATTTAAAGCAGCATTACAGGATTATTCGTCAAAACCTGGGTCTTCTATAGTTTTGGTCACCTGTTCTATCAGTAATAACATTGTACTTGACTCTTATTCAAGTATCAAGGAAACGGGAGAATTGATAAGTGATAAGCGAACAGGTGACTCGATATTTGTTGTCATGGTAACGTTACTGGAAGGCAGCGGCATGTTTAAAGGGCAGCAAAGAGGCTCATGTTAATTCACTATTGCTCCGTCTGTGGTGTTGAATCCAAAGTGCTTCCAGACATTACTTCTCAGATAGAGACGTGTCATGATCTTTTCATTAGGAAAGAGAACAACAGCTGCCTATAGTTTATTGATAGGACAACAGAGCATGCAGTAAATCAGTGTGGCAGAGCATTTAGTCATTTATTAAGGAAAAATGCTAAATATTTAGCTACTTGTTGCAGCTTCTCAAATGTGAGAATTTGAAGCTTTTTTTTTTGTCATACATGATAGTAAACTGAATATCTTTGGATTTTGAACTCAGACAAAAAGAGACATTTGAAGACATCTCCTGGAGCTCTAAGAAATTATAACAGCCATTTTTCACTATTTTCTCACATCTTATAACCAAATTGATTCATCAAGAAAATAATCCATAGTTGCAGCGCTGATCAAGTATTACATTTATGCACATTTGAATGGTAGTTTGAATAGATTAGAGGGGAAAAAAGTTAATAAGTGAGATCTGGGAGTGGTGACAGCCCTACAACAAAGTCCAACAGGGAAAGAAACAAGTTATCAGACAGTCAAGCAGGTTATAAACAAGCCAACAGTGTAGCAACATTACTAAACCTCCTTTAGAAGAAAGCGAAAATGAAAGTGAGCACATCTGAATTACTTGTTATAATAATCCCTCTTTCCCAACCTCGAAACCCGTATGATTGCTCATGTTCCTTTTCCCCTTTTGTATGTAAGTACGTTCCCAAATCTCAGCCGTAACCTGCTGTGTGTCATCTTATTATTACCAGTTAGGAGTGACACCCACAGCTACAACAGTAAGCCTCAATCCAACTGTACAGTCTTACAAATCTTACTGCCACTCCCTGGTCTCTGTCCACCTGCCTCTTTGAGTCGTGTCCAGCGAGACGGAGGACGGTGAGCCTCAGCCTAAACACAGGAGTAAACACTGGCCTCCTGTCAACTTCAAACGCTGCGAGGATCACTGAAGGAGAGGGAGGAGGGGCGGTTTGTGCTCTTTTGAAGCTCTGCACTTGTTTTCCTCCTCTCTGGTCTCTTTCTATCCCACCCATTTTCCATCCTTTTACTTCACCCCTGTCCCCCCCCATCATCTCAACCCACCTACTTCCCTCCCTTTCTTTGTCTTTTCTGTCTCTTCAGTGTTTCCATTCTGTCCAACAAGCCTCTCCACTCTTCTTCATCTGACACCTCCTCCCACTCTCGTTTTGTGTACCAGCACGGAAGATTACATTTCGGTGATGGGTAATCATTGCCTGCCTTTTTGTGTGTATGTATGTGTGTGTGTGTGTGTGTGTGTGTGTGTGTGTGTGTGTGTGTCTGTCTCCATTTTGGTAACTGGCAGCAGTCAGATGGGCTCCTTCAATGACAGCATATGGCGTGTGTGAGTGACATGGAGACTATCTATAGTGTAATGTGTCTGACAGTGTGCGAGGCCTTCACTGACAGTGCATGTGATTGACTGACAGTTAATATCTACAGCCTCATGTCAGCTGCCCTGCTGGGTGGGAGGGTCTCACTTTCCTCTTTTCTGAATAACTGTCAAGTTTCTTTTGCTCCCACCCCTCTGATGTGCAGAGATATCTGATTGGTTCACGGACAATTCAACAGGGCAGATTAAGAGCCACAAGAGGAAATGATCTGACTGACAGATTCATCAATTTTATTCATTTCTTTCTTGCAATAATCAAAATTGATATATGAACAATGAATCAACACAATATGTGGAAAGCTTTGCAGTACTTTATTTTGATGCTACCAAAAAATGTAATCATTGTGTAATTTATCAAATAGAAATAAATATTTTTAGGTTTCAGACTATAAAAAATGTGAGTGTTTCCTGCTTTTCTTCATTTTAGATCACACAGCTGACAATTGACCTTTTTTCCCTGTACAACAACTTCTTTTACTTTAGTTGCAGTAGGAGGTTTTGTGATGTGAATCCTAAAAACAATGAATATAAAAGCTAGAAAAATAACCAAATAGCTTTATATAATGAAATATAAATAATCAACTGTCTGATATTTGAATATATTAATGAAAATCATAAATGACAGCCCTGTTTCCAACTAGGTCATGTGATCTATTCATGCACTGGGCCACCCTGCTGCTTCTGCTCTCCACATGTAATAATGGTGGTTATGTTAAAGCCTAAAAGAGGGTGAAGTCATCGTCTGTTAAATTTTCATATAAATGCCCTCTTTGTCAGTCTTTTTTGTTATATTTGTGGCTCTGAGCACCCGGTGTGAGATAACGTCTGTTACTAAATTTGTATTTCTAAGAAAGTCGGTATTGCTTTTATAACACCCTGCTCTGAGGCATTTCCAACAGTTTGCGGTCGATAGCGTTGAACAGACAGGAGAAGCAAAGTCTCAAAAGCTGTTGAGCTGTGAGAAAACATTGCACAAAGCATTTTCACGTTGACGGAGCTGGTTTGTTTGACACTTACCACGAGTAAACAAACAATACAGTACTTCTGATAAATGACATCTGCATGGCACACTGTAAAAACACAATCGCAGTGTTCATTTTATTATGTTTGTCTTGCTTATAAAAAAGTCTGCTCTCTTCTGTTTTTACTCAGGTGTGAGTGCGATGAGGAGAGGCTTCAGAGTGTGAGGCCATGGGCTGCACCTCGGCCAAGCAGGTGTCGGCCGTGCCCAACGATGAGGAGGGACGCGGCAAGGCCTACAGCAATGGAGACCTCTTCACCGGTCAGTTTACACACACACACACACACACACACACACACACACACACGCAGGGATGTCAATAAAAGCTTCACAGCTCCATTTCACTCAGTTAATTGCTCAGTGTGGACCCATTGCCCTGTCTGCCCTTACAATATATTCTCTTCATTATAGCTCATAGTCCTCTGGCAGAGTTTTAAGTTCTCCATTTCAGACAGTAACTGTCAACACTGCAGTTTTATGGTGGTCATCCATGTTGACATACATGGAAGAGAGAGAGGAAGTAACGAGTTTGTGAGGCTGCTCACTCAGGTGTCGTGTGTCTTTAATATTTTAGTTTGTAGATGTGGAGAGAGAAAGAAATTGAGAGGAATGGACAGAAAAGCTGAGATTAGAGAGAGAAGGTAGAAGAAAGAGATAAGAAAACAGTTGAGAATTTTGTTATTATTGAATCAAGTTTTAAAAAGCATCAAATTCTGTTTCCCCACCACAAGGTCTCAGACATTCATTTAAAAATCTATTTCAGTCAGCAAAATCCAAAACGTTGTCACTACTGCTCACTAAAGCAGTTCCCACTGGACAAGTCAAGATTTTAGCTAAAACTTATTATTATTATGATTATGATTATTATTATTATTATTATTATTATTATTATTATTATTAAACTCCATTTTCACTGATTAATCCATCTATCTATTTCCTGCCGCTTATCCAAGTCCAGGTCATGTTAATTTAATTAATTCAGCCATTAGGAATTATTGTTACACCTTGCTATGAGGTACTAAAAAATGTGATATAATAATAAATAATTCAAGGCCTTCATTGTTCCAACTGCTCTCCATCATACTTTGATAATGGCTGGTATGTTAGGTCTTTAACAGTCTGAGTGGACGCTGTAGAAACCTGTTAATTGATGACTCCAGTGGTTTCCAACTGGGGTTAAGACCCTTCAAGGGGAAGTAAAATAAATGTGATGAGTTTTGAGTAATGAGATATAGAAGAAAAAAAAAGAGGAAAGGAAACACATTTCTGCTGAAAACAGAATTTCAAATTTCTATGAAAACATATATTTTAATCATTCTTTTTCGTTGCGAAATACTGAATACTTTCAACTCTAAAAGCTATTTGAGTTATAATCTGTTGCATCTCTCTCTCTCTCTCTCTCTCTCTCTCTCTCTCTCTCTCTCTCTCTCTCTCTCTCTCTCTCTCTCTCTCTCTCTTGTTCTGTATTAGAGTTTTGGTCAGAAATTGTTGATCTTTCTACAATGTTCTGACATTTTTTTTACGTGGGTGTAGCTCAGGTGGTGGAGCGGCTCACCCATTAATTGTAGGGTTAGGGTTGGTGGTTTGATTCCCAGCTCCTCCTGTTTATATGTCATCTAGTATCCTGAGTTACTCAACCATGACATGGCAAAAATGGAAGTTGCTTTGCACAAAACCATGCTCTACATCAATGAAATGTAATTTTATAGACTAAATAATTAATCAATGAACTGATAACCAAGGAATCGTGATGAATACGATCGTTAGCTGCACCCCCGGCTTCAATTAGAACTGGCAGACTGTTGTGCAATGAGGGACTGAAATGAGAGTGAGAGCCAGAGACATGATGAGAGCGCTGATGGGCGGCTGAGGGATTAATGGCGATTAAGAATTAGGAGCAACACTCTGGTATAACTGCACACGGGCGGATAGTGGTGGCAGATGATGATCCACAGGAGGTTCTCTCTCTCTCTCTCTCTCTCTCTCTCTGTCTCTCTCTCTCGCTGTCTCGCTGTCGTCCCTTTCTCTCTCTCTCTCTGTTGTCCCTTTCTCTCTTTGACCCTTTTCCCTCCCTCCTGTTCAGCCTCTCCCTCTCTGCGACCTCACTCTTGACTCCCTGCTCTTCCTCGTCCCTTCTGTTCTCTCTCCGACACGTTCCCCTCTCATATCTCCGCTCTCACGTCTTGTTTCCCTTGTCGTCTTTTAAGGAGCAACAGAATGAGGCAGGAGAGAGAGAGAGAAAGTGATAGGAGGAGTGTAGCGTGTTCCTTGAGAGAGAAAGAGAGGGAGGGAGAATGACGCTGTGTTGACACTGCTGCTCTTTTTTTTTTTCTCTCCTCAACTTCTCCGTCTCGTTTAGATCTCTTCTTCCCTTCCCCTGCTCAAGGCCTCGTACTCCTTCACTCTCTCTCTCTGTCTCTCTATTTTGGGTGTCTGTCCCCCCTCCCCTTCCCCCATCTCTTCCTGCCTTCATCTCCCAGTTTTTCTTCTCTCCAGCTCTTTTCCTCTCATCTCTGGCACAACATTAGGTCAGAACCTTGTGTCCTTTCACCTCCTTCCTCCCTCTTCCTCCCATGCTATCCCTCGCTTTCTCTGGCAGTTGGTTAGAGGGGGAATCCAGTGTGGACCAGACTACTGTTTGAGCTCATCAGCCTGTGTGTGCGTGTCTGTGTGTCTGTGACAAAAGCGACTGCTGACCCGGATAGCGTGGATTAGCCCCGATTTTTTTTTTTCTTCATCCTATCTTCATCCACTCTTATCTTTGTTTCTTCTGCACTTCTAGCTCCTCTCTACTGTATTGCATCACATCACTGTGTAGTCATTCTTTCCCACTTAAGTCAGAGCCCTTTCTAACCCCAGTCAAACTGGCTCACTGCATCCGGTGCACTTCTCATGATTGAGGCGGAAAAGTTTGGCCACTCAGCCTGCACACACATAAATATACCCCCAGTAGACTGTGGATGTCTGTGTGTGTGTGTGTGTACATGCTCACATATGTATTTGTGTATATTTTGTGTGTGTATCAATGCATTCAGTCAGACAGTGAACCCTTCTTGATCCGCCTCCAACAGATTGTCTGCCAGTCAGTCTGTCCTTGTGTGTATTTGTATGCGTGCCTGAGTGTGCGTGCCTGTGTGTGTTTGTCCCAGATATTCTAGCTGCCCGCTCTGCCAGACTCCGGCCACTAACCCCCCCCCCCCACCACCACCACCATCCTCCTCTCTTGGTCGCTCTCGCACAATAACCGGAAAAGGCTGAGCTCCATTACACAAACACTGAAGGACGACGAGGGAAAATAGCAACACTCTCCACAACATCATGCAATTGATGTCTGCAATTATCACAGTCGGAGGAGATTGGAGTGTAGATAGCGTTATGTGGTGCTGCATGAGTGTATGCAAGTAGACGTGGCACCCTAACATATACACAGAACACGGTGGCGGTGCAGATTTCACTGTTTGTGTTAGCTGTTGTGTTGTGGCGGCAGTACAGCTGAGTGGTGTAAGGGTCTGTCCTACCAACAGACTTGATCTGATGTTACTGACTGACAATTTGCAGTGTGTGTGTGTGTGTGTGTGTGTGTGTGGAAACATGACACAAATGTAGAGACAATAACAGGAATGTTGTTTAGGTTACAGATATTTCTTCGGTTCATTAGCAGTTCAAAGAAATGCTGTCACTTCAGTCATACTGTCTTCATCTCACCGATGAATTGGAGCTCAGTCCTTGGAAATATAATCATGTACCACTTTTCAGAGAATTCTCTCTTCTTCCTTGAGAAACTGGAAACATAAATGAAACACTGAAGTCACAACAAACACAGTGTCTGTGTGTTGCATGTGTAGGCAGTACAGAAATAGAGGTGCAGATAGTGACCTGAAGGTAGTGACCTTGAGCTGGAAGGATAAATGTGGATGCAGGAAGTGAGAGAGCAGCGCTTAAATGATCAGACTGTGGTCACACTAGGAACAGTGTGACTGTGGAGCATGGCGTCCCTGAAAAAAATTCTGCACAGTCTGAATTGAAAAAGAATGTGCATCCATCTCTTAAATGCACATAACAACACAACATGCACGTACATGGAGCTCTATATAAAAATGGGGGGTCTAAAAGTCTGAGACTACTTTCCCATTCAGACATTCTTAATACATATTGGCACACACCTTTTTTATATTTACTTTTTTTGTATTTTCAATTCCCTTCCTTTACTTGAACTGGTCCGTGGTGCTCTGAACCCAGCATGCCTCATGTATTTGTTTCTGTGTACGGGCCTAATAGGACATGTTCTCCCTCTCCTGTCTGACTGTTGCGAGTCTGGTTTGTGATTTGTATGCGCTAACGAGAGAGAGACCTCTCTGAAATGTGACTGCACAGTTAAAGTTCATTGAAAAGATCAAGTCCTGAAAATCACCACCATGTCCCATGTGACATCTGTGGCTTATTGAATGCACCTGAGGTCCACACATGAAATCAATAGTTAATGCAGCCAATCCATGCTAACATCATCAATCCACGGCCCTGTCGCCATCACAGAGCAGAGGTCAGTCTACTCTTCATAGTGCAGAAGTACAGAAGTGTCCGTCTCTGTCTGATAGTTTTGAGACACATTTAGAGCGTCTGTAAATTGCAATTGTGTTTTATCATCTATAATCACAAGATAATTCACTGAACTTTCTGCAACATTAAGCTAATGAGATGACTCTTGCTGCTTGCAATTGGAGGCTGTTTGTTCACATGTGCATGTCATGTATCATTTTAAATGTAGTCGGACTACAGGTACAGAAAAGTCTGATTGTCAGTGAATCAGATTTTTCTTTCAGGTGATTGTATTAGTTGCTTTTCAGTGGGTCATGAAAAACTTTCAGGGGGTCAGCAGCAATTTTAATAGTTTAGTTCCAGCAATGGCTTGAAATTGGCATCACAGTAACAGAAATGAAAAAAAATTCAATATGTCTTTTCAGATCAGTCAGTTTTCATCATTACATCTCAGTCAGCAGTAGGCTAGAGCATTTCTTTATATATTTCTTAACTGGTTGTTAGTTGTATTTTGTGTGTGTGTGTGTGTGTGTGTGACTTTGTATTCAGGTGTAAATGTCATGGCTAGGCTGGTGATGGCCTCGAGCCAGACTGGCCGAGAGGGAGGACAAACAGCAGGAAGGACATAGTGACATAGCCACAGGACACACACACACACACACACATACACACACACCCAAAGAAGGCTATTTAAATGACTCACACCCATACGAGCACTGCAGTTGCATAAAATGATAAACGTGCTGATTCAAAGACACAGCGCTGCTATCTGAAATAGAAACGTGCGCACGCACGCACACACACACACACACACACACACACACTTATGCACACGTAGTCAGTGTCGGTACTTTAAGGTCAGCGCAGTGGCGCAGCCTCTAATCAGAGATGAGAAATATGTCCACATCACAAAAATCACAGCTTCTCAAAATAGTTCTTCCCTTTCATCTTTCTCTCTCAGATGGTTGCCCTCCCTCTCTCCTAAATCGAGCCCGGCATCGCCGTGACGAAACACCCTTGTCATTTCTCGTGACAATGACATACACACACACACACACACACACACACATACACACACACACACACACTCACACAGCATGACCAGTTCTTGATCCTATCTAAATTGAAGCACAGTCTATGATATGATGAGTCTTGATGTGATGAAGCTGGGTCACTTTCATCTATCTATGCACGTCACATTAAGCTCAGTGAGACCGAAGCTCACCCAAATTATAAAATGACATTTTTCGCAATTGCTGCTTGGAAATGTCCATTCACATTTATTTACACAGCCCACAGCAGCAGCTAATTTTACCACTTCCTATTTGTCTGCATCCACCAATCAAGTTACAGATTATATAGCTTGAAATTTATGTGGATTGCCCCTGTAATATGCAGGAGAGCAGAGGAAGTGGCTCTTAATTTTGTTTCCTGCTCCAGCACTGTATATGCTGCATGTTTACAGAGCAGATCTTACCTCGGTGAGCCTGTGTAGTGTTAAAAAAACGCTTGTGCGTATCTCTGTGTGTGTGTGTGTGTGTGTGTGTGTCGGCATGTTCAGACAGGAGCCGCTTTGCTCTGACTCGTTTACATTCCTGAGACAAACAGCAGAAAAGTAGCCAACATTTGTTTCTCTCGTCCTCTCCTTCTGTTTCTCTTAATCTCTGCCAGCTTTCTCTCTTCCAAGTCATTTCAAATCAGCCGCGTTCATCTGACAAGTGAAGCCCATGTTTGGCTCGATAGTGATGAGATGTAGAAAACACAGGTGATCAAACACACACACACACACACACACACACACACACACACACACACACAGGCGATCCAGGTGATCCAGGTGAGAGGTGGATTGTGTGCCCCAGAGGGAGGAGCGAACCGGGCACAGGCCAACTGCTGATAGAGTGAGGGCAAAATACAAAGTGTGCAACAGATACGACTGAGGGCGTTTACGTGTGTGTGTGTGTGTGTGTGTGTGTTTGTGTTTATGTCACGTCACGGGTACTTTATCAGTTAAATGTCCAACAACCAGGGAGTCAGCAGAAATGCGGGTGTGATTGTATTGTTCCGCTCAAGGTTAGGTTGGTTCAGTCTGAAATAAAAGGTGCTATATGTTGAGTTTTCAGACATCATATCACTTTACATCACTGCCAAGTTTTAGTTTGATACCTTGGTATAAATTCCAGGAGGGGTTCTTCCTCTGGCTTTTGGTCTTTTTTTTGTGGCTTAATGCATTTGGCGCTGAAAGAATTAGGCTGTGTCTAAAGTCACTCTTTATCTTCTATAAACTCACTGGCCACTTTATGAGAAGCACCTTCATAATCCAATGTAATCTAACACAACAGCTGTGCTAGAAGTTCTGCATTTACAAAGCTCAGAACGGTGATAATTCTACTTTATGTTTATAATTGAGGTTGTAGTGAGTGGTAGTGATGTAGTGGAGGGCATTATATTGAATGGTATTTGGAAGTATCTGAACAGTATTTGCAGTATTTAGTGCCTTTCAAACACAATACATCACATTTGATGGATGTGAAATTATGATGACGCAATAGCGATGAAGCAGAACAGTGATTATTTATCTAAGATGTACACTTTTTGCTTACTATGTATATAGAAAATGTATCAGATGTGAGAATGTACGTCTTTTCTCTGTTTTTCTATGATTATAACCTGAATATCTTTTTTAGTTTTACACTGTTGGTTGGTCAAAACAAGCAATTTAAAAACATCACCTTGGAATATGAAGAATTGGGATCACCATTTTCTGACATTTTATTCACTAAATGATGAAGTGGTCATTTGTAGAAATAATGAACTGTAACAATGAAATCATGAAAAGCGTCATTGGTTGCAACACAGCAAATGCCCTGAACATTTCAACCAGGAAGGCAAACACAGTGTTGAAGAGACGTCGGTAGAGAATGTCTGTATATCATGAAATTAATGTTGCTATCATTTATTAATATTAAATTAAAAATCTGCAACTAATGATTATTGTCATTGTCAATTATACTGCTGGTTTCTCTTTTGGTTAGCTGTCTATGAAAACATTTCTTAGAGGCCACAGTGATGTGTTTTTCTGACTAAATGTGTATATAAAAAGGAAAAACTGTAGACACATGAGAAGCTGGAAGAAGAGAGATTTGGGGCATTTTTATCTGAAAAATAACTGAAACAATTATTTGAAAATATCAAATGGGTAACTTTTTGGTTTTTGAAATCAAAATAATTGCTGATTCATTTTCAGCTCTATTGAAAAAAAAATATTATTAAAGTATTTTTAAGACCAACACCAAACATCTAATCAATTAATGAAGAAAATAATCAACAGGTTAATCTATAATGAAAATAATGGTTAGTTGCAACCCTAAAATCTACAGTATGTACAGTTAAAAGTCACAATTAAATGAATCATGATAAATGAGTGAAGCTTTGTTTTATTGCATCAGTGCATGATATTGAATTTCTTGTACTGGCTTGCTTGTGATTTGTTTGTTCTAATTATGTCTGCCCAATTAAAGACTCTGCACCTCTGTGGGCTCATTGATTAGTTGACCCTCTTCTGATATGGCACTGGTCATTGTAGCTATTCTTCATTTACTTTTATGGCAATCAGACATATTTACTGTATTTAAAATTGCATTATATTTAAACCTGGACTAATAAGAAATTAATCATTTCAGCAATTCAATAACTTCAGTTATTCGTCAATGTTTCTATTTTTAGCAGTGAGTGAGAACGCTCAGTGCAGGGCGTGGTGGTGGTGGTGGTGGTGGTGGTGGTGATGATCGTGGTGGTGCTGTGCAGTCTTGTAGAAGTGTTACAACTCTCACTGCCACTGAGCTTGTCTTAACTGTCTTAACTGTCTAAGCTGTCCATGTAGACTAGAAGCTGTTCAACTGATCTTTAATCCCCTCCAGCTTGCTCCCTCTTATCGGTTCCCTCCTCTTCTTTTTACCATCTTGTCTCCTCTTTTACTTCACTTACACGATACATGTGTATTTCCTCTCGCCCTCGCTGTCTCTCTGTTTTTCGAGTTGTTGTAGCTAAAGTGTACCGGAGATGACTAGTGTCCTCCCACTTATACCTCAACTGTCATGTCCACTTTATAAAGCACTGAGTCAGGTCTCACTTATCAGATTACCCTTGGAGCCCCTGTAATGTGAATCAATGGAATAGTCATTGGTATGTTAATATGATGCAGTAAAATTACATGGTTCAATTATTCTGACCTTTCAGATTATATTTTTTATATTTTTTATATATATATATAGCAAGATGAATGAAGGGAATCTGGTCAGTGTTTCTTTTCCGGGAGTCGTTTGATAAATACATGTTGTTTATTTCTCTCTTGCCTCTCTCTGTCCCTCCTTTAATCATGTCGCTGTCTCTCCAATCGTCTTTCTCTCCTCAGATGAATACAAGATGAAGGGAGTGGAGGAGGTGAAGTACATGAGAGGGGATGAAAACCGGGTGAATGCCCGCAACCAGGAGAACCTGGTGAGACACACACACACACACAAAAACAAACACACATCAACCCATCCGCTGACAGCTCGTCATCTGCACACAGACCTTTTCCTGACAGTTCATCAGCTCAAGCGAACGTGTGTGTGTGTGTGTGTGTGTGTGTGTGTGTGTGTGTCCAAAGGCAGCTCTGTCAGCCCTCACATTCCCCACATACACAATGTCTGTGCACAAACACACACACACACACAATGGTGCCTCACACGCAGGTAGAGACAACATGCTGGTGTGTGTGGAATGTGGGGGCTGACTGCTTGGTTGGTTTGACTCTGTCCTGCAAAGCCTTCTTACTGTTTGACATATTGGTGGAGTCAAATAGCTCGACTGTCTCTCAAAACAACATCCGGACACATTTACCCTTTAAAAATATACCTATGTGCATCCTCATCAACAACACTAAATGAGTGAAAAGTGTGTTAGTGTGAAGTGACATCCTGTGTGCTTGTTCAGTTAATCAGGTCAGTCTGCCTGGCGTCCTGGCAAGCAGTGAAACAATAACTTGTGTAACTATAAATCCTGATTAAAAAACAGAAGCAGTGTCACACTCCCACTGATTTATATTACTGTAGCTCAATACCCAGCCAACATATCACAGTAACCAAGAGGGGAAGCACCTCTTATACTCGGAAACTCACTATGTAGCACCAGCAGCATCAAGGATTTTTATGTAAACATCAGATAAAATGTTGTTCGACTCACACTCAGCTGAAAGCTACATGCAGAAAGGTGTCAGCAGATTTGTTGGTTGTAAATAAGATGATGGCAAAAATGATCGAGACAAGACTTTTCATTCCTGATATCTCCTGAGTAAAACAAACAGCTTTCTTTTTTTTTAAATTTTTGTCACAGTTACTGTTTTTTTTTTTTTATTAGAAGACCCAAACCACATTTTTACACAACCAAGTCATCTCCAGTCACTTCTACATATGGTCAGACTAGTATTTGTCTCTTTACACTTGTCATTACTGTAGATGTTTCCTTTCAGAGAGGAATTCACAAACACATAATGCAGAGTGAGTGTTGATGGATGGGAGTAAACAGTGCAGGTTACAGTATGGTAGTTGGTGACGTATGCTTTCAGTGCTGAGGCTGTTTGCTGATATGAGATGTTTGTTTTTTACCCATTTTGCCAGCTGATAATGAGAACTAACGATGTGCGTTTGTGTGTCTTTCAGGAGAAAAGTAATGTGCAGTACAGGGGCAAACAGCAGAAGGAGGTTGCTGGGGCAAACATTAAGTCCAAGTAAGTTGATCGTTGGCCGCACTCTTTGCAGTTTTTTTTTTAAATTACCTGTTTGTCATAGTCAGCTGCTCATTTTCACAGTACTGTTAAAGTAATTTGGTTTATCTAACCCTTTAATAAACAGTTCCTTGATAATACCCATTAAGATCCAACTTTAAATCAGTATTGTTAATATTATGATGTGTGGAGTAAGTGATGTTTTGTGTCTGGCCAGCTTCATACTCTGCGTGTCTTTGTATACATATCTATACTGGTTGCTGGAGGCTGCAGAGTATTTAGTGTTTGGATGGGAGACGGGGTTAATACTTTTTATAAAATAATTATTTAGATTCCTTCACAGCGTCCGAACTCAGAGTTCTCAGCCTGCAGTGGGGATTGTGTGTGTGTGTGTGTGTGTGTGTGTGTGTGCGCGTGTGTGCGCGCGCGCATTTGTGCTGTGTGGGGGGTGTAATGGAAAATTCTCATGATGTATTTGTTGCCTCCCTTCTCCTCCTCGTTTCCAACATCCAACTTCCTCTCCCTCCCTCCTTCTCTGCTCTCTGTTTTCTCTCTCTCTCTCTCTCTCCCAGTATTCACACGTCAGAGAGCCAGCAGGAATTTTTCAGGATGCTGGATGAGAAGATTGAGAAGGTGAGAGGGGGTCGGGGTGGGCTGTGTGTTTGCATACTCTTAAGGGGTTTGGGGGGTGCGAAGGGGAATGGGTCTCAGAGCATTTAAAGAAACAGCTGGGTCTCAACATTTAAAGAGACAGGCTGCACAACAGCAACAACAACAGCAGCAGCATCCGTTAGTCTACAGTGTTTGTTCTGCTTACAAGCTCAACACTCAGCCCCACATGTGTGAGGGGGAGGAACATGTAATAGCTGCACTGATGATGAGCACTTATTACTCTTTGTCTGACACTTCACTGGTTGTTTCTGACTATGTATTAGGTTGCAGAGTGAAACAGCAGTGGGCTTCTGCTTTGGGAGCTACTTTCATTTTCTAACTCTACCATGGTAGAAATGGTAGAGTGGTTTTCAGCAGTGGTGAGAGAAGTGGTTACTGAAGTATGTAAACTGGCAATATTGTCTGTTACAAGTAAAGGTCCTGTATTCAAATTATACTTACATATATATATGTAAACATCTGTGTATATTATATATATATATATATAATATATAATATAATATAATGTGAAACTGGTCACTCATATTGACAAACTCACCAAGAATTCTCAACACATTGGGCAGTTCTCCTCTGCTGTACAGCACCAAATGGCAGAAAGACAAAAAATAAGAGTGAATGTTGATGATGATCTAAATGTTGCTTATCTGCTGAACATGTGTCAACTCTGTGAATATGGTTTTAGTGTGTTGCATTGTGTCGTGATTACAGCTTGTTGCATTAGTGACCAACAAATCATTGAATGCAGGTTCAAAGCATCAAAATAATGACCCTTTCACAGTGCTGTACATTCGCATTATTATTAAAGATGAGTGTGAATGTGTAAGCAGCGGTTTAATGTTGCAGCAACTGTGGGGCAGTTAAATTTAAAACAATGCTTCACCATTCATGAAATAGTCATATTTCTCAACATTTTAAATGTTAATTTGCAATTGGGCTGGAACTAACAATTATTTCTGAAAGCTACATCTCCAACAGTCCAAAACACAAACATATTCAATTTACAAGTTTCTATTGTACTACTGAGGCAGGCTGTGTTTTAAAGCCATATATGAAGAGAGACTGAGTGTAGAGTTATAGGCGAGCTGTTAGATGAGCTCTGGAGAGGAAGAGAAGCAGTTAAGTAAGATTCTCATCTTGATGGAAGACAAAACAACATAACAGCCCACCTGTCAGCACTTTACTGCCTCATCAAGTATTTTCTATGTGAGTACCTGCAAATAGACGATGGTTTGTTTAAATGTGACTGGAGTAACAAGTGCGTGGGGGTTTTGCTGCATGCAGACAGTTCAGAGAGTGTCGTTTAAAGTAGGCTAGGTTATTACTGCGTATACTTAACTGGAACAAATAAGAGAAGATGCACTTTGCAGGTTATAACAAATATTTCTTATCTGTGTCTTTGCAGGGACGAGACTACTGTTCGGAGGAGGAGGAGGAGGAAGATGGGACATAGCACAGAGGCCCCCAGAATTCATCCTCGCTGAGAGCCTCATAAAGTGTGTGTGTGTGTGCGTGTGTGTGTGCATACGTATGTGCTTATGTGTGACTGAGAGACAGAGTTGAATCAATGTTTGACCAATGGGGCGGTGATGTAACAGGACACTGTATGTGTTGGTATGAACATGTGTGTGATTTTATGAACATATGGCAAAGATAGTATTTTAAAAAAAAGTGAATGAAAGGTATAAATGGGAGAAAGCGAGGGAGAGAGAATGGGATAAAGAACACTTTCTTCAGAGACTATAGCCCTCCTCTCTTAACGCCTCAGCCCTTCAGGCCCCCTGAGCGCACAGATGGAGGTGGTGGAGCGTTGAAGGGACAGACAGATAAAAGGAGGGAGGAGATGGAGGAGAACGTGACGACAGATGGGCACACATCGTTATGAACGGAGGGAAGGACTTGCCACAGTCTGGTCAGACAGTCATTTCCTCGAGCGGGACGGCAGCTCCTCATCCCTCCATTTCTGTCCGTCTGTCCCTCTGTTGTCTAATCCTGAGTAAAGAACCCCTGCTATTGGAAAAATGGAACTCCCAAATATGGAGGAGGCCCAGTGAGGACAAATGTTGTCCTGGTGGGTGTGTGTGTGTGGAGGACTGAGAGACACGCACGTGGACAAGAAAGGAAGCCTTGGGAGGAAAAGATGGTGAAGGCAAAGGAGTTACGTAACACCACCAGGATCTGCACTGAACTTTCCGACCTGCCTACCTACAGCCAGGCCGGCCTGGGCCACGAGGGACTGAGAGAATGGGCAGAGGGCGGGTGAGGGAAGGTGGAGAAGAAAGGGGAAATTTTGTGATATTTTAATAAGAGAGAGTAGGGAGCGAGCTGGTGATTTAGAAACTCTAAACTCCTCCTGCCTTCTAAAGTCAAGGACCTTGTTTTTTATTTTTTATTCTGTTCCGCAGCCACTCGTTCACTTATTTTTTTTCCTCCCTTTTTCTGATGTTCCTTCTTCAGTTTGTTTAACTCTTGGCTTCCTTCGTAGTGTATCATCATCATCATCATCAACAATGTCATTATCATCATCCTCATCACCACAGCAGGCAGACTGAAGCTGCGTAATTCAGAGCATCTGTGTCTCAACCCAATCCGTCCTCCGACATATACCATAACACAGCTGATCCTAGCGGACGCACGCACATATATGGAGGAATTTATTGTACATTTGGCAACACACTCTCATTTCAAAACATCTCTGCTTGTACATAGAAACCACACAGACAAACACTCATCATCGTATCCCCCTTTCATTTCACCAGCAGACTTTCATGTGCATCACTCAGAGGTATTATGCCAAGCTCTGTATTTCTGTTTTGTTTCAGTGTTCATATACACACACACATTAACACACATCCATACACACTCGGGCACTGAAGCAGCAAAACAGGGCTTAGCTCAAGGGGAGGATGTGTGGTTGCTGTGGAGACACAGATCTGATCACATTTTTTTTGTTTGACATCTTTACTCGATACTTCCTGTTGTATTATTTGGAATACTTTTTTTCTATTAAAAATAAAAACGCAGAAGCTCTTAATGTGCGTGGCATCTTAACCTGTGTGTGTGTGGTGCACGTGTGTGTGTTTTTCTCTGTCAGCTGAGTAATCGAGCGCTGTCATGCTGGCAGTGGACTGGGGAGTGTGAAGTCAGTCTATTTTGCTGTGGTCATACTGCCTGAGGCCATGCAGTCAGAACTGATACACTCAATAATAGCAAGACTGCGTTATGCCACCTGCTGGCAAAACATCAGCACAGCAGTCTGGCTGGCATTTGTGTCAGAGGTGAATTTCACTCATCATCAAGTAAATAATTGAACAATATGTGGTCTGTTATGAGACTTTATTGGTATTTTATCTCAGGTTTAACTTGTAAAAAAATATGAGGTTAACCATCAAATATAAAATCATAGATAATAAAATAATTTCAACAGTAAGATTCACTTTTGAGATTGTAACATGATCACTAAACACAGATCCAAGCATTGAAACCTGCCCAGGAATCCTTTTAAAATAAAGAAGTGAAATGCATTATAGTGCAATGTTAATGACTGCTATCCATAATTTAAAATAGGGCCATACATCATTTGCTGAATGGATGACACTTTGAAACTTCACAAATGACTTTATGATGTGTTAGTATGTAAAGCACCAGAGCACTGAATCAATATCTACTCTGAGGCCAGACATAATGTGCACCCTGTGGGTCTGGACGCCATAATAATGCTTTGAGTGAGTGTCAATGCGTAAGCTGATTACCACGTTATGAAAGGCACATTCAGTAGCCTGGCTTTTTCTTTAATAGCTGTACCCAACTGTCTTTGCCCCGTCTCTAAAATACACACAAACACTCTCTTTACCTCGCTTGACTCACTTGCAGGGGCACATGAGGTTACAATCAGCGGCCAATGTGCACATCAGCAGTGTGAAAGGGTCCCCGTGGGCCCATGCTTGCAGTAAGGCTCTCCTACACAGAGAAATAAATGTGTTTTGGAGGCAGACAGACAGAGAGAGAGAGAGAGAGAGAGGGTGGGCGAGAGAAGAGCGAGAAATCAAGACGAGGGAGTTGGGGAAAGTGAGAATGTGGGAGGGAGAGAGCGAGGAAGAGACGGATGTTGCCCGTTAACCTCAGACAGGAATATGGGCAAGAAAATGTTCTTTCCACCATGACGTAAGTACCAATAAAGAGTCCACTCCTCCCTGCTTTGTGTGTGTTTTAATGTTTGTGTGTGCGTGAGTGAAATAGAGCCCAAAGTGTTAGAGTCCTTATTAGGGAACATTATGTTCCTGGCTACATTGTGCTTAAAGTGCCAATCCTAATATAAATTTGTGCAAAATTCATATGCATAACTGAAGAGTATCAATTGTTGTCTGGTGCATTGATAGATCTGCCAGTCAGTGCAGGAGTCATAGCAGGTCCCTCTGCATTGAATCTTTTTGAGCACTTTTGTCTATATTTGGATCACAGCTTTGGCCTTTAAGCACTCAACATTGCAGCTTGTAGAAGGGAGCCAGTACAATCAGGCTTCAGTTTGGAACAAACAGTAATTCTAACTACTGTGTGTGTGTGTGTGTGAGAGAGTGAGTGAGTGAGTGAGAGGGAGAGAGAGAGGTTGTGACACAGAAGAACTGTCATACATGTTTTAAGCATTCAAATATATATTAAATGGAGCATATGCTTTTGTCTGACTGTGAAGTAAGAAAGAAATTGGATGCATGATTTTGTAAGTGTGTGTGTGTGTGTGTATGTGTGTGTGTACATCCAAACCTTGCCCACATAGGGTATGAGTCAACTCTGAGAAGCTGGATGCCTAGCAGGGCTTTGCTTGGTGTCTTAACTCTCTCCAGCAGTTCCTGGCTGCCTAATACCCACTTTGGTGTAATCTACCTCTAGTAGCTCTAAACACAGAGTATGGCAGCAGCAACCTCTTCACCATCTTTTCCTCTCTCTCACTATGGATAAGTATAATTTTTTCCATCTATATCCTACTATTCCTGTGTCTCTTCCATCAGCCCAACAGCTTCTCTCCCTCTCCTCCCCATCCATTTGTATGTAAAGCCTCTCCATGCAGATCCATACTCTGGATTACCTTGGCAAAGAAGCAACTCACATGAGGGGGAGGCCAAAGCTTTAGGAAGGTAGAATTAGATGCATTTGCAGTCATGCCGTACACCCACAAGAAATGACCTACTTAAAGCCCAGGAAGCTAATTGTTCAATGTAAACAAACCATATTTTATCCATGAATAGTTATGCAACCTAACTTCATGTCAAGAGCACAATTTTGCAGTTGAGCTATGTTAGAAACTGCTTGTGAATTCCCTGCATCACTGAAGTGAACAGCTGATGAAGGGTTGAGTATCCACTGAACCTAGTTGCTTTATTCTTCTGCCCTCGTATTGTATTTTACTGCAGTCTGCCAAATTCACATTCGCTGAGCAAGCAGTCAATGCTCCGAGCAAGGCTGGTTATATGAGCCCAGTGGCAATAAGGAGACTGATGCTGTGCTGCAGTTGGCAGCAGCCACTGAGTGACGTGAGACAATTTCAACATTCTCAGCCCTCTGACCAGATTGAGTGGTTCCCTCTCACACTGTCTGGGCCTGAGTTAGCCCAAGACATAATTGTGTGTATCTGTATGTGTGTGTGCATGTGTGTAAGAGAGAGGGAGAGATGATAAAGGATACAACAAGAGCACCATCTGCTGGTTCAGGTTCTCCCATGATGCTGGCACATGTGCGTGCACAGGCTCTCTGCATGATCAAGCACTATCTATTAGAGCTGTACATCACCCTGACAGCCAGACGAGGAGCCATGAAGTCCTGGACCCCCCTTTTAATGACATAAATTCCAGCTACCTGGAATTACAACAAGAGTGCAAGCCTTCTCTCTCCCGAAATCACTTTCTTCCACTGAATCATATAGAGAGAGGCTCACCACACTGTAAAACTACACTTTTATATGCTTCACCTATAATATCTCATTTTAAAGGCTCATTGCAGCATATTTTGTTCATGAATTTTCCATAATGTGTCATATTATTTTTTTTTCTCTACATTTTTGATGAAATATTTTTCTATTTATTGACTCAACTTATGAAGGATTTACCCTGCTATTTAAATCTAGAGGGGAGAATGTGTAGTTATTTAAACCACACTTTCTCTGCAGCCACAGTTTTACAAATCAGAAGCTTTGCAGTCCTGGAAACATACATTTATCCCGGGCATAAGTAGAAAAAAATGATACAGCTCTGCTCTATGTCATCTATCGTCCAGTTAAGAAAAAAAAGAAGAAAAAAAAGACAAATGGCTGGATGTCAAGCAAAACAACCAAAATTACAAAGCAAATGTTTTGCTATGCGAGAACGATCCATTTGAATAATATATCTGACCCGGCGCTGAAGCCTGACACTGGGCCAGCAGTGTGAGACTGGTTTTTCATTGAGAACTGAATAGAAAGTTTAAAGAAAAGTTGCAAACAGCAAAAGTAAAGCTGCCTTGTTGTTTTAGCCACTTGTTTATATGCATTTTCTTTTCATTTCAACCTGAAAGCTAAATAATCTCTGTCCAGTATGACCAGAGTTTTTCCCCATAAGTCACTGTTTACGTGCCTCTGAGCAAGTCACAACAAATACAAACTGCTTTCAGCTGTGGACTGCTGATGATCTCTCTGACCTTTGTTTTACACCGCCGTGGGCAGGTATAAAAGCTAGGCTACAGGCTAAAAAGGTCACAAACCATCTCTGGGCAAATTTTTCGTGAATTTTCAGCGTTTCTCTGGGGGTATGAGCTTGGGAAAGTTTGTCTGAAAAGGCTGTGATTTTGTGGTGACTTTCTCCATGTTATTTATTTATTTTTTTAACCCATCTTATCTGAACTTTCTTTGAGAAAGCACTAGAGGGAGCTAAGGAATACCTTGGATAGCCTGAAGTCATTTCTTTCTCTCTCATCCCTGGTGATCTACAGTTGATTGGTTATTGATTACACATTAAAGCTGGAACTTGAAATGCACTTACTGAAACCTGAAATTCATGCATCTATTCCCTAGACCAAGTCTGCAAAAGTACAATTTCTGCTTTGCACTCAGTTTTCAATTCTATATCACACTTTTTGCAAAATGTTGCATGCAGTTCTCTACATTAGGCACAACATTCAAAATTAAAATCTCTTGTGTTCCTTTGGAAAGCAATGCCATTCAAAAAGCCAAGCCTTATTTAACATGTGGCAACACTCATAGGTGTAAACACTGGTAATTGTTCACTTAGAAATCTGAGCTTTAACACAACAAAAGGGCTACAGATGAGCTCTCTTGTTTTGAAAGAAAATGGATGTCAATGGTGAAGGAAAAGCTTATGGTCAATCATGTATATCTTCAGAAATGAGAATCAGCAAGTTATATCAGCTCTATTCTACTGCTCGTTATGTATTTTATATCTTTATGTATCCTATAGTATACTGCAGGCCGACATATCAGTAGGCCTATGTTACCCAGTGATTGTTGGCCAATGTTACAGTAATGTCATTTTGTATTAGAAAACAAACAAATCATTTAGCTTATTGTAACCAATCATATCTTATTTTTGGATCTTCTGTAGAAGTGAGAGACGACCAGGCTATGGTGGAAGACACTGGTTGTTCACACCAGAACTGGAGATCGCTACTGTGAACATGGTAGTGGCGAACAACAGAGCCACATACTGTAACTGCAGACAACACAATATTCAATAACATTCACCAGGTGGGCTTGTGTACATTAGACTGTGTTCTACAACGTAACCAAATCCAGACCAAACTCGAGGTGTACAGGGTGTCATTTGAAACAGAGGGTTTAGAACAGCGCCATGAATATGTGTAAGTACTATGTTGTTAATATATTATCATATCAGCACTGTATAGACATTACAGTACTGTAATACAGTGTATTGTGCTTCACCATATAACTTCTGATTTTTTAAACACTTACAGTAATTCTTGAAGCTCTACCTTTGAAACCATTAACATTTGTAGCCAATGCATTTACTAAGTGTGCCAAACTGAATGCACGTTCTCAGCTTCACACTTCTTGCAAAACTGTAAACACAACTCAATGCTTTACACTCAGTTTGCAATTTAATTACACACTTCTAGCAAAACTGTAAACATTGGTGTCTACATGCTGCACTATTTTTCCAATTGCTTTTCCACATCGACACATGTGAAAACACTTTTTGAATATCAGTTCACTTACAAATCAGCGCTTGAACACTATACTGTGATGCGGATGAAGGCTTATGGTCACTCCCACAAAAGAAGACAAGATTTGGCCATTGATAGTTTATGTTCAGAATACACTTTTGGATACCTGTGTGGATGTGTGTTTACTACATGTACGACAAAACTTTATTGCAAACTGCTGCCCTGCACACAGAAAAATGAAAAGCCATATGTTCTTCATTTATGAAATCAGTGTGAAGTTGGTGCTCTGGGTCTATTTCTCAACCAGCTACAGTATAACAAAATGCAAAAGGCATAAACCTAGTGCTTTGTGTTGAGCACATTGATGTGTTGCTGGTTGCTAGAAAGATCTATTCATAGAATATTATGTGTCATTTTGATGCAAAAAATAAAAAAATAACATTTGGGAAGAGATAAAGCAGTTCTGAATACAGTTTTCCTTTGCTGGAGATTTGTAGAGGTTTGTGGTTTGTATGTTTTGAGAAGATGAGCCAGTGATTCAGAAAATGTGTGTAAGCAATTGTGAAAAACTGTGAGAGCATCCAATAACAGAACATGGCAGAGTGCTCTCATTACCTCAATGAAGAGGGAAAACATTACTAGGTGGCAGAGATCCTAGCTTAAATAAACAGAGTCGAGACAAAGACACAAGTACGCCGACTTTGACCGTCTGTCTGCGCTGTCAGTGCACTATAATTAAAAAAAGGTTACTGGACGGTTACTGTAATCATATAAGAACATACAGTATAATATTATAATAGTGTATAGAGCATTGATGCCAACTTGGAACGGGAGGTATATATTTGTGGATTGTTCTGCAGTAAGTACAGCATTTCTAAAGTGAAGCATGGAAGTTGTCTGGAACGGAAAGGGTGTGAAGTGTTTGTTTTGTGCTGTCATATTGGTTTGACTTGTTTTTTTTTCTGTTTTATAATAGTTTGCATATTTTTTTTCTTGATGCCATAAGCTGTTGAGTGTTTTAAAGCTTGCACTGACACATTTCCTATAGTTCCCAAGTCAGATTTGTCACATTGATTCATGCACAGTTGTAAACTTGGCCCTTTGCGCTTCATATAGAAGGAACTTATGTTCCCACACTCTTTCTTTTGAATTGCTTTGATTTTCTTCTATAAAACATTACCACATTTTTCAACCCATCTATTAAGGAAAGACAGACCAGAAAATAACATAAGTCCAGCAGGCTGTCTGAGGGCTGATGTCACATCTTGGTCTCCAACTCTGCAGCATCCAAGAGGCTGTCAATGGCAAAGACGTGGAGCAGACAGAAGAAACGTGCAGGAAGGAGAGTCAGACATTGAGCTAAACGGGCATCATGACTAAACACATGCTGAACCTCACCCAACAATTTAAGTCACATAAAATGGTGAATAAGTAAGCACAAAGAATTGATTCAGTAGCTGTTCAGGTGCTCAGAATGTGTGTCATTAAAGAGAAAATGGGAAAGAAAGATGTTGCTGCAGGACTCCTCGTAAGCAGCAGCAACAGCAGCAGTCATTAGAGGGGTGTAGGAGGGGTAAAAGAGGTAGTGAGCCCTCCACCCACCTCTCTCTCCCCCTATACCTTCCCTCCTCTCTCCCCCTCCTACCGTGCCTCACTCACTCACTCTCTCGCTCGCTCCCTTACTCAGTCAGTCTCAGGACTTTCGGGTACAGGTCTGGAGAATCGCGGCGAATCCTGGAAGCGATGATGCGGGTGGTGTGGGCTGCGGGAGTCGGTGTGCTGTGCGCGCTGCTGGCCACTCTGGTGCCAGGCGGTGTGTCGGAACTGGTGACGGTGGTGCAGGAGCCCGTCAAGACCGAGTCCTCCCTGCTGAAGCCAAAGGTTATGATCGCCATTGTGGCTCGTAACGCGGCGCACAGCCTGCCCCACTACCTGGGCTGCATCGAGAAGCTGGAGTACCCGAAGGAGCGCATAGCGATCTGGTAAGAGACGCACAAGCAGAGATGAAAGTTATAGAGTTTAGTTTTTGGCTGACATGGCTACTACAATAATGAGTTTGAGACAAAGTTCTGTAAATATTCCTTCAGTTAACACTTATTATATATTTCATATAGTTGGCTGATACCGAACAGAGTGCATTTCCAGAGCAGACACATGCCTGTCAGAGTGCATACAGTGCATGATGTGTAGACGTGGTCTGCAGTGGAGCGTGTTGTAAAGAGAAGCAGCGTGTGTCCAAGTTAATTAATAAGAGGTTGTCAGTGTCGGCTCAGAGACCTGTTGCTGCGTTTTTATGATGCACTTACCTCGCGTGTCTGCTGGCATCCAAATTGCACACTGTGAGAGAAGATGAAAGATTTCTGTGCATGTTAGGGTCAGACTTAACCCTTAATTACGGTTCCCTCTTTCTGATTCAGCACAAACCTGCGGAAACGGGGCTTTAAAACAGTAGGACTGGCAGGTACGATGGGGGCCTCACCCCAGGTAGGGTCTTGTAGTGTGTTTGGTCTCTTATGAGATAAAATAAAGCTATTAAAGAGGGACCCTGCAGGTGAAAGGGATGAAAGGAGACATTGAGTTGGTCTGACAGCAGGACTGGGGGGTGTAATAAGTTCTGGGAAGTTATGCGTAAAATCTGTGTTTGCGCACGCTTGTATGGTCTGCATGCGAATTATGTGGGTTATGTAGAAACAAAAAAAAAGAATGTTGATTATCAAAGTTTGATTATGAAAGTTAAGATAAGACTTGAAGAAGAAGATGAGATAGTGTGCTCTGGCGGTGGATGTGGGCAGTGCTTCCCCCCTCAGCACTGGTCTCCCAGAGAGCCTGCTGTACCCAAACTCAGCCTTTTGTCTTGTTTCCCACCCTGCCCCTGCTAAATGTCTTGCTTTTGTTTGCAGGGGGACTGGCTGTTTCTAATTCCAATACCCCCACCAAACACACTCACATACACACACCAACCCACACTCTACACAGAGAGGGGCCCTTTCTCTCTCTGGAGTAAAGTGGCAGACTGACTGAGTTAATAGTGCTTTGTGAGTGGTTTACCTACCAGAGGAAGCCCCCCCCCTCAGTTATGAGTGGCATCTCTCCACCCTGCAGTCAGTGCAGAGAAAAAAAGCACAGTGTGTGTTTTAAGCAGATCAGTTCCGTATGTCACATAAGTATGTTTGTTGTAACACGTCAATGTCTCTGAAACACAGACACACACACACACACACACACACACACACACACACACACACACACACACACACACACACACACAGAGAGAGAGAGAGAGAGGGAGAGAGAGAGAGAGAGAGAGAGAGAGAGAGAGAGAGAGAGAGAGAGAGAGAGAGAGAGAGAGAGAGAGAGAGAGACATTTGGCCCAGCAGTAACATAACAAACCTCTAATGGGACTGTTTTATTCACACAATTAGTTTTTATTCCAGCAGCCACAGACTTAAGCATTTCCACCACTGTGGCCTTTTTACCCACACTCTCATTAACTGCTGTAAAGTATTCAGATATGTACATAAGACTTACATTGTATATTTTAAATACTTTGAGATTATATGCGAACATGTGCTGACATGAGCCTGTTAAACACATGAAGGCTTAAATATGTGTGTGCAGTGACACTGTAGTAGGCGGTGCACTGCTGTGTTTCTGTGGCATTTATAAACTGGCACTAGAAAACAGCTTTTGTTGTGTAACTTTTGTTACGTTATTGCGATGATTTTTCTACACCTGAAAAAAAACACAATTGGCTTTATGTGATTAAACTGATCTACAGAATTACATGTTTTTCCCCTTACATAACTCACGCAGCATTGTGCCATTTCTGCGTGTCAAAGTCCTCATTATTACTGGCCAACGTGTAAACCAAAACACTCAATCAATTTCAATGCAACTGTCACTAAAAACATAAATCCACATATTAGTGGTTTCACAGTCTGTCACAGAGCACTAATTAGTTTTATTAAGGACAGAACAACTGCAGTTTAAAATTCAACCATTGTGTATAAAGAGAAGTGGGGCACTTAGAGGAAGCCTCTTGGATGAGTTATGAAACCTCTTCGAGACTAAAACAGTAAATCCTGCCTGCTGCATTTGACTTCTAGATAAAATATTACAACCGCTGAAAGATTGTTTCATGACATTTTTGTCTTTATTTGACAGTAGAGAGCGGTAAGAAGTTTGGGGAAAGAGAGAAATGAGCCGAGGGTCTCCAGCTGGATTTGAGTTGACCTAAAATAAATCTTTACTGCCAGGTTTTTCCTCTTTACTACCATACAGAGTTTTTGTAGATGGATCATAGATAAACTGATGTAAACTATTAAGGAAACTATCACAAAGAAACAGAAAATGCCTACAGGTCTGACTGTGAAGCTCTGGTTTTTGTGTGGGGACATGATGTTCCATGCATTTGTTCCTCTCAGTAGCTTGAGCAGAATAGAGCAGCACAGAGGATAGTTTTCCTTTCTTCATCTCCCCCTACTCTCATTTCAAACATAGACAGAGCGAGGAGGAGTAGAGAAAAAGGGCAGCAATGAAAGAGGGGGTGATGCTGGTATTCGTCTCTTTATTGGGTAACAACAGCAGTAGGACCCCTGCTCCTCTTGCAGATTATGTTTTTAGGTGCTTTTTAATGTGTTATAAAAGTGACACAATCACAGTAGAAACACAAAGAAGTCTTACAGGGATGAACAGATGGTTAGCAAAGTTCCCTGTCTGGTCTCAAGCTACTGTGGCGCACATATGACAAAAGTAGGGCTGGACAATATGGACAAAATCAAATGTCACAATACTTTTGACCAAATACCTCGATATTGATATTGCTACAATGCTCTAAAGATGACTTTCAGTGCTTCCACAAAATAGTGTGTCAGGGCAAATAACAGAACAGCTAGAACAGTCTGGTAATTCCAGAAAATTATATCATGTCATAATATTGATATAATATCAATATATTGCCCAGCCCCAGATGCAAGAAATCATGTGTTGCCTGATGTTGCCTGATAATATGCTTACAAATTAGAAAACATTTTATTGTAGACTTCTTGATGTGATTTTTAATTGCATAATCTATCCATATCTGGGATGATCTGGACAGTTTAGTATTAACTTTTAAATCAAGATGAACAATGAGATTTGCAGCATTCTTTGAAAACTGGAGCACAAAGACACACCATATACACATTAATTAATTTAACACATTAATGACTCTGCCATGGGACAAAATCAAAGGTCAGGTTTTGGGATGATCTGAAGATGTTTGGAAGATGAAAGTTTCCAGTTTGAGCAAGTTCACAGGGTAATCTGCACTCATCCCGCTGAGGTGTCCTCTCTGACTCACACTGACAGGCAGGATGACCAGTCAGCCTTTTAGAAGTTTTCTTTTCAGCAAATGGGCAGCAATCTGACAGAGAAGTGGCAGAGCAGTGAGAAAGACTCTCACACCGCTGTTAAAGAATGAAAGAATGCAGGGAATTAGAGAAAGAGGGGGATGGTTGGTGGAGGGAAGGTGGTGAGGACAGTTGGTAATTTACCGAGGGGGCATTGAGCAGGTTAATTAATCCACATTCCCAGTGTAGCTTGACCACATCTACTCTCCTTTTCTCCCTAAACATCAGTTCTAACAGAGCTACAGTGACCTGCAAGGCACTAGCTCAGGTGGTTCAAGAAAAGTTTTTTTACAGTCTTACTCAGTGTGACTGAGCCTTATAATATGTCTCAGTAGTTTCTATCAGTAAGAAGAGCAACAGCAAGAAAAAAAATCCTTGATTGAGACTTATAGATAAAGAAATATGTGTGAGCTCTTTCACCTCAGATGAGAGGTGAGATATATATCTCTCATAAGCAAAATCCTCATCGGTACTTGTATATCAGAGTTCAACATCATTACTTAGTGGTTAGTTTTAGGTTTGAACGTGACCTAACCACCAGTGCAGCTCCAATGCAGCAGAGTATCAATGGATCTCTATGGCTCTATGACCATTTTCACATGAAGAGCTATGAAGACATGACATGCATTACAACGTAGAGTAACATTGGTGACAAAAGGCTTACTGGGTCCTAGGTGAGTGAAAGGTGACATTCAGAATTGATCAGCTTTTATCTTGTGCCAGCTCACAGTTGAGTTTTGCACTCTCCTCACAGGAGTTACTGTTGTTAGTAAGCAGCTTCACAAGGAATTAGGATTTCATAACTATATGTTTGTCTTGATATCTGCAGGCACAATACTGACGGAACATGAAGTTCAGGCGGGCCAGTTATTATTTTGCTCCTCAAGCTGATTGTTGCTGGTTGCCTGCTGCTTATTGCCTGCTGGCTGTGTTCATGTGGTGAAGTGCTTTCCCAGGTGCTGAGCTTGGGGGTCGTGATGATTTGTGGACTTGTCAGAGATAGGCTGAACCTTGAGGAGGATGTTAGAGCGCTGACATCACCAACTGTCCTTGGAGGACTTGCTTTCTCACTCATGATGTCAAGCTAGTATTTACTCATTTATCATATAACCAATCATTGCATACTTCTGACTGACATCTATACTCAGAAACAATTTAGGGATTGGAATAATTAATGGTATGAATTTTCCACTTTTAATAGCAAACTATACTTATTATTAATAACCCTCTTAATATAGAGATGGTACAGCTATTGTAAATACCTGATTTGTGATGCACACAAGCCTCAGGCATGAAATAACGCTACAAGTTAAGAATGTTCCACAGTTTGATAGAAACATGTTTATTGTCTAGTTGTGGAAAATCGCTTTGGCTTCAGAGATGTACATACACTACTACAAATATCTCTGCTTTGGGTTAGAATTAGGGCTGTCAAAGGATTAATTTTTTTAAACGAGATTAATCGCAGAATTTCCATAGTTAATCGCGATTAATCACGTTTTGAATTGCATGTTTAAAATCCTGTTATTTTACATTTCAAGGCAGTTTTAAGCCCATAATGTAAAGCATTTCATACCAGAGTGTCTTAACTGGGAATCAATCACGGCTCTGCTGCGACTCTCGCACTCCAAAATGGTACTTTGGTGGAGCTGAGGCTCGCTTGGCTGCACCTGTGTGTTTAGCGTGGAGGTGCTAACTCAAACTCGACGTACTCCGGTGGTAGTTAAACTCGGTTTGACACAGGTTGCATTTTACTTTTGACTTGTCAACTGAACCGTCTTGAAGTTTTTTAAAGTTGAACAAGCCGTTCAAAAGTCCAGTAGCTCTCTTACTTTCCATCACTGCAGTAGGTTTACTGCAGGAGGCCACTTCAAAGCATAGCGCTACAGCTAGAGGAGCCGTCTACGGGTGAGTAGAAGGGACAAAAAGGCTTGCAACATTAAAAGACGATTTAAAAAAATGTACGCGTTATGGATTGCATTAATCTAATCGTGATTAACGCATTAATGCTGACAGCCCTAGAATACATGAGTTAAGATAATAAATAATTGGGCCAATAGACATTTTAAATACAGCAGCAGTCACTAATATAATAATTACTAACAAATATCTTTACTAATGAAGGTCATTTGTTTAATAAGGTTACAAAGGGTGGAATAAAAGATGTATTAAAGATGTTTTTCCTTGTTGTATTGGGGTTTTCAGATTTATTAAGCAAAAGATGTAAAGGGTCCTGAACTATTAATGCCTCTTTCCTCCTAGTTTGTTGTGGTGTACAGCTCCACTCTTGGGGCTTTGTATAATCTTGCTGGCTGTTTTAACCATTGTCATCTTTCAGCTTGCTTTTGCTCGTAGCCCCTACATTTCTGTACTAGCATGTGATGATGTAGGAAATTTAAACCATCCTTAGCACTTCTTTCTCTTTGCATTGCATTCTTAAAAATATAGTCAGAGCATTCATTAAAATTTAAGGTGGTGTCTACCTACTACTACCACTACCTCTACAGCGTGGCCCTCATTTGTAATTGGCTGAAACATTGGTTACCCAACCCTATTGTTTAAAAGTTCTTTAGTCTCATTAGCATTTACACCATGTTAATAGACTGTTGGTGTGTCTAATGTGGGAACTCTCTAGTTCATCAATACCCTTGAACATTAAGCCCTCCAGTGCCATGACATTTGCAGCAAACAACAGCAGAACTGGTTTAGCTCATTGGCAAAGGAAACAGTATCAAGTGGATAGGAAGGGCCATCTCCTAGCATCTCTGCCATCATTGTACTGAGACTGCTCCATACTTTCTTTGCATTGCCAGTAATAATTTGTTTGTCCATTTGTTATGCTGCTGTCTGGATCATTTTTTCTAGGTTGCTTACACACTATAACTGGACCTGTTAAATAAACGTCCCTAAACCATGACTCCATCTACTGAAAAACACTATTCCCCTCTTCTGTTTTCACTCATGTGCTCATTTAGAAAGGACTATCATTGAGTGTCATTAACTCAAAACATCACAGCTGGAACCCAATTAACACAAAATTCTCCAGGTGCACCATTCAGAGCATCAAGATAGATAGGTAACAGGGTTCGTGGATCAGTTCACAATGGACCCACAAAGACCTGAAGCAGAATACATGTGATTTATTTGACTGCATCCCACATTATTTATCAGTTGCATATTTTATAGTACATTTATGCCTTCACTTAGTTTCAGTTTAATTTATCACAGTACATTGAGGAATTAAAGATTTTGAAAATTATACGTTTTGTGTGTTTATATTGTGTTCATCTTCTAAAGAGAAAACCATGAGCACCATTATACATTGCAGTAACAGGTTTTTATGGTAGTGTTTTAAATGGATCCCATCAGCCTGTAATTGCTATTTTGTTGTCTATGTGTATTTGATGGCTTTTGAGTGGTGTCTGAATGCAAAGTGTGATTTAGACGTAAGATTATGTGGTTTTGAGTGGAGAGTTTGTTTTTTACATGAAAGCCTGAAGTTTGTGAAGATGATCGGGCAGTTATACATTTGTGTGTAGAGTTTTGGGAATGGGAGAATTCCAAGAAATGTGTCTTAGCTATTGAGAAAAACAATAATACTCCCCCTCAGTTCATCCTTTTTTCTTTAATTAAAACCATGTCTTTCTGAACAAAGGCAGCCCTTTTCTCACTGAGATATTAGGAGGTTATTGTATCTGTCTCTCTTCATTTGCACAGTTGTCAAAGAAAATGTCCCAGTTCATATCCTCAACGCAGTCTCTCAGTTTCTTCTTGTAGGCATCTGTACCACGAGGCTACTTATCTGACAACAGGCTTCTTTTGTTTGATCTGTGCTTTGTGTATTGGCAGCAGGTGAATGGCATTGCAGTCTGTCTTACCCAAAGGTGGGCAGGATAGCACTTTGATTGTGTTGGGCATGTTGCCAAAGCACTGGTCTAGAGTCAGAGAGTGCCTTATGGGACAGTTTATGTGTGGTGATAGAATTGGCAGGTGACTGGAAAGATTGCAAAAATTAAAATCCACCGATCGTGAAAGTGCATTATTAAAATTCTCACTTATCCAGCCCAAATGCAGGCTGCAGGCCTCAGTGATAGATATGCCATACATACTGGGCTGGTCAATCTGACATTGGGTGAAAGGGTACACCCTAAGCAAGTCACCAATCAATCACATGTCTAACATATAGTATAGAGACAGACAACCATTCATTCTCACATTCACACATTTGGGCAATTAAGTCACCAATTAACTGCATGTTTTTTGGTCTGTGGGAAGAAGCTAAAGTACCCAGGGAGAATCCACACAGACAGACACCAGCTGGCTGGTGGATTCTAACTCAGAACTCTCTTGATGCAAGGCGACAGTGGTTAGCAGTGTCGCCCATGCCGTGGTTTTAAAATTGTATCCTGTATCTATTATATCATGTCATCAGGAGATTGATGTGAGATTATTAGTTACTCGGAATCACACACCCATTTGATGGAAATGATTTGCCCCATGTGATATGACCTAACATGCCATAAATAATATGACATATGTAAATAATTATATATGTTATTTTGACAAGTTTGCTGAATTACGCAGTATTAAATGGACCATAAAAAATTGGACCTGAATGTTAAAGTCTTTGACTGTATGATTTATGCTGACTACAGTGTTGTGCTTTGCAATGGCCCACCCTTCTTGCTCTGAGTGCTAAATGTCCCTTTAAAAAAACCCTTTTAAACCAGAAGATGTTTGTGCCATAAAGGAGACTAAATATTTGCTATGTGTTGACTTTGTCTGGATGCTCCTCTGGTTGTGACCTTGGGGATAAAATGTACAGTCATATACAGACTGGCAATAGCACTTAATTTATAAATGCAGCCTCCTCATTCATTTCAGTGAGATTACTGCAGTAGCACAGCCTAAATCCTAAATCACAGCCTAAAATTGCAGGTTGTCTGGCGAAAACGTTAAACCTGGTTCAACTTGTCTTACGTGTTGGGAAGGTTTATCTATTACTTCTAGTAAATGTAATTATTTTACTTAACTAGTAATTCAACAGCAAAAGTAATCTATTATTTTATTACTTTTGGCTTGCAGCAGGGTTCACACAATCTCCAATTCTTAACAACACTTATGTGATTCTTTAATGTAGGACTACTAGTGGATAATATTAGCAAGCCAGGCAAAAAGAGATGAAGCAACTTTTAAGATATTAAAGGGACATTTCTTCTCTTAGTAGAGGCTAACTGCCTCCCCACACCTCCGGCTCCTGAGCCAACATGCTCGACCACAGTCTGTCCAATGAGACTAAAAAGATACAACAAACAAGCCAACACCCAAATCATCAAAGCAATTAAGTGTTACTGGAATTAGTAACTGTAAAGTAATTGCTGTATTTCAAGTTGCAACTCCCTACACTAAATGCCCACTAAACCCAATGTAACACTCACCCAGTGCATGGTAGGGGTGCAACTCCCCCACAGAGAGTCTATGGACACCACTGAAGTTTTCTATTTTTTATTTTGTTGGCTGTTATTTATGGAGCAGATGTGATGTTTTATTTTTTTCATCCCATCTGACTGACAGATATCAAAATAAATGGAAAGAATCAAACAGACTGAAAAGTTTATCAGTGTTGAGATGTTGAAAAGTTGCCCTGTAGGTTTCCCTGTGCCAGGTGTATTACCTCAGGCCCCATTCCTCTGTCGGAATACACAACAGAAGCGTAGACCCTTTCAGGTTCTGTCATGCAGACAGTTTGGCCTTTCAGTTTATTCAAGTTCAGTTTATCCAAGTGAATGGAATAAATTATCAAGTTGGGATAGGTTATTGTGTGTTATCTGGTTCTTTTATGAGTGATTAACAGCACATGTGAATGTCAGTATGTACTCGATCACAGTGTAGTCCAGCACTCTGTCATAAAATTTGTTGTTGTGTTTTATTATCTATGATGCTCTGGTTAAAGTATGGGCATGTATGCACAGGCATGTGGGTCTCTTCTCACATGTGCCTGTGTGTGTTTGTTTGTTTGAATGCAATTACACACATAATGGGTGTGTGTTTCAGCTTTGCTCTTCTGGCTCAGGGGCTGTTTTCCATTCACTTTTCCGATTACCCCATAAGGCCCACAGCGAGCCAGAACTTCCATGTGTAGCATAACAAGCCACAATAATCTCAGTTTTACCTGAAGAGTTTTATTCTGCAGTCACATCCAATCCATGCGAAAACTGTATTTAAACATGTAGTCTGGTATGTGACATAGACTCCAGAAATGTAAGGTAACCGTTATTGATAAGAACTGAGGTAGCTACCCATATCATCACCATTTTGGAACATTTAAAGAAGCATCTGACATCAATGCCAACCTTCATTTTACAGACACAGTTAGTTTACATTTATCTCAGATGGGTTCAAATAGAACACATCTGATTCGGTGTTTCATCGCCACTAGTCAATAGCACATGAAATCTAAGTGTGACCAAAATGTATCTGTTTTTTATGCAGTAAATACTGTAACCACAATGATATACAGGCCAAAGAAATGTCTCAGTTTCTCCAGTGTACATACTGTTCTGATGTGAAGAGGACAAAAATGCTCAGCAGATGGCTTGTGGTTAGTGACACAACTCATTCAGTGAGTGTTCAGATGAATATAGGATGTATTGAGTCACATTTTATATTATGCTGCTCAATTACCTGCAGGGTATTTGTGGAAACAAAGTAATTATACACCTGATGATGCAGTGTTAATACTTGAAATTACTGTGGCCCAATGTCCATTTGCCAAGCACAGTGACTTCAGAGGCTAATCCTTGCCAGCCCTTCACTGGGCCCCATCCAGCAATCTCTCTGTAAAGCTTAAGGGATGCAGCTGACGTTGTTGTACCTGCCAAAAGTCAAGCTCTATCTTCTCTGCCCCGTAGCAAGAAACTATTCATGGGAACATTTTTTCTGTTACCAAAGAGAATTGACTTTCCAATCCCTGAGCCTTTTAAAAGTCGCTATCTCTCTCTCTCCCCTGAAGTGGAAATAGTGGTTTCTGGACTTGGCTTTGGACTGCACATTCTTGCTTAGATGCCCCATGTGTTCCAGCATACTTCCAGCAGTATTGTCAGAGCTTGGCAGTGCAGTAACAAAAGACAAAAGAGTTGGCAAACACTGAAACACAATGGCATCTTGGTATGAACTCTCTCATCTGGAGAGGGGAGAGGCCTGGACACTGAAAAGGCTAGGTGTAGTAGAGGTACAGAAAACAAGAGAGAGGATGAAGCAGGTCTACTGTTCATGCATATGGGATGTTTTCATGAATACTGACGTATTCAGCAGAAAGACTGGTGCTAATGTTCTCATGGAGGAAATATAATTTCAGCACCATCCATCTGTCTGTGTCATCAATTTTGCTGCTTAACCACTGTGTTCCTCTTTCACTCCTGTCATCTCTCTCTCTCTCTCTCTCTCTCTCTCTCTCTCTCTCTCTCTCTCTCTCTCTTAAATTTCCTCCCTCTTTCCCGACATCCCCTTGTTTTGCCATCACTTCTTCCACCTGTTTGTTTATTTTAGTTTTCTCAACCCTTTTCATACTCTCTTTCTCGCTGTCATTTCACAGTCAACCTCTTTCATCACGTATGTTTTAAATAACAAATTGCTATAATTACATGACTGAACTTACTTTGAATGTTTACATTTTATAAATAGCTACTTGCAAGAAAACTACAAACTGAAGTATTAATTACATTTAATATTATTGACATGAAGTTTAAAAAAAACATTACTATCTAAATATTACAGATAGTTAGGGTTTTAGGGCCAGACGTATTCACCTAATGTGTCCATCTAAAATGAAAGAAGGTATGGACGTTAACTAGGAGCAATTTGCTCTTATAACAACGGAGTTTGTATGAAGAAAATGTACCTAACTGGTTAAGAACTGCAAGAGAAGAAGATATTGGGTTAGAAAGTAGATCATCAGCATATAGTGATATACCCACAGACAAAAAGCAGGGGCCTGATTTTCTGGTGCCATGGGACATGCTGAAAACTTCTTTGAATACAAATATGTGCAAAGTGTGCAGCTTACATTGGAAAAAAAGGGTGTTAGCTTTCAGTCCAGTATCCAGTTATCGTAAAGCACACATTGGGACGGGGGATAACTTTATGATATTGGTCTGTACACTTGCCTTTGCAGAGATACATGGTAGAATTACTGCTTATTTGACAATTTTCTTTCCTTCCAATAGATTATGGATTAGATTGTCTTATTTCTTATTCAACAAAGATGCATATATTTGCCTAACCTTGCATGTAAATACTGAATATTACACTTCAATGCAACCTACAGGTCTAGCCTACTTTTGTTGACCCTAAAAGTCATGAGGAATTTCAGTTAGAAGTTCCCATCTCTCCAACCCCATCCTCTCTCCCCCTCTCTCTCCCTCCCTTCTACTCTTCCCGCTCCTTCTCCCCCTCCATCTCTCTACCCATCTACCCCCTCCTCTTTTTTCTTTGCCCTGCTCGACCATCAAGAGGCCTTTAGCCACGTCAGCCTTACAGGAGAGTCTCTCCTGCAAAATCAACACACACACACACACACACACACACACACACACACACACACACACACACACACACACACACACACACACACACACACAAGCATAGTTATTATGTTTTAAAGGCATCTAGGGTCAGGTCTGAAAGAGGCATTCTTGCCTCTTAATTACATGCAGGACCCAGTCATTATTGGCAGTGGTATTAGATAGTTTATTGAATCAACAGTCAGCTGACACTGGCCTGCTGGGGCCTTTCAGACCTGTGTTTACCTGAACGGGCCAGTGTTAGAGACAAGCCTATGTGTTTAAGGCCAGATGTCAGCCTTAAGCTGATCCCCTTCATGACATGCTCCTGCTGTGGATAACCCCACCAGGTAGGAGGGAGAGTGATGGACTAGGCTGATAATCACGTTATGTGAAAGGAGAGGCAGATGTGATCAACTTGTTAGCACATTTGACTGCATTTCTAATATTGTGATAAATAAATATATTATACGCCGGTTGTTATAAATATCAATTTGTTGTAATCTTATTGGATTGTGAGTGTTTCATAGGATGACTTATTTAATTTGTGCTTTTTGTAGGATATCATACAATCTCAAAGAACTGGTATCATCTGTCAGTTTGTTAACCATGTTTTGTCTTGTAATTTGCAATTAGTCTGATAAAATATTGATGATAACATTTGATACTTCCTGCTGAAGTACTGATTAAGTACACATGTGTGATGGCTACAGAAACTAATGACGACAAGATGGACAGTTGCATGAAAGTAGGTGAAAGGACAGATCTTCCAGTGCGCTGAGATGAGCAAAGAATAAATGGCATCTATGAAGCGATAGTGAGTGGGAGTGGCAGGATCTGTAGGTGAGGCCTTGGGAAGCATGTGTCGTCCAGATGCTGATCATAAAGACAGAAAACAGGGAGAGTAAGCCAAACCCTGCAGGCAGCAGAATAATGAAGCTAAAGCTTACTGTAAATGTAGCATGTGGCGGGAGCAAGAAAGATTGATCCATGGACTGAATATGAGGATGATATGAGACCTTGCACTTTAATATTGAAATACGGACATTAGCATAGTTTTGTCTGCTGCACCCCTTTTTTGATTATAGTCTCCATTCCCAGATGCACAAATTTTGCAGTTTAAGTAGGCCTATCTGAAGGGAACTGCTAAAGCTCTTTGATTTGGCACCGAGGTCACAACACAGTACAGTTCAGCTGCAGTGGCTGATCCTGCCTGAAGGTATGAGGAAATTGAAAGGAGTAAGCACACAGATACTTCCTGAAGAGTGTGTCTAAAATAAAATGAGATGGAGGGGAAGATGCCCCATAGAAATGATTCATCTAAAGGCTAGGATAAATTTACTCTAGGCTGTTTTCTTTTTCCTCTTCTGTGCTTTGTCCAATCGAGCATGCAGCAGACCCACAGACAAAGTCCTTTCCTTATTTCTCTCTCTGTGTTTCACATGCACACTCATTTTGTGTGTATGCTCATTTGATGTATACATCACTAGGTCTCAAATATCCCAAAATCATAAGGCGTGCTAAGATTTAATGTTGGTAATGGAAAATCACACAGTGTACTCAGTCCTGAGTGCTCAGAGGGGCTGGGCGGTGGGAGGGGCGGGTTTGTAGGATGTGCTTATGAAAACGAGGGCTAGCAAGCAACCTTAGTTCTGAGTATGTCATGCATTATCCTCAGTAGATGAATTTTGTTCATAAATAGATATATACCACGTATGGTATATGTCTATTTATTCTAATCAGACTGCTTCTTAACACAGTTGGGCTATAAATCAAATGCTTTATTGGAGAAATTTGTAATAAAGTAATTGTTTCCACATTTCCTTTACAACCATCCCCAAAACCTTTAGCGACGGATTACCTGGACATAGGAAGCATATGTTCTGCCAAAAAGAGCCATAAAAATAAAATAAAAAGAGACTCCAGTTAGATTTATATTCCTTCTGTGTTTGTGAGGCAAAGAAAAAGCATCGTTAGCTTTTTAATGTGTGTTTAAAACAAAGTCTGTTTGAGTGGTTATATGTTTGGTAGGTTTTTAATGAAGTCTGTGAGGAATTCACCAAAATCTTAGTTCTTAATCAATGAGAACATTTTGTTCTGCACATTTTTGGGTTACGTTTAGCAGTAAAATTAAACGATGTAAATGCAAATCCCCTTTTCACTTTCCTCCCTTTTTCATTCTCACATTCTTCCTTACTACAAGGACAAACATATAGCCAGTACTCCTGTAGTAGACGTTGCCAAATACCATACCATTTATTGTTCTTTACTACCCAGATGTTCCCTCATTTTTAAATCCCTGCCTGGAGCTGAGTCTCTCATTGGGGGATGGCGTGTAGGATATAAATATATTTCCCCAGGCGATTTTTGCAGTTTAGCGGTTGAAGAAGCATGTAAATATGTGTGCACATCTACTCATTACTATGGAGTCAGGTGTTTCAGTGTTTTTAGCCTATGATAAAAAAGGACTAGTCATCAAGAATGGGTTAATACACGCATGCACATGTTTGCTTGTACACAGGCATTTTTGCTTTTTACACACATTCTTACGACCTTCCACACACACATGCAGATACATTTAACATTTTTAAAACTAGCACTTGTGCAATACATAAATAACCACTCTACATTCCCAGGATACAATAATGAATGTCCTTATGTTTTGTCACACATCAGCCGGTGTAGGCATGCATACACACGCTCTCTCTCTCTCTCTCTCTCACACACACACACACACACACACACACACACACTATGAAGATTATTGACCACTGCGTCTCCTTCAGGCTTTCAACATCTCTAGCCTCTGGATATATCTGATGAACTGACTGAAAATGATTGAAATTCCAAACATGAGAGGGCTCTGCCTCTGACTAATCCATGTGTGTAATGCAAGGTTGTGCATGTATGTGTTATTTTTTTTCACGTGTGTAATTTGTGTTTATGTGAACATAAAAGCATCTTTGCGCATGTCTGTGTGAAAACAGGTGTTTCTGTGTTGATGTCTGTGCTCAGCATAGTTAAATGGAGAGGGTCAACACTGTTGTCTGCTATATTGAGAATGTACTTACTGAAAAAAATGAGGAGACGGGGTGTGTGTGTGTATTTCTATCTCTGTCCAGTAAGTCTAAAATTGGGTGTAATTTTGGAGTGAGTACAGCAAGGAATATTACAGCAGGCAGTGGAAAACTCCATCTCACATAGCGTGTGTGTGTGTGTGTGTGTGTGTGTGTGTGTGTGTGTGAGTGTATGTGTGTGTGCGTATGTGGTCTGTCATAGGCTACGTTTGGAGACAAATTTCAGACATAGGTCTAGTTACTTGGGGACGGCTTGTTCAATTGGGTACGAAAGCTGTGTCTTGATCTGGGAAAAAGCTGGGTTTTTTTGGTTAGTGGTTAGGTTATGGTTAGGTTAAGTTATGGTTAGGTTATGGTTAGGTTAAGTTATGGTTAGGTTATGGTTAGTGTTAGGCAACTAGTGGTGATGGTTAGGGTTATGGTAAGTCTCCAGGAAATCAATGTAAGTCTGTGTAATGTAGCCAAAAGTGACTATGGTCTAATGTGTGTGTGTGTGTTTTTGTTTGTGTGTGTGTGCATGTGTGTACATGCACATTCAAGTCAACATCTCTGCCTCAAATGCCACTGACTACTACTTCTCTTTAAAAAGAGAGAGAGAGACAGGTGATATTTATTGTTCTCATACTCAGATGTTAGCTGTGTCATAAGTTGTTGTTGTGCCGTTTTTTTTGTGTTGCACAGAATTTACACACACACACACACACACACACACACACACACACACACACACACACACACACACACACACACAGTAGTAACAGTGTCTTCTCTGAGTCAGCACTGGGAGCTGAAGTGGAAATCTCTGTAAAGAAACAGTGATGCAGAGTATAAACCACAAGACAAACACGCTGCAATACCTCTAGCTAACTTTTACACTGACATAATTTGTTTACAGGTATTAACTTAAAGCTATATCTTCATATAGAGTCTATTATGTAAACTGGTTCTCTGTCAGGCAATCTTTGCAATATTTTGACAGGTTGTTGCCATAGTGCCTCATAATTCTCTTTCAGATTATGTATAAATGTACCTGCAGTCTGAGTTCATTTGCTTTGTAGTTTTGATTGTAAATCTTTGTTCAGCACTCTGAGAAATTGTTAGTAGAGCAGCAGCAAGTCTCTAAGGGAGTTTAGTGCTTGGTGTACCTGTCTGCATATTGTAGAACCTCAGAGCAATGCCTGTCTCTCATGTTGCTCTTCAGACTTTGTCTGTGCTCCAATATTGCAGTTAATGAGGCAGCAAGGAAGCTTTGTGACACTGAGTGTCTATTATAACACCAGACAGTAATTAGACTAATCTGGAAGCATGAGCGCATGTCTGAATGCTATTTCACAACTTCTTTCATGTTAGCTCAAGCTACGAAAAATGTGCAGCTCTCTGGATTACAATGACATTGCAATAGTCTTTTCTTCATTTTAATATCATATGTTGTCTGTGCTTGTGTTCCAGGGCAGCAACAGATCACAATATGGACAACACCACAGCCATGTTGAGAGAATGGCTGAAGGAAGCACAGGGTCTCTACCATTATGTGGAGTGGAGACCCATGGAGGAGCCAAAGTGAGTCACAGTTTAAAATCATTCATTAATATCAAGTCAAAGCAACTCATTTATGAATTTGTGTTTTCTAATATATTCTTGAAGATCAGTTAAGAGACTTTTACCTCTGTATCAGGTCCTATACAGATGAGTGGGGTCCAAAGCATTGGCCTCCCTCCAGGTTCAACCATGTGATGAAGCTGAGACAGGCAGCACTGAAGGCTGCCAGAGAACGATGGGCTGACTACATACTGGTAAGATGATATTTTATTTTAATATAAATAAGCAACAATTCAGTCAGAGACAGAACAAGGAACTGACCATTTGCAAAGGGATTGTTGGAACTAACAAATGCTTTATAATATTTTAAATGACACCTACTTTATGCTTTTCCTGCACTAATGCTATACTTCATTTTACTTCAGTTTTAGGTCATACATAGGGATGTTCTGAATTGGATTGTACTGTTTATCTCATGTGTACCTGATGCACACCACAAAAGTACATATCTTATTCAAGTACATGTTTGTTATCTATATAGTTTTAGAATTGATATTTCATTGTGAGTTGCACACTCAGACCCCTGCCCATCTTTAGTTTGTTGACAGTGATAACCTGCTGACGAATCCCCATGTGCTGAAACTGATGATGGCTGAAAATTTGACCCTGGTGGCTCCCATGTTGGAGTCTCGTTCTCTTTACTCCAACTTCTGGTGTGGCATCACCCCACAGGTACAATTTGGACATAAATTCCTCCAACTGTCCATCCATTCAGCTAGGGTTACAACTTCATCCTGATCTTTTCTCACTCCCTCATCTCTTTCAGGGTTACTATAAGCGAACCCCCGACTATCAGCCAATCAGAGAGTGGAAGCGGCTTGGCTGCTTCCCTGTTCCCATGGTGCACAGCACCTTCCTATTAGACCTGCGTCGTGAATCCAGCAAGGACCTGACCTTCTATCCCCCTCACCCTGACTACAGCTGGGCATTTGATGACATAATGGTGTTTGCTTTCTCAGCACGTCAAGCAGGTCTGTTTGAAACCCTCAACTCACAACAAACTACCAGATCTGTGGCAGGGCTGCAAATGCCTCTCTGAGCTGAGGACTGTCATTGACTTCATTAATCACATACGAGTCAGTTGAGAGCTGGTTTTTGATCAATCACAGCACAGTCAACATGTGTGTATTACAATAAGGACTTTGCAGAGATAACTGGATCCATGTGTGTGTCTTGACTGTGCGTGTGGATGCTTGTAAATGTGCAACAATATCAGTGTTTGTAGATGTGTGTGTTTGACATGACATGACAAGAATGCGTTCACCTACCATCACTGTAAAAAGTAATCAATGAAAGGTGTCACACAAACAATAACACATATGCAAACACAAAGGCACATTTCTATCTATCTCTAAAATTAATTTAAAGGCTAGGAGGTGATTGGCTGGGAAGACACATGGAGCAGGGCAGGGCTAGCGAGACTGATGCAGGGCAGGTGTGGAGCACAGGAACACAGAAGGGAAACAGAGCTAACAGAAGTCCAAAACCCACAGGAAAGTCAATAATCATGCACAAATCATCCTAGAACTATCAAGCACACAACTACAATAAGTGCACAGTGAGCACAGGAAAATAAACTTCAGCCTACAGTATATTGCTGTTGACAAAAACATGAATAATCAGTCTGTCGAGCAGAGTGGCTTGCATATTAAGACTGCATGAAGCAACAAGAATCGAACTAAAAGAGAACTGCGGCTCAGAATTACAAATCTAGTGTTTCAGTTCCAACGAGAGTCAATATAGAAAGTAACAGTTTCTCAAATGGTCCTTAAAATAATCTATTATCTGTCCTACTGTCCTATGTGTTTGATGTTTGAACTTCACTTTACAGAATGATTTATGTGCAGAGTTTGACATTAGAAGGCTGTTTCATATCCATCGACTGAAGGTGCAAAGTCTCTCTGCACTCACATTATCCAGTATGCAACTTACACAAGTCCAGTGTGGAAACTTTAAACCTCTCTAGCACACATACACACACTAAGACTAGACTTTTCAGTTCATTTTCAGACATCTTGTGTCCGTCATTAAAAATAAGTATTTGCATATTCATAGATTGGTTTTTTTAATGAGGGAAAAGAAGTAGACACCATTTTAAGAATGTCTAACTCAGTAATTGAACTTTCACATGGAAAAAACATGTCAGACAGATGTTAACATTCAAATCAGAGCATTTTTTTGGTCCACAATTGAATATATACGTGGTGAATTCCCTTACTGACACTTTTTATCTGATGAATGCTGTTACACAGATTTTTTTTGTACAAACAGTCAAAAGTCTAAAGTAGTTGTTGATCTTGATAGCATGACTCTCCCCCGCTGGCCATCAGCAAATGGCATTTGCAGAGCCTAAATGTTATTCTCACAATTCGACAAATTGTTTACTATTTATTTTAAGAAAAATATGAGATGGAAAATTATGACCCGCTGGATATCACGTTGTTCCAAACCTTTGTTTATTGACTGGATCATGAGTAACAAAAACACTTTCAGGAATATCAAACAATATATTTGTTGTGGAAGTTTTAAAATGTCTTTTGTGTAGCATGAAGCCTGCTTATTTGAGATGTTTGGGTCAGGAGGTTTTATCTACAGAGCCTCATATGTGTCTCCATGTGTGTTCCAGGTGTCCAGATGTATGTGTGTAACAGAGAGCACTATGGTTTCCTTCCTGTCCCTCTCAAGGCTCAGCAAAATGTTGAAGATGAAAGCGAGAGTTTCATACACACCATCACGGAGGCTTTGAGTGAGTGTACACACACACACACACACACACACACACAAACACACACACACACACACGCACACACGCACACACGCACACATACACACACACACACATACACACACACACTCTCTCTCCAGCTGTTGTAACTTTACAATCTGTCACTCCCTGCTTCACCTCTCTGGGTTGTTTCTTCTCCTCCTTGACCTCCACGAGCGTCCATGATTGCATCCTGTCAGCCCTCTCTAATTTAATCCTCCACCTCCTTACTGTCCCTCCCCTCCCTCTGTTTATCCAACCCCCACCTCTTTTGCCTTTTTTTTCTTTCAGCCTCCTCCACTGGTCTTCTCTCAGCTCAGGTTTTAAATAAACCTGATTAAGCAAACCACCACAATCCAGAGGAAATTCAGTCATTTTCCTGTTTTCGCTGTTTTAACCTTTCCCCTTCTTCCTCTCTCTGACCGCAGTTGACCACGACATTGAGCCTACAAAGCACCTGTACTCTCCACCATCAACGGATGACACAATCACCTTTGATGAAGTGAGTTATGAGTGAATCTGCCTGGAGAAACAGGAGCTCAAGAAGTTCTTCCTCTCTGTATATTTACTGTTAATCAGCAACTCCCACTTCCTGTTTTTGTACTAGTTTCCCTTCTTTTCCTGTATACCAAGTTTCTCTCCTTGCTATGTCCTTGCCCTAAAGGGAAAACAGATACACTGACGGCACAATATGTACCAGAAAAATATAAAAAATACACTAAAAGAATCAAGTGAGTAAAATATTTCCTCTTAACCGATCATGTTTCGATGTTTAGATCCTTCTGATAAACCTGAAGCGTCGGCTGGAGAGAAGAACCAGGATGTTGAAAACAATGGCCTCACTGGGTCTACATGCCAAGCTGATAGACGCAGTGGACGGCAAGTAGGTCACAAACATGCAGCCCGGCGTGCACTCAATGAACTGACCTGAGGCCTGATTTAATCCTGTCTGTGATAAACTCTTTTGAAGTTTAGTTTATTCAGCAAAACAATGAAAGAGTTCTTTTTCTTCTACCTAAAACAGCTGATGGTCTGATCTCTGAGCATCAGTTAAAAAAACTCTTCTTCTGTTGCTACTTTTTCTGACATCTATATCCAAACATCCTGTCCAAAATGGGGGATTGTTGGAATATGCTTGACTTACTTTCTCTCCTCAGCTTTACTTTAATCCACTGTTGAGAATGCCCTAATCCCTCCTCCAGTCTTGGTTCGTCTGGCAATATGTATTACTTGTTGCAACTTGCTGGGGTTTGACTTCTCTTTGTTTTTCCTCGGAGGGTTTTCTCACCAACAACCGCTCAGTTCAGCTTCTTCATCTCTCACAGGGCTCTGAATTCATCCCAGCTGCAGGGGCTGGGAATAGACATGATGCCGGGCTATAAGGACCCTTACTCTGGTCGAGTCCTGACCAGAGGGGAGATCGGCTGCTTCCTCAGCCATCACTCCGTATGGACACGGGTGAGCGCAGCAAAGTGTATTGTAATAATGTAGGGAAAAAGACAAGAGTTGTGTACTAAACAGGTTGAAAGTTGAGGATCCTGCACCAGCACAACATTATACCCTGCATCTGCTTCAACATTATACCCAATCTCCTGCAGCTCCTGGGTTGCCTGAAAATAGGAAACAGGAAACAAAAGAAGCAATCATGTTTTGTCTATCAGAAAGATAGACAAAACATGATTGCTTCTGACCCTAGTTTGCATTTCTGTCATCATTTAGATAAGATCAACTAAAATAGTAATCATGCACAATCATCAGGAGGACTATAAAAGAGAGGCAACTAACAAAATCACATGCATTTTTCCTTTATTGTGTTCTGATCACCAGGTGGTGGAGCATGGCCTTCAGAAGATTCTTGTTTTAGAGGACGACGTGAGGTTTGAGCCCAGGTTTAAACGGCGGTTCCAGGCCATCATGGATGACATAGACAAAGCCCAGCTGAAATGGGACCTCATGTAAGAACAATGACTCCACATCCCCTTTCCCTGAGTAAAAGAAGTTCTGAGTTTTTATATTGGATGGTGAAGCCCCATTATACACAATAACACACTGTCTATCTACTCTTCTCTTCAGCTACGTGGGGCGTAAACGTATGCAGGTACAGCAGCCGGAGCAATCGGTAGATGGTGTAAACAACCTGGTTGAAGCTGACTACTCCTACTGGACGCTCGGCTACGCGCTGTCACAGCAGGGAGCCAGAAAGCTACTGGCTGCCGAACCCTTAAAAATGATGATGCCTGTTGATGAGTTCCTGCCCATCATGTTCAACAAACATCCCAAGTTAGTCTTTAACCTAATAATATATTTATTTTCTTTGAAGAAACTGTGCTTAAAAGGATAACAGGCACATGTGATTTCATTTAAGGCGTGTTATGCAGAAAACCACAGCTACAGAAAGAAGTTATACAGTATACTGCTCACAAACACAGACACAAAGGTCCTTTTAGACAGCCTGGTTTATGAGCAGACAGACAAATATTTACTGAGGACCTCAAAGAAATGATTGCAGGTGCACAACACTCTTACACAAGAATGCACCAGGTAATCCACATTCAAAATAAACAAAAAGAAGTAAAAGCTAAATTTGAAGTCTGGGAAATTTTTAGCATGCATGGATCCTGTGCATGCCCCAAAGCAGACTTAAAGACTATAGAGCAGTGCAGAAACACAGAGCGACTTTCAGTAATTATATGTAGACACAAACATTCATGTTCATGTGGTCTTTGTGACTTTTTAGACTGGGTTTTTTTTTCTCCGTTTGCACTCTCGTGGATGACCACATCCTTAAATCTTAGTTATTTTCCCCATATATCTCTTCTTCTATGCATTTTCCCCTCTCTCCTTCCCTCTTTCTCTCTCTTTTTTGCCTAAGTGTTTCCCCTTTCGTCTGTCTTTCTTTGCAGCACCCCCTCTTCTTCTTCGTCTCCTCTGCTCCTTCACACACAGGGCATGGATTGTTCTCAGGGTTCAGTAGGCACGTACAGCACACACAATACCCCCTTTTCTGTTTTTTTTTTTTTTTTTATAATTTGGGGATTCCTGCCGTGCCCTGCTCTCCTCCACCACCACAACCACCTCTGCCTCCACCCCCTTCCTTCTCAATTTTCTACCTTTTTCTTCTTTAACCCTGTCTTGCACCTTTCCAGCCTTTTCCCTCTTTCTTCATACACGTCATACTTAAAAAAAAAAAAAATCTTTTACATCTCCTCAACAAACCCTTTACTTTCTGAACACCCTTTGCCTCTCTGTGTCACCCACTCCTCCTCCTCCCCCTTCCTTCTCTCTCTTTGAGGAATGTGGGCCAGCAAGGCTCTTCCTGCTGGTTGGAGAAGGGGACAGGATTCCCATTGATAGAGGCCTGAATGTGGGGGTGGGGTGGGGATGGACGCTATGTGAGTGTGTGTGTGTGTGTGTGTGTGTGTGTGTGTGTGTGTGTGTGTGTGTGTGTGTGTGTGTATAAATACATGGAGATGTGTGTCCAGTGTGCAGTGTATAGGTTACTGGGTAAATACACTATGTGTGTATTCAACAGTGAGAGAAGGTGAGTTTGTTCAAAAGGGAGAGAAATAGGAAATATGGACAGAGATGTGGTTTGGTGGCGGGAAAAATATGTAAAATGTGTTATTGTGCATTATATAAATCAACAGCAGGGGATTATGCGCTCTGTTTACACTGTGGATATTATGTCAGAGCTCTATTTGTTTCAGGGAGCATTTTACTGTTTAAGGAGATGCTTACAATCTGTCAATTCTTAAAAGCAGATTAAAAAAACAGATGCAAAAGAACTAGAAGTTGGCCTTACTGCATGAAGGCACAATGTTATGGTTGAGTGTGTGTTTGTGTGTTGGAGAAGGTCAGCTTCATTGAGCACTAATAAAGGTGTAGGGTATCACTGTCGCTGCAGAGCGCTGACAGGCTTTAAACAGACGATAGAACAGCAGGGAATTGACCTCTACAGTGACCCCTGTCTGCACGAGTGTGACTCCACCAGGCTGACGTGTCACACCCAAATAGCCCTCATTCCTCCCTCTGGCCCTGCTGCAGGACGATGATGACAGGCTGACAGAAGTAGTCTTGTGCAGTTTACAATGTGGAACAATATGATGAGGGTTTACATTACTACATGAAGATGTGATTTTAACTTTCTGATGCTCTTTATTGTCATAGGTTAGTAGTGTATAGTATTTACAAGTGTGATATTTTTATTATGCACTACGTTATACTTACAATCTACATTTCAGAGGAAAATATTGTTCTTTTTACTCCACTACATTTATGTGACAGCTATAGTTACTGGTTATATTAGTTTTTTTCTTTCTTTCTTTCTTTCTTTCTTACTTTCTTTACTTTTTTCTAATAAAACTAATAAAGCATAAACTTCCTCACTGTTTAAAGGAATTCAACTCTCTTGGTTCTACAGAATCTGCATCTCTATTATAACAAAGTATGGCTACAGTTGAAAAGTTTCCAGTTTCTCCTGTTTGACCTCATGTAATTTTGCTCTCAGTGGTGAAATTTAGTTCCTGTAAACAGGACATGCTAAGTCAGAAGTCACAGAATAATGCTACATAGTCATATTTTAAACCACAGTGATTGCACCATGTGCAGTTAGATCTTCCTTCCTATTTATTTGTGACATTTGTTATGAAGCACATGATCATATTTGTAGATTTCAAGATTTGTAGGCACTGAATTAAAAAATAAAGCCAGTTGCCAACATTCGGGTTGACTCTTGTGATAAGAATTATGTCTCCCTTCATTATTATTAGTTGACACAATTAGTCAATCGAAGACAAAACTATTCAAAAACTTTTCATAATATATTAAAAGTTCCCTCTGCCTCCCTCTGCCACTGTAAACTGAATATGATGATTCATTCTCTTTTTGTCTCCCCATCCCTCCCCTGTCTTCCTCAGTGTTGAATACATGTCTTACTTTGAGCCACGAGACCTGAAGGCCTTCTCCGTGGAGCCACTGCTCATCTATCCCACCCACTACACCGGGGAGCCGGGCTACATCAGCGACACAGAGACCTCCACCATCTGGGACGACGAGGCCGTGGCCACAGACTGGGACCGGCAGCACGCCCGCAAGACAGCCCAGCAGGGTCGCATTCGCCCTGTGGCACAGAACAGTGTCACTGGAGACTCGCCGCCGCCAGCTGCTCGGGCTTCGCGGGATGAACTCTGATACAGAGACCCGAGACTCGGAGAGAAAGACTCGTGTGCCATGTGCACACAGTGAATGTCATGTGTACACACACTTGAAAAGACTTTTGAAATGCAAGCAAAGATACTGTACATGCACACATACATACACACACACACACACACACACACACACACACACACACAAACACACAAACACACACACACACAAACACTGGTCTCCAAATGGATAAAAGGAGTATTGTGATGTCAATCTAGTCTGCTGCATGAGGGGACACAGAGGAGAGGAGGAAGACGAGGAAGACCAAAATCTGGGACGAGGGCCCGGTGGCCTTTGACAAAAGCTTTATTTATTTCCCATGTGCCTCTTCTGGCCACATGGAGACAGTTACGCTGCCTCCACGTGTTTAAGAAAACTTCAGTAACTTCCATGTGTTGCTTAACAAAACTTAAGCTTAAGAAAACTTAAGCAAGACAAGACAAAGCTTACATTATTTTCAAGATGCGAAAGAAAAAAAAACATTGTCACAAATCAATTTCATATTGTCTGAAAAGATTATTGTTATTTAAAAAGAACAGATGTCTCTAATGGACAGCCAAGGAATAAAAGAATCATAAAGCTGTCTGAAAAAACTCTGAACTGTGTGTGTGCATATGTGAATATGTGAAGCTGTGTGTGGATTTTTCCTAAGTGGAAGAAGGGCGGCTGACATATTGTACCCAAGAGTCACTGCATCAGAGGATGTCAGACACGCACACACACACACACACACACACACACACACACACACACGTACACGTACACGTACACATACATATCGAGCAAACAACAGGGCAGTAACGGATGTTCTTCATCCAGCTGTTCTGTCATTGCCAATATCTCACTTACACAGCAGGCTGGTCCTGCTAGTTAGCATTAGCATCACTCATACATCATACTCATACTCATACATTACATGTAGCCTGTAGGGTGCAGTTTCATCTATTTCAGACCCCTGCTTTCAGAATCCAAAGGATAAAAATTTGAATTGAAAGAATGTTATTAATTAATTCTTAATGTCCTCAATATACATTCATGATTTTTTTATGGTTGGGTTAAGATTCATTCAATTGTGGTGTGGGGCTGATCCAATAAAACAGCTTCGTCATTTCTGTATTTTCACTCACTCTGTAGCCCAGCCTGACGCAGATTCATCTACTTACTGTAATGTTGACAAAGGTTTTTATTTGATTGCTTTTATTGGTTTATTAGCATTGCAGAGGCACAGAGAAGGTTTGGAGATGGACGCTAATGAGATTCCAGGCCAGATTCAATCCCAGGACAAAATAACTAAAAATGCACTGCGCTCTATTTCTCTGTGGGACTGGAATGGTGCTTTCATTAAGTCATGTATATTATTGTTTAATCGGTTCAATAGCAAGCATAAACTTGCTGCAACTGTTCCCATGACCTTCTTGTAGGGGATCCTACAACCGAGGAAAGACTTAAATCAGCTTTTTCTCCCTAAACCCTCCTGTGATGTTACACCAAACGGTAACAAAACATGAAGGGAGCTGCAAACTCCTAATAAATGTGAGGTTTGAGGGGTGATCATGTAGGAGACGCACAGTGGGCGTGTTGGCTCCCACTGTTCACTGGCTGAGTGAAATTCTGCTCACGGTTTTATGGTTCCTGTCTGCTGAGGGATCTGACAGAGCGAAGGATAGCGAGAGAGGAGGAAAACAGATGATTGTGGAGGGGGAGGTGGGGTAAAGGGAGGTAGTGGAGGTTAGAGATTATGTGGTGAGGTAATGGATGAAAGACAGAAAGAGACACATGAGGAAAGCTGAAGAATTCAGCGGATCACAGAAAAATCTTGTTAGATATGAACAATCTGGTGTTCTGATTGTTCTGCTATCAGGTTTTCCTCTTATTTGATTAAATAAAAATGTATATTTCAAAGAACGTTTCAAGCAACACTGGCCAGATCCTACTTAGTTTTACTGTTATGTAGAGAATGTAGTATCTTTATAAGATGCTCCATTTGCAGGTTTGTTTTCTCAGGTAATGTCTTTTTGAGGCTCCCATGCCAGGAGAGAGATTCTGCTGCCATCTGCTGGTTATATGTGAAATGGCAACTTTCACAAATTGTATGTGAGCTCTTTATTTTACTTTATTTTGCTATCTACTTCTGTACCGTTGCTCTTACAAACTTTGTTTCAATGTCAAAATGTACGTCTTCTATTACTTTTCTTTATTGTACAATTTTTGTAAAGTATTAAAATTTATAATGGCAGTCTATAGGAGGAGTTGTCAAACTGAGTTGGAACCTTTGACTCAACTGCTTGGACATCCCTTTATCTTAGAGACTCTGTCCAAACTTTAAAACCTTTTTTTTTTTTTTACATACTCCCACAGTTTTAACTCCTCAAGCACATACCGTACCCTAAAAATGTTGCCACAAGTCTTCTCTCTCACACAAAGTAAATACCTTTACCGTAGGACTTATATGTAGTACTTGAGATCTAAACCTTAATTGATAGGGAGTCACTGTCAAGCTGTCATTGACTGCAGTTCACTCCCAAACTTACAGATTCTCTCTTCTTTCAGACACTTTGTACACATTATACATCTTCACACTTTGCAAGTCCTCTTGCCAGTCAAATTTCTGACCTAAAAACTTTGTTTTAAGCAAATCAGTTTTTTCGCAACAAAATGTGAATTTGTGTGTTTCAAGGATCTCTGCTGGCTCTATGGTTAAGCCCTGTTAATGATACCTGCTCGTGGCAGTGTCCCTCATTACACTGCTCTTATGAACAATGTTGCTTGAGATTTTGATCATGTACCATCATTCAATGCAACAGCAGCACTCTGTAATATCATTAATATTTAGATGTATGTTATATATATATATATATATATATATATATATATATATATATATATATATGATATACATGTTTAAAAAGCAGTCATATTTGTCACCAGACTGAATCCTCCTGTGGTTTAAGAAGAGGCCACTTCTGTGCCCTTTATAGATCCAAAGTTGGTGAGTTTAAACACATCACAGGGAAGCAAGTGTTGAGCAGAACGGCAACATTTTATTTTCAATTAAAAGTCTGAAAATTTGATCTTGCTTATAGTTTGCTGCAATATGTTAGCTCTGTGTATAGCACAGCTGTCTTACAAACATGAAGTAACATGACATATCTGCAATTCTGTTAAATGAAACTTGCAGTGCTCCTTATAACATTGCTATTATGACCAAAGGTGCTTCATATGTTTATTGTGTACCATCATACTGTGTGACTCCCTTATTATTATAAGAATATCAGGTCATGGGCGTGATTCTGTGGATATCATCAGTCATGATAGATTTGCAATGCAATTCAGCGTCCAGAGGGAGAATAACAATAAAATATGATATTTCTGCAATTCTGTTTGTCTTCAATAAAAAGGAACTTGATACAAACGTTCTCCATGAGAATGTGTATGGCGCCAATAGCCTCACCTTGTAAAATACCATCATACTAATTATTACCTGCCATATAGTAACCAAATTCAGCAAAGTTTTGCAGATGGGGAAGTTTAGGTCTGTAGGATTTGATACAATTTCACTTATAGGTGGTGCTACAGACACATACATTTCACACACAGGTTTGACATTATTTTCACATTTAAATTATGTCAAACAAGTTTTTAGACGTTTTTTTAGACGTTTTTTGGAGTTCATTCCATCTGTACACAGCACTGTATTTGAAACCAGTTCTCTCAAGCTCAGTGTGAACATGAGGTACAGTGAATGTTATAATGTCCCGTGAACTGACATTGTAAGTATTGTATTTATATGTGACCAGAGGTAGTGATTCAGTTTTTGAAATAGGGCATTACAGATAAATAATAACATGCTTCTCCATTCTGTTGGTTAAGCAGGACTAGCTCACCAACCAGTTATGATGCAACAAAGACTCAAGAAGCTTCAAATGTGAAGGGGATATACAATATCACAGAAGAGAAGGATACAAAAATCCAAGTTTGACCCTCAATATGCTAGACAGATGTTCCACATGGGTCTTAAAGTGAGGTGAGGGAGAATAAAAGAGGACAAAAAATAGGCCCTTGTGCAACACATATAACCTCAAGAGCATTTGATTTGGAACGACTGGAAATTGTACACAGCTTTACAAGTTCTGCTAAATAATATCATACAATATATTATTTGATTAACTGCCCTTAATCAAATGAAGAAATAGAAAGTGTGTTAGACATTTTTCTCTGAATCCTGAGTTTCTTTCTGTACCACACACACTGTGCATACAGTACATAACTCACTCTCAGTCAGTCCATACACTGTTCATATATCTATGTAATTCTCCTCAAGACAGACATCATGACGAGAGGGAAGGATGTTAAATGAAGTGGAGAAATCCCAACTACAGTGTGGACTTGGCAGCCACACATCTCTCCTCCTCCTCCTCCTCCTCCTCCTCCTCTACTTCCTATTTTCTGCTGTTGTAGAGTGCAGTGCTGCTGTTTCACAGAGGGATACTGCACTAAGGTAAGAGAATATTACAAAATAAAAAAAAATACAGAACAATTATTATCACACTGCCAAAAAATAGACTAAACTATAGCATGTGAGATTGGGTATTTTGAACTGCATTTATACATTGTAGGTTTGGAGCAGGACTGTTTGAAATTAAATATTGACATACAGTACCTTACACATGTATTAATAATAAGTTAGGCATGGGAGTTAGGGAGGAACACTCACTGTCTGTGTTTATACTTGACCTGCATTATATTATGTGTCTGTATGGGGATTGCATCACTGTGCACTGCCCCCCCCCCCCACACACACAGACACACACACGCTCAGTTTACTGGGACAGCATCTGAAATATGCTGTCCCAGTCTATCCTTTTGCTCCCTGATTGGTCTGATCTTGTATATTTTCAAACTCTTATTCCGTATGCTGATACCGCTTCCGAAGCATGCTGTTGTGTTTTGGATTGTTGTTTCTGCCTTTCCAGGAAACTCATTTCCTTACTGTATGAAAATGAACTGATTATGTTATGTTTTTGCATTGCTGTAATTACATTAACCCATAACAAAATCCCATACCACATCCGAAATTCTACCTTCTTCTTACAATTTGAATATTTACACAAATATTTCCTTCTTCTGATTGTTCTCTCTTTGCAAACGTCTAAAATGTGTTGTTCTGCAATACATTTTTTAACATTGCTGATTCATTTAAAAAAAAGTATGTTTTATTCCATTGAATAATAATAATTTATTAATTTTATATTTAATTTATATTAATTATGTATTTTATTGCTTTTGTCCTCACTGTGGGATAACAGAAAACCTGATTAAAAATAATGTCAGGCCCAAAGATGGTTTCAGGTTGCTCTGCTGTTTTTCATCTTATAAACTAAAATTAAAATAAAAGAAATTGACAGTAAAAATGAAAAAAATGAAACATAAATATTGCAATTATGTAAATTATTAATGAGTAAATTGTAGTACATTTGGTGAAACTGTTGCTATGCCTGTCATGTAAGCATTGTTTTAACATTTGATAACTTGATCGTGATCCAAACATTTAAGAAGTCTCTAACATAAGAACAAAATTGAATCTGTGCAAAACATGAATATATGTATGAATATATATAATATGAAGTATGAAGCTAAATGTCCAGATGTTTTACTTATACAACCTATAAGCTTTCAAAACGTACTTCTAACTTTTCTAATAATACAGCATAGTATTCAGAATATGTTACAATAGAGGGTCATCTATATGGAAAACAGGCACATGGATTAACCAAATATTGACAGATGCCTCTAAGGACACACTCACATGCTATTTGATGCCAGTTTAAAAATGTATGAACCTGTTTAAATGTTACATGTGGGGGTCACAGTTTTTGGTAACAGCTATGCATGTGCCTGCTGCTTTGGTATATGATCTGGAAGAACCCACGTTTGCATCCTTATTGGCTTTTGAGCCCTTAAAATAAAGCAATGTCTCCTTGTGGCCCAGAGTCACTGGTTGCACATATTTATGAGTTATGACAAAATTAAATAAAGAGTGATTTTCCACCTGTTTCATCTGAATACAATATAGAAGCCTGAGGAGGTAAAGTTGCTTTTTGTTTGTTTTTTGCCTCATGAATGTTTTTCTGCTTTTCTAACCTGTTAAACATATTACAATCCCTCAGATTTATCTTGAGGCTTTATAGGGGGGTCCCGTCTCTCGGGTTGGGGGCCACTTGTAATTCAGCAGCATGTAATAATTGGTGTGAAACACATGCAGGGAAACAGATGAAATCTTATTTTTTGGAACGCTTGTACACTCATGTGAGAAGCCTCCTCATAGTTTGGAAATGTGTGTTGTATCTGTTCATTTTGTATATCTGAACTCAATTTCTGCGTGCAATATGTGGAGAAAAGATATACCAAATGCAGGATTCTTAGTCATCAAAGGGAAGAGCGGATGATTTGTTAGTGTTACTGGCAAGGATTGCAATACTTGATGATTCTTTATATAACAAAGTGATATTATTGCGTAAGGGATTGAAATGAGTCAGTGATGATGTGCTGAGCAGGAAAGAGGCAAGTGACTAACAGTGCTGTTGTAAGGCCGTGTCCTTTTCCAGATAATGGACTCACACATACGCACATTTAAGTACGTACACAAACCACACATGCACACGCGCATACACATGTTTGAAAACACTGAGGAAGCAAAAAAAAGAGAGAAGGAAATGGAAAAAGAAAACATTGTTCCCGAAACATTCACAGTGCCTCTTCCTCCCCCTTCTCCTCTTTTGTTTTTCCTTTTCTCTCTATCAGCGATGCAAAGAAAGTGTCTCCTTCTGTTCTCTTCGTCAGTCTGATAATGAGTAACTGTTCAGTGTCAACAAAAGCTTCACAGATGTCTATTACTCAGTGAGTTAATGTATGTGTGTACTAGGCAATGGAGTGTAGCATTGTCACTACAAAGAGGGCCCTGAATGCACTATTGCAACAATACTCACAGCCAATGGAAAGACAGGAGAGTAAGCTTTAAAATAAATCATCTATAAATATGATTTGTGTTTGCTAAGTGATAATCCTGTCAAATAATTTCCAACAAGGATTAGGAAATTAGACGAAAGAATGAAGAAATTAATTAGCCCATTTGTGTGTTTTGTGTGTTGTGTTCCCATGTTAACCAGCAGAGGGCAGTGTGGAGTTGTGTAAGCGTGAACTGGGAAACTCAGTTATTGCATGTGTGAATGTATGTGTCATAATTCTAGAGAAACAAATCAATTCATGGAATCAAACATGTCATTTGTACATAGTAGCAATATAGCACCATAATTTATTGTCTTGTTTTTGCAGTTGTGTTTTCAGTGCTGGAAAGTAACAACAATAAGTACCTACATTTTTTCCAACACTGTCCTCAGATAAGAATTTAAGGTATTAGTGCTTTACATGAGTTGTTTCATTTTCTACCACTTGTACTTTCCTCAGTGATTGACAGTTTCTGAGGGAGTACTTCTACTTCTGATTCTTTTAGTACATTTCGCTGCATTGTGATATTGCTATTTCTACTTTAGATATCTTAATAGATCCTAATACTTCCTCCACCCTCATCTCTTATACTATCATCTCGTATACTATCAGCTGTGAGATTTCTACCCAGTTATTCAGTATTTGCTATTGTGTTCAATAGATTAATGTCCTTTTGTGTCCCATTGTTTAAGATTGTGTGAGAGAGAAAATCAGAGCAAAAGGCAGAGATTTAGTTTGTATTGACCCAGGCTGAGAGGATCTTGAGAGTGTAGTGTGTATGTATATACAGTGTACATTTGAATGTGTGTGTGTGTGTGTGTGTGTGTGTGTGTGTGTGTGTGTGTGTGTGTGTGTGTGTGTGCGTGTTTATAGAGTTTTGCCTTCCCAGCTGTGTAAACTGGTGCCGGCCACACTGTGACTGTGTCAGCACACTAAGATGGAGACAGAGGAAAAGCAAGAAAAGTGCAAGAATGAAGAGTAAAATATGTGTGTACATGTAGGTGAAGTAAATCGAAGAAAAAAAAAGAAAAAAAGAAAGTAGTGGCACCTTCAATTAGTTTTAAAGTCAGTCCAGTAAAACACGACTGAACTAAGCTGAAGTAAAGAGAAGTAAAGTGAGTTAAGAGAGCTAAGGGTCTTTAGAAAAGGAGCGCAGCACTCAACAACAGAGAGAGGAAATGGGGGAAGGAGGGGGAGGCTGAAAGTGGAGGCCAGGTCACTGGAAGTCCATGCAGACTGCATGAAGTCAAGACAGCATGTTTACTCACTCTTCCTGTCTATCACACTTCCATTCATTCCTAGCAGTCACACAGGCACACAGAGTCATGGTCAAATAGCTTTTCTATTTTTTTCCTGCTCTTCAGACACTTAAGCTAATTTATCTGGTGTGATTAGAGAGGCATTTTAATGTTTGATATGTTTATCCATGTGCCCCTGCCATGAGTAATTCCTAAATATAAACATAGTTTAGGTGGAGTCTCATTGCATTTTTATGTGTTCAGCATCCAAAGGAACTTTGTCACGCTGAGTCAGACTGAAGTTCTGAGTCATGCCAGCAATGTGGTCCAAGTCCTGAGGGGAGGCCACTTGATGTGTTATCACTTTAAGTAATGAGCTGTACATGATTGAAAGAAGACGCTGCTGTGTGTTTGCATGTGTGTAAGTGTGAGTGCTGATGCACGTCTCTCTGGTGTGGAGCAACTTCACCGGACGTTACTCTGACATTACTATTTTTCTAACGGTTGTTTATTTACCTAAGAAAACAGGAAGCAAAGGGTGACTTTACACTACAGCTTCTAACTGCTGAAAGCAGCTTTCCTCACACTTTGTACAATATTAACTGCTGGATCTACACTTACAGTGTGTGTGTGTGTGTGTGTGTGTGTGTGTGTGTGTGTGTGTGTGTGTGTGTGTGTGTGTGTGTGTGTATGTGTGTGTGTGTGTGTGTGTGATTGAGGTCAGGGTAGGAATAAGAACCAGTCATGTGTAAAAGGGTTGCTGTTGCTGTGAAGAGGATTATCTGGGACCAGGCAGTGCTCCGAAACACACACACACACACACACACACACACACACACATAGACTAACATATAATTTCTGAAGACTTATCCTAGCCCTAACCATCAACACCACTACCCCAATTGCACAGACCAGTTCCAGTTAACTGGTCCTGAGTCTAAAATCTATCCCCAAAAGTAGTTAATGACAGAGCACACATACACACATGCATGCACACACACACACACACACACTTTTTATATCTGCAAAATTGTTACACATTTATTATGGTTCAACCTTTGCCCCTCCCCAAGCCGTGCTGTGTTACATGGAGCTGAATCAGTAACTTTCTTCTCATCTACACAACTGAACTTGTTAAGTTTAATTTTAACAAACATGTTTTACAAACATGGGACTGCCTCAACTTTCAGTAACAAATCTGTAAAGAACTTAAAGGAAGGGATTTCAAATGATGGCAAAACCCATAAAAGGCAATAACTAGAAACAATGAGAGTAAGACTTGAAATCTCTATCATAGGGGTGCATGGGTGAGACATACTGTACCTGAGTTAATCTAACATGGAAAATATTCACTATTATTAGTAATTCTTAGAACCCCTGCCCCTTCTGTATCTCAGCTTTCTTGTCTTTTCTTTTCTTCTCTTTCACAGTCAAACTCTCTTAGTCAGTGGGTAGTTTTCAAGGGGCCGGGCCAAAGCTTTCCAACTCCTCCCCTCTGACTGGGATGAATGTGGGGGGTGAGGGAGAGAAGGAGAGAGAAATAAAGAGAGACAATAGAATCTAATCACTCATGTGGTTGAGAGCTGTTGGGAAGCCAACTTCCACGCGCGCCAGGAAGGGAAAAAAACAGAAGAGGGAAAAATAGAAACTAAGGGGGAGAAAGCACAGAAACAGGAAGGGAGAAAACATTCATGAGAGGAGAGTTATCATCTGTCACACCTCTGAGCTGAAATCCAGGAGGAGGTGACAACGTCAGCTTTGCTCTGGAAAATCAAGAGGAACTCCTGTGGACTCATTCATAATCACATCCTTCTCATCTGGAGTCTCATTTGGCTACCACAGCTCCATCTTTCTACAACTCTCCCTGAAGAAGACTCTATCTACTCTGCCGTCCAGCCTGAAATATGCCCTGCTATCCCTGCCATCCCTGTCACCCCTGCCGTTGATCCAGGCAGTCGGCATGATCTCCCACTACCCTTTGGCTACCCTTCTGCCCTGGCCTCCAGGGTCCCAACACCACTGTCCCGACCTGGACTGCAGCCTGCTGCTGGAGGGGGAAGGAGGTGTTGCTCTGCAGAGGTATCAACCTCGCTATCCAGAGAGCACACCACACCACTGGGTCAGTACACACAGTACATGGCAGACTGATTGTGTGTGTGTTGAAATCTGTTTTTATTTCTGGGAAGTGCAGGTACTTCCAGTCTTGTTAAACAATGTGGCAGATGTTGGCCTTCGCATGAGTGACCTTCCTGTGCCTTATGTTATTTAAAGCATGTGAGATACTGCGATGTTGTTTGGTGTCAAAGGTCTGGTTAGTCTTGATACATTCAAGGATGGGAATGGGAAGTAAATTGTAAATTGTAAAATGAATACAGGAGAAATTCTAAGAAACCAATTCACTGATGAAAAAAAAAACGTAAGAAGTATAAACATTCATAGAGAAGTAGTGAGGAATGGAGAGTTAGGTGGACCAGGCCTAGTGTTAGTGGTTCCTCCAAGGTCTGTTTGTTGGATGTTTGTGGTGATTGTGAGAATGCAGAGGAGAGTAAATAATGAGAAATGAAAAATATGGAAAGAGATACCTATGTGTTTGCATGTGTGAGAAAAAAGTGATAAATCTGTGACTGCTCTAACTCCAGTGGTCTCTTTTCAATGTACAGTAAGTGAGGATCATTTTGAAATCAAATAAGTCAGAAACACCCTCCTCTGGACAACTTGCTCAGGTCAACTGAGAAATTAAGCAGTAATCAGCTCATTGACATTTCTTAAACCATCATCTCATTTTTCATTACCTCTGTTTGAACTCTGCTCTATGAAATTTTATGCAACAAGTCGACAGCTCATAGTGCGAAAAGTCAAAGTAGACAAGTAACCTTTGGTTGCCCAGATGGGAGCACAGCTGACCTCTTGTGAAAGACAGTAATTCACAATCACTGTAACTACCGCTTATTGGTTGCTTATTGTGTGTGTGTGTGTGTGTGTGTGTGTGTGTGTGTGTGTGTGTGTGTGTGTGTGTGTGTGTGTGTGTGTGTGTGTGTGTGTTTGAGACAGCACAGTTTTGCTGGTCAGCATGTTCACAGTGAAGGTATTCCTCACCTCACCTCAGACCCCAACCAGAATAATGATTTTAATGTGTCAGAGCTAAAATCACAGTGACAGAAATGTTTCTCTGGTTATGCTTCATGTCCGCATATACACTGATTTGTGTTTATTTACTTTTCTGTTCAATTTTTCTCATAACAATGTGATTACCAGAAAACAACCTGCAGCGACAGCTTATTCCAGCTTAGTTGTTGCTAATTGTTTGCATGTGCGTACTTGTGCTAATGAGGTCAAACAGAAAATGTTGTTTGGTATTTAAACGGGACGTTGAGATTTTGTGAGTAGAATTACTGAAGTTGAAAAACCAGCCAGCTGAAGTGTCCTTAAAGGACAGTTTCACAATGTTTCAAGTCTGTCTTAAAACAGCAGTCAGGTGTCCACATGTAATTGAAACAGTTTTTTGTTGCTGTAGTCATTACTCCTCTCCTTACAATGATGTATTTTAAAGTCTATTTGAAGCTAATATGAAGCTTTAGCTGTCCAAATGAATCATTCCTAGTTCATTCATTCATTTTGTTGACAGGAAAACAGGAAAACACTGTCCATCGAGACAAAAAGAGTTTTGTTTTTTTCAACTAAAAAGACTAACTGTGGAAGACAGTTTGACTAAGACATCTGAAGTGTCTTATTATCTTAAGATAAACTTCTAAATGCATTTTTGCTGAAAATTAGGTCTTTGGATTTTGTTTTTAAGGGATCTTCTGATGGTCAGTATCAACAGGAGGAATTATTACAGCAAGAAAAACCTGTTTCAATGTTCATTTTAGAGTTCAGTGTTGCTGTAAGACAGACATGAAAAACTGTCTGAATGTTCTGTGACAGCAAAACTGGAAAAACAGGATTCATAACTCCATCATTACTATTACTACATGAAGTTTTCATTGAGTGATGGATTTCACTTTAATCAGATACCTGTCGGAATCTGTCAGTATGTGTGTGTCAATGTTTTGAATGTTTGGAGATCATCCACCCCGTTGCCTATCTGACATCCTGGTTGACATGTCCTCCCAGCTCGCAGGACTGTTTCCGCCAATTGTTTCACAGGGTAAGGAGACTGGAGGTTAACTTGCACACACTCACACACTCTGAGTGCCACAGTCAAAGTGAGGTTAAGCTTACATCCATCAACTCTGCATGTCAGGAACTCAGCAATCCTTGTGACTGTTTTTTATTGAGTTGTTGGGCTAGAGAGCAATGAGTGCAATTACACAGAGGGTTAAATGCCTTCAATAAAATTATGTAATAATAAATGAAACTATCAGTGGCTGTGATAGTGAAATTTACCTGTGGTATAAAGCAATAACTGCGCAACCTTTCCACGTGTCCATCATACTGGCTTGGGCTGGCTCAGACTTTGCCTTAATTGCTCTCAAGTATTTCGTTCTCATCTGTCAGCTAACTTTTATCCACACCTGAAGGAGGTTATGAAACCATGCCACTCATAAAGTCACTGATTGGACTGACTTGTCTGCGTAATCATCCAGCTGAATTGTTACAGACAGCTGTCAGGTCCACAGTTCAGGTCAGAGGCAAGGGAGGAGTGCTGAGGTGTCAGCCATTATCAGCAAAGGACAGTGAGACTCCCACATGTGAACATATGGTCATGTAAGCAGGGGGAACACAGAGATATATATCTATATTACTATATTTATTATATTATATTTAAAATCCATCTTTTAAAAGGCATAATTCAGACGTCAGAGTTTATGTCAAATAAAGGAGTGACACAGGACATGACTGGGTATAATCCTAACTGATTAGAAGTGAGAGTGTTGACAACACACATATCTCAGTGGGTTATCACAGTACATTTTATTGCTCTAACTTCATTTTAGAAGTCTGTGGGACATTTCTACTGTTCTCTCTCTGTCAGCGATAGGGCAATGTAATCAAGCTACTGGCTGATCAATAAAAAGCTCCAGTAGAGGGAATATTAACCACGCCCTCACGCCCGTTGGCCCACAGTGACCAGCAGGATAGTTCAATAACCTCAGCAGGTCATTTGCTGGAAATGCAGAAGTGACTGTTTTCAGGGAGAATGGGGACAAAGGAAGAACGGAATAGAGAATTTTGATGATGAGGTGTTTTCCATTGAAAAAAATAAGAAAGCTGAGCTAGCACTCCTCCTTCCTCTTTCTTCTTTTTTAAACAGAGAAGTGCACGTTTCGAGCTAATGCTCAGTGACGTCTCAGTGTTTCTATTCCTGAAGTACAGATACTTGCTTGTCATGTGTTTTGATGACTTGTTACCACAATTTCAACAGTTAATTGACTCATTCATCCAGCTAAGACTAGTTGTATGAGTGGTGTGCTGGTTCATTAACTTTTAAAGTAACATATGGCTTTCACTTTTACAAGGATCTCTGTAATTTTTTTTAGAAAAATCAATACATTTTACAAAGATGTATTGGTGGCAGCTGGGAAACCATCACTTAGATGAGAATAATGGGTTAGGGTTAGGGTAGGGAGCACAGACAATATAAGACACAAGAGGAGGGACAGTAATGTACTTAAGTTCAGCCATTTCTGTACAATCTTTTTTCTTTAATTGACCAATTCGCAAACTACCAAACTTATTTCTTCTCCAAAATCCAGGTCATCTTTTTATTCAGTTGACTACTTAAGATGGTGTTTACACACTTGGGTAAGCCCGGGCATGTCAAGTTGTCTGGTCGCCTGTATCTCAGTTGACGTTCGTATTGTGATCTTGAGCTTAATTAGGTCACATAATGGGACTGGTGTGAAAAGTCAATTCTTCAGTTATTGTCCATGTCCCCTGCACATCAATCCCCAGGCAACAAACACCACAGGGGCAGCCTGCTCAATTGGGGCAGAAACTCATCAGACCATATGGAGATGGGTGTGTATTATGTTGTGAATTGTGTGTGTATGTGTGTGTGTGTGTGTGTGTGTGTGTGTGTGGGGGGGGGGTTAAGTGTGGGTTGAGCACTGGTAGGAGGCAAGAGGCAATATTGGCAGCAGCATGTCTTTGATATGGTTTGGTTTTTATGGTTTGGCAGTTTGGTGACTGTGTGCCTGTATATGTCTGGGGCAAGGTGCCCCCCACCAAACACACACATTTGGACGCACAAGTGCATGCACACACAAAATCCTCTACTCCTTTTCCCACTCAGGCAGGGCATGCAATATTAGCCACGACGCATGACTAGGATCAAGCTGGCATTGTGATGTGGGTGTTATTGTGTGTGTGTGTGTGTGTGTGTGTGTGTGTGTGTGTGTGTGTGTGTGTGTGTGTGTGTCTGTCTGTGTGTCTGTGTGTGTGTGTGTGTGGCATTAGTGTGTAAAGCTGGTCATTAATATGAGTAGTCAGCAGTCATACATTCAGTGTGCCAACAGATAATTAACTATAATAAGTGCAGAAATCAAACACTATGATAAAGAAACAATGAAAATTTAGTTCAGAAAAGAGAACATATGTGTGTGTCTTATTGTAACTTTACACAGTATCAGATGTGTCTATATTGCTCTGAGTAAATATCTTCTTATATTTTGTTGTTATGGCAACAGCTGTGTTCTTAAAGCTTGTTTATGTGCTACAGTACAGCTACTGCCTCTTTTTTTGTAGCAGCCCTAGTACGTGTTGTGTTGTGTGTTGTGTTCATCACTAACTGCAGTTTCATTTCCTCCGAGGCACATGCTTCACTTTTGGAATTTAACACTAACAGGGCTGCAGACTACAGAATAATATCACATAGAATTAAAATCAGCACAACAAATTAGATGGAAGGAACCTTTAATTTCCTCGTATTTTTCTTTCACAGTACGGTCAGAACAAACACTGTTTTAACAAACACTGAAGTAAAAACCGAAATAGCGTAATAGTTACAGTAACTGTGTACATTCTGGTGTGATGTATTTGCAGCCTTGCTGTGTAGTTTTTCTGGTGTGATTTCAGGTTTTGGTGTGGCAGCAGTTCTCACCAGAGTGTTACCAGTTTCATTGATGCTGTGTGCTGTTTTTGTTGCGTATATGACAACTTAGAGTAGCATGTATCTGTGGGGCAACAGATGGTCCTTCTCTCATTAGCAGGGGGTCAGACAGACAACCGAGCCAGTCCAGACCGATTCATTCAAGGCTTAGCTAGGGCTTAGATCTGGGGAGGGTGGGGGGTTGTCAGGGTTGAGGCCCAGGAAGGGGGGTTGTTGTGTATGTGTGTGTGTGTGTGCTGCATGGGTCTAATTTATCGTAACTCTTCTAAAGACAGGGACACCTGAAAGTACCCTTACAAGCAGCATACTATCTGAGTCATCATAGTTCCAGAGTGGATTATCCCCGCTTTAGTGCAACGGTCCGACTGGCCCCACATGAAGGCTGTTAAGGTTAAAAAAACAAGTCTGTTGTACAGTTTCATTAAGCTAAAACACATCTGCACATAAACATGATTTGCTGTAAATGAAGCTGAAATTTCCCCCTAAAGCGTGTGCTGGTGTGAAGGGTCAGATGTGATTTCAATGTTGAGTGTGAAGAAGGAGGCGTCTCTGTCTGAAGCTGTGGACTTTACTGGAAACTAAAATGATGTCACCCATCCAGAGAGAGGAGAGAGAGAGAGAGAGAGAGAGAGTTCAACAACAGCAAGTACAATAGATCTGAGGGGAGCAGAGACATGACATAAGAGCAGAGGGAGAGGGAAGGAGAGAGGCAGAGATGGAGCTTTAATGTGGTTGCTTGAACAAAGGGTTCAGTTGACCAAAGAAGAGACAGAAACAGAGAAAGAGAGAACAAGAAAATGCAGCTGTGTGTGTGTGTGTGTGTGTGTGTGTGTGTGTTGTGAGAGGAGATCTGGCATGTCCTCATCCATCTGTGTTTTAACAAATGAATCCACAGACATGGAGTACATTGCCACTGCTTTACAGCTCTTAAAACACCATATTTTTTTAGAACGTTGCTTGCACAGCTATTCTGTTTTATTGAGTTATAGAGGATCACCCTGACCCCACACCATAAATCCAACCTGGAGTTGCTGAAGCCTCTGCTGACTATGGATAAACAAGGTGGTTTATGAACTCTGCCCTCTACTGGGCAGAATGCTTTGGAAACACAAACCAACCAACTAACCACACACAAACACACAGTGAAAGCAGACATGATAAGTACATTTAGACATGTGCAGATATGTGATAAAAGCTGTGGTCTTGAAGGCTGAAAAATGCACAAACAAGAACAAAGTATTACCTGACTGCATGTTTTACTGACACATTTTGTCCTCATATGGTAACAGGGAAGCTTATAAATTTTACGCAATGACTTTTTCCACTGGAGAGTTTGGCTCCAGTTACTACTGATACTCCTCTCAATGGATTAAATTATGAGACTCCGCTCCTCTTCAGCAAATATGGAAAAAAGTCTTCCAGTCTGAAGTAAGAAATAACTCATTATCTGAAAGTCAGTACAAGATGCTACGGTTGCATCATGCTTGTCTTTCTGCCAGTATGGATTCTCTCAGTTTCTGACTGTATTGTGAACTCTTCCCCTCTCCATCTTCCTTTCGACGTCACACACAGAGTAAAGATAATGCCCTTTCAAGTTAATCTCTGTAGTGTCCTACACTTTCTCTGATGCACGACCTTCTTATCTTGGATGTAGACACTGACATTACACATGCCCCCCAAGAGTCAATTATTGTGCTCTTTGTTTTTGTGTGTAACCAAATGTGTGCGTCTTGATATATCTGTGAATTTTCAGACTACTCTGCTCTATCTGCTTACATCAGGATTCGTGTTTATTACTCCTCTCCTCTCCTCTCCTTTCCTTTCCTTTCCTTTCCTTTCCTTTCCTTTCCTTTCCTTTCCTTTCCTTTCCTTTCCTTTCCTTTCCTTTCCTTTCCTTTCCTTTCTTCTCCTCTCCTCTCCTCTCCTCTCCTCTCCTCTCCTCTCCTCTCCTCTCCTCTCCTCTCCTCTCCTCTCCTCTCCTCTCCTCTCCTTCTTATTGGTCTGCTTTTCTAACCATGCTTCAGGCCAGAGAGGCTCCCCAGCCAGTCAGGTATGAGGACAGCAGCCTTGCTGGAGTCAGGAGGCTGGAGGCAGGAAGTGGGAGATTTCCTGGAATGTGCGTTTTTCCCCACAGTGGTGCAATAACAGTGTGAGCTGCACTCCTCCTGTTTTTGTCCCCTTTCTGTCTGTACTGTTGCTCCCTGTACTGACGTTGTGGAACAGAGAGAAGACCATACTTGGGAAGTTCAATGATGGCAGGAACCCAGTACAAAAAACTGCTTTGTCCCCATTAAGGGCTTTCCTACGTATTATTATGTCATTAGTCTTCCAAGAGAAAGTAAAACTCAGGATGGATGTAGATTAGGAGTACCATGTGCTATATCTGACAGCCTTTCAAACATAGCAGCATTCACCTTTATCATATTCTGTTTAACTTTTACATTCAAAGTAGCAGTATTAAGATGTAGGGCCTCCTCGACATTACTCAGGTATATAAGGATGTGACACTCAGTAGTGGAAAATACACTTATTCTTTGCTCAGGTATTTCCATAAGTTAGATCCACAACACTGAAATGCTGATTACACAAGGTGGAACAGGGTGCTTATACTTTTGCTGATAAAAATACTTTTACATCATTTTACATTTTCATATCATGTCATGGAGTGCAGTGTGGTATTATTATTTGTATTAAGGTGAATGATTTAAATACTTCCTCCACAGCTGATGAGACTTAACTTGAGTGTCACAACTGTGAGATTTGAAACACATTTAATCAGGTTTTGAATTGTTAAAATCCCAGAACAATAAACATTGAATTAGACAGTACTAGGAAAGCACTTTCATGGTCATACTCATTAAATATTTAACTATAATACTTTAAAAAATAACTTTTATAACAATTTCAACATAGATCTCATGTAATTTTATGTCATTTAGGGCATTCAACATTTTGTGAAATATGCTTCAGAGTCTCCACTGGCAACGTCACGGTGATGATGAGACTCCAGGAAGTAACAAAACCCTGCTGTAAAACTAAAACCTGTCATTGAGACTTTGATTTTTATAGGGATCTAAAGTGACCTTTACGGGTGTTTGTAGGCAGATTTTGTCAGTTCCCTCATGTCTCCAGTCTTTCTATACAAGCTAATCTATCTGCCTGCTAGCTCTAGCTTCATATTTAGCATGCAGTCATGAGAGTGTATTTCCCAAAATGTTTGATTGATGAAATGATTGGATTTGGCCTGAGGGACTTGGGAATCGACTTGGATTTGGGCCAAAACAGCTCTGATTCACTGAAGCCTGGCCTCCTTTTCCTCTGTAGAACCTTAAACTACAGAACAGGCCCACATGAGTCCTTTTATCATATTAGCTTGCATATACTACTGTAACAGACCCCAGAGTATGAGAATACATTTCTCATTTTGATCTCAAGTTGAAAGATGTGCGTACTTGTCTGCTCATCCATCAGACTGAGCAACAGCTGTCACATTTGTCAGACGTCTTGTTTGCGTTGAGATATGACATCAGTCCCACTGTGAGACCAACACTCCAATTCCCCAGGGCAGAGCTGGAGGTCGTGTGGGGTTGTAACCTTCCCACTGCCCCTCTGGGCCATCCCAGAGCTCCAGAGACCCAAGTGGACACCGGGGCAGCTTGGCCTGGGAACTGGAGCCCAGCCAGAAATACAGTCTGAACAGAAAAACTGAGAAAACACATGATCACACACAGGAACACTCTGATGGAGACGTTCAGCGGGCTTCCCTGCACTCTTAGTGGCCTCTAGCTCTCCAAAGCTGAGAGGGGAGCAATGATGCCAAGAGCGAGGACCTTGTGTATGTGTGTGTCTGTGTGTGTGTGTGTGTGCACCCTTCTTGGCAGTGCAGTGTGCGACAGCCAGTGACGCTGAGTGTGACGTTGGGGTTATAGGAGCCAGAGGAGTGAGTAGGCATATCGCAGACACACACGTGAAAAGGGGGCCGCTGCAGATCTAGCATCTCACCCACTGAGCCAGATGACAATACACATCATAAGGTTCTGTCTGTCTCAGGACAGTCCTCATGACTCTGGATCATTTCATCAATGGACTAAATGAACTTGTTAATCTAAGACCCAGTGCTTGCTCACATTTGGTATGTTTTTACAATACAAGAAAGACAGCTCACAATTCCGGTGCTTGATTCATATCTTCCCGTTTATTCACACACAAGTGGGCTCTTTGAGTACGTGTGCACGGACATTCATGGTGGAACAGTGTTGTCCATTCTCCTCTCCCGTCACTGACAATACACAGTGTTGGTGACGGCATATACGGCCTTCCTTGTATTGTCCCACGCAGGGAGCATGAGGAGGCCGCAGCTGCTTTACTCACAAGACAGCAAGGACCTGCAGTACATTATCACCCACACTCTGATATCTATTCATAAATGTATGTTAATCTATATGTTTATGGTCAACGATGTATAGAAATAAATAACCAGATGTGTAAAATGCATATATAAAACTACAGGCTCACTCAAATACCTAAACTCTCCTCCTTTTTTTTCTTTACATTTTGTTTCCCCCTTTCCTTTGTGTATTGTATATTCCTTCTTTTCTTGTTGGGGTGTGAATAAGGAGGGTATGGATGTCTGGATGCAAGATTTGAGATGGTTTTGATGTTTTTTGGGTGTTGTGATGACTGAAAAACGAATGAAAATGCCAAAAAAGCAACAAAACTATGCTAGAATAAACTTAAATATCTTAGCTAAACATCAAATAAGATAAAATAGTTGACTGAAGTATGCAGGCCTAAAGTGAAAGTGCTCATAAAGAAAGTCAGTTAATACCTCCATGCTGCAATAGGTGTTTTTCTTCTTTTCTTTCCTGGCACCAAAGGTTTCTAAAATGGTCAGACAATTTTATGTTTCAATGAAGCACAGATGTTGTAAATAAAGTTATCAAACCGCTGCCACATAACAGAGGAAAAAAAAACAAAAATCAATATTATCTGTTAAAAACACACTTAAAAACACCCCATACATTTCTGTGTCATTATAATAGGCTACACAAAAATGACAATACAAAAATAAATAATTCAAATACAAAACAACAAAATTATAGAAGCAAAAAAAAAAAACTGATAATAAAACAGAAAAATATAAAATAGCAGCAATAACAAACAACACAACTGAAATACAAGTTAACCAAATTGACTTTGAAAGCTTGTAATTATAAATACACTATTAATATAATACTATATATTTTAAATGTCATCCGTGTTCAGTGGTTTTCACTGCAGAGTGATTTATGATGAGAGTGTATTGGTCTATTGCGCAAACAGAACTCACAACTGCGTCTGAGCGGGCACATTGTTGTCACTGATGAAAGTCAGACAAAAAGAGAGGAGGAGGAGGAGGAGTTTGAGCAGGACTGTTGTGAGTGCGAGTAGGAGGAGTTTGGTCATTCAGTAGAAGAGGGGACCGCTTACTGACAGACAGGGAAGGAGGATTTGGACTTTGAAAGGAACGGCCGTGTGTGGTTAAGGGAAAGTGTTTTTCCCCCCAGCGTGGATCTTGGACTTTTTAAAAGAAAAGACACTACTTCTTCTTCTTCTTCTTCTTCTTTTTCTTCTTCACCCATTGGCGGAATAATACCGAGCTCTGATGCTGTCCACGGATCATGAAAGAAACGCTCACCATGAAATTCGCCTGGAAAACTAAAATGGTAAAAAACAAAAACAAAAAAAAAGCTCACCGTTTTCCATCCTCTGCTATGTTGTTGAGTTTGTGATTTTGAAGTCAGCTTAGTGGGAGAGGGAGGGGTGGAGAGGGAAGTGGGTTTGGGGGAGAGGAGGGGGGGGGGGGGGCTTGGGAAAGTAGCGGATAAAGGGGAAAGAAGAAGGGGGGGGCGGGGTAGGGGGGCACAGCTGAACATTGAGTTTTAATTGTTTTTACGCGCATATGTTGTGGCGCAGGACCCTAAATCCAGTTTAACCTATATCGCTTGTGCGTAAAGATGTCACGCAAAGTTTAGAAACGTGGGGAAGGAGGAGGAGGGGGGTGATAAAATAAAAATGTCCCTCGTCGGCTCTGCCAGAGTATGAGAGCTCGATCCGTGAGCTTTCCCCTCCTTGATGATGGATATGAAAACTTTTGTCTGGGGGCCCGCAGTGAAACAGAGAGGGAACAATTGGCGAGGCCCCGGGGCCATCGCTGTCTCTCCACGGGTCCCAGCTGCGTCCAAGCAAGGAAAACACAAAAGCCAACAGATCATCGCCAAAGATTTAACACAACCGCTGTTGTTGTTATCTTGGGAGTATTGTTTCACATACAGCTGATAGGTTGATAGGCAGATTAGCTCTATTTGTAAAGAGATAGTGTTCTATTTGCCTCCCTGCTCTGCTTACTCTGCATATTTTGAGCATCTTCAGTGGAAGCATCCAAGTTAGTGCAGAGAGTAAACAACCCATCTCCTGTTTACACCTCAACCAGGGTCATTTGTTATACTGTGTGTTCTCTGGAAACTCATTTTCTATCCAATGATAACTGTTAAGTTTAAAACAAGCCCTGTGTAAGATATACTACATCCCCTTATCGCTGGTGAAAAGAAATACTGTGACAGGCTGGTTTCCATTTTCGTGCAAGCTCATGGAACTTTGCCTCACATTAAGCCCCAAACTTGGTGCACAAAGCGAGCAGAGCTTTTTTAAACCCCGCTCTGAAAAACATCTCCAGCTCTCTGGCTGACAAAAAAGCAGGCTGTGTGTGCAGACTGTGAACTCAGCAGCCCGGCCGGCCAGCGCAGAGACCTCCCTCTATTGTTTTGGGAGTGTGTGGACTGCATGACTCATTCACTGATGTATTTATCTGTCTCTGCGCCAGCCAAGCCAGCAGCTAAAGAGAACATGTAGAAGACATGTAGATGGAAAAGGATGGTTAGACAAATTCAAGTGTAGAGTGTAACATGGACAACACAGATATGCTTGCTGGTTTCATCTGTTCTTTTTTTTTAACTCCTCCTCTCCCTTTCCTTTTCTTTGTGTCTTTTTTTTTGTTTGGAGCTGTCTTTCCATTTCTGCATCACTTGCTTCTGTTTAAACCCAAACACGCCTCTGATGCAGGTCCAGTCATGGTCGAGTGCCACCGGCCACCGTGACTGACCATTGAGCCTGTTAACGGTGACTTTGACCCTTGACCCCCTTTTTTTTTCTGGCATCCCGTCTGTTTGGCAGTAGTTTGGACTTTACCATTGAGCTGTGTAAATGAAAGTGGGGACAAGTGAGAGTGATCTTGGCTGCCTTTGCCTGTGTGTGAGGACTTGGCCATAATACTGCATGCGTGGTGTTTATATTTGGCCAGTCTCTCTCCTTCGCTGTCTCCCTGCCTCTCTGTTTTTGTCTCTGTCTCCGTATGTTGATCTCTCAGCAGATCCCAGGCTCTGTTTGCGCGCACTCTTAGCAGTACTTTTATATTTTGATTCCACTCTGTTTGTTTATGCGTCCTGCTGTTTGTCAGTGATTTACAACCAGAGACAGACATAGTGCATATGGACTGCTGCTGCAAGATGAGCACAAATCCATTTTGTCTTATGGGTTTATTTAAGTGGTTGTGCTCCGGAGGCACAGATTTGTGATCAAGTTCTCTTGGCTTGTATTAGACAGACAAACAGACATAGACTTATCAACAGAGAGGAAAAAAAGAGAAAAAAGTGATGTAAATCTCCTGTTTTGTTGCGTAGGGGTTAGTTTGAGAGACTTCATCCATCCTCCATTCTGGCTCTTATCTCCAGTTTTTCTGAGCTCCAGGAAAGCTGCCCAGCTCTGACTTCAGCTCCAGAAGAGACAGGGACACAGTGAAAGAGATGGATAGGGAATAAAAGAGGGAGTGTTGGGGGTTGGGGGTTGGGGAGTTGGTCATTCTTGATGTTTTACTGCACTTCAGTCCCTTTCTTCTTATTTTGCTTGAGTGCTATGGCTGTAGTTCTGTGTTTCTGAGATTCTTCCTTCTGCTTTCCTTTAATAGCTTTTAGAAAAGTGAATTCCCATTCTGTTAAAACACTGTCAAAATAACACTCATTGTTAAAGTTTTGCACTACAGCCATTGGTTATTTACAGGAAATTGTTTAATCTCCTCTTGTCTTCCTCTCCTCTCCTCTCTGGGTTCCTAACAGTTTTTCCCTCTTATTCCTTCCATGCAGAGCTCGGTGCAGGATTGGGGGGAGGAAGTTGAGGAAGGAGCCATCTACAATGTGACACTGAAGAGGGTTCAGATTCAGCAGGCGGCCAACAAGGGAGCAAGATGGCTGGGGGTGAGTAGGCCTGTCTGATCTCTCACGCTGTGACAGAATCACAGCTGACAAAGCTTTTTCAGAAAGGAGATGAGTCAAGCTCCAAACCCACAGTGAAGCAAATTACACATCTAAAAAAACTGATATTCTTTCCACTCTCTTAACCTGTTGCAGTGCAAAATGTGAACTGAGGATTTTTTTTTTATTCCAAGTGGAAAAGTCTAGGAATGTGACATGTGTAGATGGTTTATAAAAGAAGTTCAGTTAGCTTTCCACTTAAAACAAAAAATATCGAATCTCTATTGTTTGAAGCAGACTGTGTCTCTCAGTTGTGCGATGTCTCTCAGCATGTTCCACTGGTGGTGTTGTTTTAACATTTGCTATAAGTCTCTCAGTATAGACAACACCTTTTTAGCTGCCTGCTGAAAATCAACAGTTTCACCAACAGTTTCACCAGACCTGCACTGTTTAGCCAAAGCATGTGATTTCCTGACTTTCCCAGCTGCCAACAAAACTGCTCCATCCCCTGTTCAGCAGTGCTTTATAAAACGCTGCTTTAACAAAAACAAACAAAAAAAAAGGGGGTGGGGGTTAAAGGCTTTTCCTTGAGTTGTGCATTTTTGTCAGAACACATAAGGCATTGCTGTTTATATCAGCATAATAAGATGTTATACAGTATATTATTATTATTCTGCACTGAACAGTCAATTAGAGGGTATTATGTTTACTTTGTCTTGTGAATTGTATTAGAGATATCTGCAGGAATGAATGAACTTCAAAAATTAAAAACTAAAATATAGATTAGAAAATAAGGATGAGTTTTCCCAAGAGCAATCAGAATCTTGTATGTGTGTATGGTCTTTTGTATCACTGTTTATTGCTCTCTTTGTGCTTGACATGGGGGATGGGGGATTGGCATGTGAAAGAAGAAATAGATAACAGCTCTGAGGCTTTAAGACTGTATTGATGTATTGACGACAGCGCATGTTGCCAACTGTATTAGAGTTAATTAAAACAGTGTGTGTACTTGATACAACACTGTGTATTGAGTAGAGTAGAATAGAGCGTGCTCCCGTTTGAGACAGCAGTATATTTACTATGAACAGTCAATTGTCTGCGAACAAGAGCAATTACAATCAGTGCAGTTGAACACTGATGTGTTGTTTACAGTGTACAGTGTGTGTGTTTACAGGATAGTTGCAACTCCATTCAGTTGCAAAGTTAGTGCATTTTTAATGAATTGTGAACTGTAAGCCAGTGTGTGTGTGTGTGTGTTTGTGTGTGACTGGACAGCAGGGTCCCCTCAAAGCCATGAATAATCATATTTCTTGTGCATACTTAGTTGTTATCAGAGGGGAGTGGTGGGAGAACTTGGCTCTGCTGTTGCTGTCCTCCTCTCTGTCTGGAGGGACGGTGGAGGAGGGGCCATGCTGTGATTAAAAGCAGATTGGAGTGTTTCCTGTTGTAGCGTGCTAACTTCACCAAGGTCTCTCTCTCTCTCTCTGTCTGTGCCACCTCTTGTACGTCTCTCTCCCTGCCTGTTTTGTAACTGTCCATTCTCACCCCGTAGACACAATAGTCGGACACATCTGGATAAATCAGAATTAAATATAGGTCATGATTTTCTTCCCTCTTTTTTTGTCTTCTATTGAATTGCCTCATTCACTTTATTTCATTATAGCTTGAAACTTACCCCTGATCCATTTAAAGGACTCTTTTAAAGGATGTTATGTTTTCTTATTGATTATGAAAGATAAAAAACAAGTTAACCAGACATGCTAGGAGAATAAGTATGTAATCACACCCGTCCAAAACCAAAGAAAACCAGGAAAGGCTCAGCAAGCACCAACCAAATCCCTGCAACTATTCTACTGCTCATTACAATTCCCACTAGTCTAACAGTGTGAAAATATCTGTTTGTGTGTGTGTGTATGTTTAGGCGGAGGGGGATCGTCTGCCTCCTGGCCACACGGTGAGCCAACTGGAGACCTGCAAAATCCGAAGTATCCGTGCTGGAACACTAGAGCGTCTGGTGGAGACGTTATTGACGGCATTTGGTGACAACGACCTCACCTACACCTCCATCTTCCTGTCCACCTACAGAGCCTTCGCTAGCACAAAGACTGTACTGCAGCTCCTGCTAGACAGGTAGGATTGGAGTTAGGTGCTACATTGGGAAGTGGATCCATAAAGCCACAATATTGTATTGATTTAAAGTGATCTCTTCATTTTGTCTACTACAGGTATGGAAGTGTGGAAGAACATGAACAAGACACCAACAGATGTCAAGGCTCTGAAACCAATGGAGCCATCAGAAAGTGAGATACAGTTTTATATTTGCTAACTTACCACACCTGTTCTGCCATCAGTGCCAGCTCTCTCAACACTCCAAACTTTCTCCACAGTGCCTTAGCCTCTATCCTTCGTGCCTGGCTGGACCAATGTCCTGAAGACTTCCAGGAGCCTCCTCACTACCCCTGTCTTCACAGGCTAATGGACTACCTGCGCAGGGCCCTGCCTGGCTCAGAGACTCTAAGACGGGCAGAGGGTCTGTTGGAGCAGCTGCAGAGCCAGGCTGGAATGGATGACAGTGATGGTAACTTTTCACATATACAGTATATTTCCCCCCCATAGTAGTATTTATTTTTTCATCTCAACTATAATTTCCTCTATGTCAAATTAACTATTTGCTTGCTTTCAGCTGGTTTCCATGGCAACAGCTCTTTCTGCCTAGGGGAGGAGGAGGAAGTTGAGATCGAGGTCCAGGAGGACTTCCTATCGTTTGACGCCGACCTGGTGGCTGAGCAACTGACCTACATGGACGCAGTAAGTAGACGGAAATGAGATGGAAACAGGCGTTGTGTGTAGTGTAGAAGGGAACGGTCATGTAGGTCACATCCCCATTATTATTCGTCATTGTTGTTATACTGACGTTAGCCTGTTTTTCCACTCTAGCTGCTGTTTAAAAAAGTTGTACCCCACCACTGCCTGGGTTCTATCTGGTCTCAGAGGGATAAGAAACACAACAAGCACAGTGCCCCCACCATTCGTGCCACCATCACTCAGTTCAACGCTGTGGCGGCCTGCGTGGTCAGCACGGTGCTGAAACACAGACAGATCAGACCGCATGTCAGAGCACGGGTCATCCAGCGCTGGATAGACATCGCTCAGGTTGGTAGAAACACACACACACACACATATAAATATATAAAACCTACACTAACCTTTTACCAAGTTATGACTGACCTAAATTCTCTCTCAACAGGAGTGTCGAATACGCAAAAACTTCTCATCTCTACGAGCCATTGTGTCAGCGCTGCAGTCCAACCCTCTGTACAGGCTGAAAAGGGCATGGGCCTGTGTGCACAAGTAAGCCTCAAATCTCTGAACTATGCAGATAATCTCAGCAGGTCTTCATAAAAAGAATCTGCATTTTTGTCAGAATTCAGCAAAATCTCTAATTTCTCACGTGCAGTAGCAGCTAACATGAGTCTGTGCTTGACAGAGACAGCATGCAGACATTTGAGGAACTGTCGGACATATTCTCAGACCACAACAACTACCTGACCAGCAGAGAGCTACTCATGAGGGTGAGTTCTAACTTCATCCTGTATTTCATACCTGGGGGTTGTAAATCTGCTTTTGTTCATCCCGCTGAAATTATGAACGTGTAAATATTCAGTAAATGAGAAGGTGTTGCCCACTGAAACAAATCCTGTTTTAAAGCATATAAATGTTATCTCAATAGAACTGAGAAAGAAATCCTTGAAACATTCCTCACTTCATCACTGGTTAGAATCTTGAGGACCAAAGCTATTTTTTCATCTGCCCTACAGGAAGGTACTTCAAAGTTTGCCAGTCTGGAGAGCTGTGCCAAGGAGCACCAGAAACGCACCCACAAGAGGCTACAGCTGCAGAAAGAAATGGTGAGACAAAGACTGGCAGACTAAAAGCTTCAGCAACAAACAGGGTTTTTTCAAACAGAGCTAAAACCAAGCTTTATATTTTTAAATAACACATTCCTCTAAAGCAATGTACTGTAAAGTAAGTCCCAGACTCTCTAGTATAATGAAGCCACATGCTCAGCTTTGTTTACTCAATGCATTATGTGATGTGCTCGTATTAAGCCAGTGTTATGTTTAACAAACCCACACTGCCATCTGTGAGGACCACAGTGTTAAAAAATCTCTTTAAACTTTTTGTGGCAGCTCAGTGAATTCACAGTACTTAAACTTAGATGTTAGAGTAATCAAATAACTGTTTCTTCACAGGGAGCAATGCAAGGAACAATACCGTACTTGGGGACATTTCTAACTGACCTGACCATGCTTGATACTGCCCTTCCTGACTTAGTAGAGGTAAAAACAAAAAATCCATAACACCTGCCTGAATGTGTATACGTGTTTGTATGTATGTGCCTGTTTGCACCTGTGTGCGTGTTTCGATATTTGAGAGCATGTGTCTGCGAGTTTGCACAACTCTGCACATCTGAGAGTCTGTCTGTGTAACCTGCTGTCAGAAACTGGGGCGTAAGTTTCCATGAGTGTGTGAGGAATTTTGTCGGTCCATTTTTGGAGTGGTCCACCTAATGCTGTTTGTCTAAGCGGCCACTGGTATGTGATGTCCAGAGTCTGACAGCATGCTCTTTGTGTCCTCCGCAGAGTGGTCTGATCAACTTTGAGAAGAGACGCAGGGTGAGTGAAGCTGCAAACGCCATCTCTTCTAATAAAGTTACACCATGACAATTATAACATGATGATCTAGGCTCCCACGTGACATATGTTTGAAGTTAATACGCAAAGAGAAGCAAATCTAATCTAATCAAAACTTTGTCTTTGCAGGAGTTTGAGGTGATAGCCCAGATCAAACTGCTCCAGTCGGCCTGTAACAGCTACTGTCTGACTGCGGATCCGGCGTTCCTCCGCTGGTTTAAGAGCCAGTGTCAGCTCAGTGAGGAGGAGAGGTACTGCTGCTTTACTCAGAATGCCTTCTTTCTTTATTGCACCATTATCCATTAGATGACAAGCAAATTAGTGCATGAGGTCATGGTCTGTTGCATCTATTGTTTATACATACACATACACAATAGCGCCTTCTTTTTCTCCTTTCTCCTCACTTATACCCGCTGTTCTCATGTCATCTCAATACTCCCTACTGGTCTATTGTGCTTGTTATTTTTGCTCTGTGTGCTCTCTTTTCTCCCTCCCTCTCTTGCCCTCTCTAACTTTCTCTTTCCTTGTTTTTTTACCCAGAATTCATGGTTCCTAAAACCACTGGGCACATGGTTGTTTGGTCATGTTTTATGATGTTTAAGCTTAGTTATTAATGTTCTCTTTTGCAGCTACGCCTTGTCATGTGAAATTGAAGGTCTCGGTGACAGCAGTCCAACTTCACCCAAACCACGAAAAAGCATGGTGAAGAGGCTCAGCCTGTGAGTATATCCAGAAAATGGATTTGAATAGAACCTAATGGAGGAGGGTCTAGTTTGAAATGTCTTTTGAGTGGGCTTGTAATAGTTTTCCTTGGCTTAGATGTGTCACATTGGACAGATCACATTGTCAAATTCAAGCGGTATATTGCTTTGACCTATTTACTTTTATAATCTAATAACTGACTTCCTTTACTGTCCAGGCTGTTTCTTGGAACAGACAGTAGTGCAGCCAGTTCTCCCGTCAGAGAGATGCCGCGCTCGCCTCCTACTGGCAGCTCAGGGGAGAGCATGGACTCTGTCAGTGTATCCTCTAGTGACTCCAGCAGCCCCTCAGACAGTGAGGGACTCACCCCCACTCACACCTCCGACACCCAGCAAAACAAGGTGGGTTACAACACTGTGGAAGGTTTTCCTTTTGGGCATACTTAGGGACTGTGTAGAAATGACCAGTGAAAATGCAAAAATCCTTCCTCAAACAAATCAAAATAATTGAACATTATTTAATTGGTACAATGTGCTTTGCTTTTAACAACTAAAAGTGTGCAAAAAATGAATATATAATGGAATAGTATTTTTTTTTACATGGTCAAATAATCACATAGGGGCAGAATTAGCAATTAGCAAACCAAAATTATTGCAAACGTATAAAAATACAAAAATGCATTGTGCTTACTGAGCCATTAACTATTTTTGAATTAAATATCTGTCACATTGAACTTGGGAAGGCTATTGAAAAATGATACACTCTCATTATAATAATATAATAACATATTCTGTTGAGTTCATTCTGATTAAGAACAATAAAATCCTGATACAAAGACACCTTATATGGTAAAATACACATCTACAACACACAAAAGTGATCTTTTGGAGTGGAAATATTTGATCTTTAAAAAAGTATAATTAAAAAAAAAAATCTCATTAGGAAAAACTGAAATGAAGCCCCCATACTTCTACTTGTATAATAAACTAAATGTATACTAAAACTTCCCTCAATAAACACATAACCCGTTCACTTTTCTGGACCCCTTCCTCCTAATAATTTTTGTACAGTCCCTTATTCAAAATATTGTATTTGAGACAAAGCTTAAAATGAAAAACTGTTTCTCTTTCTTTATCTCTCTTTAATCTTGTCACTTGAGGTTTTTCTAAACCATGTCTCAAATAGCTGTAAATTAATGATCAGAATACTGTTGAGTAAACTTAGACTTTTGTGCATCTCTATATGACTTCTCTCTGTGTTTCTTCAGCTATCAGAGTCTTCCTCATGTACTTCACTCCACTCCATGGACACCTGCTCATCAACAGCCAGTGTTTCCATGACACCTGCATCTCCCTCCCTTCCCGGCCCCCCCTGCACTCACAGACGCTGCATCTCCCTCACTCCCTTGTCCCCCAGCTCCCCGAGCCAAAGCCCAGCTTATAACACCCAGGCCCAGGACGCATGCATCATAAGAGTCAGTCTGGAGCAAGGCAACGGGAACCTCTACAAGAGCATACTGGTGAATAATTATGTCTTTTTGTATTCCTGCGAGACTGAGAGGCTACATATACACATTTTTATAATGTATATGACTCCATAATCTTATTTTCTCTCTGTTCCCTAAATAGTTGACCAATCAAGACAAGACTCCAGTTGTAATTTCTAGAGCCATGGCGAAGCACAACCTGGAGGTGGAGCCGGAGGAGGGATATGAGCTGGTACAGGTTATCTCTGAAGAAAGAGGTAAAAAAAAGACTCTACTAGGGTGCTTGATCAGTTTCTTTGAGTTTTCTCATTATTCAGAAGTACACTTTTCCAGAGTTGGCTACATTCTGGGCTCTCCAAAAATATGTGTCATGTTATTCAATATAGTTAGTCATACAGTTAGATTTATAGTAAATACAGAAAGCAGAAGTTGCTGCTGATGTTGCTGTATAAAATGATTCAGCAGTGCCAGCTCTCTCAACACTCAATTCAGCATTTTAATTATTTCGTTTTCTCTACTGATCAGCTCTTTCAAAACTTAATGCACCACAATGACCCATTTATTACTCACAAGAACCAACTCTAACACACTTTCTGTTCTTTCTCTTCCTTCCTTATTTCTATCAGAGCTGGTGATTCCTGACAACGCCAACGTCTTTTACGCCATGAACACCTCAGCTAACTTTGACTTCCTCCTGCGGGTGCGAGGCTCCGCAGGTCGGCCAGTCCAGCTGCGTAGCCGGTGTAGCTCCACACTCCCCCGCACCCAACAACGCTCAAGCCTCTCGCTTAGACTCAGCAAGGTCACTCTGTGACCCTGGACTGCAGTGACCCAGCAGTTTGCCTTTACACCACTAACCCAGGACAATACAGGGTGTTGGATTTGACCTTAACTGTTGGGTTTTAGATGGAGAGGAAGGATGAAGACTCAAAACAGAACAGATGGACCCCAATGAGTTTTTCACTCTTATCTTACCAGTCGGGTCTCTTCTTGAACTGTGCCACCCCCTCCTGTCTTTTTCAGCCCCTTGCCCAACCCTGATATGGAACAAAGATGTGTAGCGTGACTGCCGTGCCAGTGGGACTTAATCTTTGACTAGTAATGGCTGTGACAGAGTGAAACAGCGACCCCAAGTGGCCTCCACTCTTTACAACCACAGGTTTTTGCACACATAATGGGAGCAGCCAAACTCCTGACCTCCAACAGTATTCTGATATTAAAATGAACTCTTTTTGTGTCCTGTGATGTCTGTGTAGCTGAATATTTACTTGTCTGATAACAGAAGAGCTCAAAAGTACAGATGTATGATGGAATCGAAGGAGATGTGGACTGAGAGTCCAGTCCTGTTGCCTTTACTGATGAATGAATGGATCTCTGACAGTATTCTGAATGATATTGATTGATTGACAGGAGCTGTGATGTCATTAATGTCCCTAGTCGGTCATGTTTTCCTGCCATGTCCGGCTTGTGCACAGTGTGCACAGTGTGTGTTCTGCCCCTCTCATATTGTGAGCTGTGTGACGAATGCTGTGTTACACGCATTCTGATTGGTTCCATTACTTGGTTTTAACAAGTCCTCGGCAAATATTGAAATGGCCTTACCTGCCCTATCTTTAGGGTGTAGAGATGCAATTTGTGCTGCTTTCTAATCCAGAAAGATGTTTCATCACATCCTCAGACTTTATTGGAGAGAAAAAAGAGAAGGGATGTACAAGAACAGAGGAATGGAGATCTTTCTGAAATGGAAAGCACCATGCAAAGTGTCTCAAACTGCATACTTGTACCTCTTTGCCCTTCATTATATGAACTACAGAGTTGCACTTGACAGTTTGGAGGAGATGCCAGTGGGATGTGAATACAGAAAAATGTGCGAGCCACTCTGTTGGTGGTTTACTCCCTCTTCACTAAATGAAATACTATTTTTGTCTGTAATTGTTGCTTTTTTATATGTTTTTGTAACACAATGCCAGCTTGGAGAGATGATAGAAGATTTTTAAGGTAAATGTTGAATGAATTCAGAGTGCCAGAAAAAAAAGGAAGCCAGTGCCAGATTTTACTGTGATACATTTAATTTTAGGGACACTTCAGTTCATTACACACACAATCCAAACACCTCTTCACACACTGAATTCCCATCTGTTTGCCTCATGGGTATTCTTGTCATCATCATAGTTTCACAACAACATTGCCAACACTTATCACCTGTCACGTAACAATGACACATACAGATAAACACTTAACTGACCGATTTTGTTTTCCTTCACTCCTGCAGACGCTCTAATGTTAGAGTTGTACCATTGTGCCATGATCTAATGTTATTGCAATCAGTTAAAGTTCACTGTGTACACAACCAAGAAAATGTTACCTTTCCCTTGAGGATACTGGTTCACTGGTGGGCTTGTGATAATGGCCCAGTTGGCCCAATCATTTGTCTCCATGCAGCACTTCACTTTAAAGATGTTATGTCCTTAAATCACCCTCAGTTCCTATGTTTCCTATGTTCTTCACTGCCAAAGACTCTTCCTCTACCTGAATGAATAAATAAATTATTATCATCATTATTATTATTATGACTGTCCTGTGTGTTTTTGATGAATCTTTGAATGAACACCCTCGGAAATAGAGTTTCTGATTAGCAGTTTCCAAGCACTGTTCTGTTTGATATGTTATGATTTTTAAGTGCATCTATCTGACTACACAACCCTCTTTATCATGTTCTTGCCTTGTCTGTCTTTTTTTACCCTTGTGCTGTGATGGACAACATGCTCAGTCCTGTCAGGATTGACATTGTAAATAAAAGGACCAGAGGCTGTTCTGGACAGAGCCCAAGTTATTTTGCTGAGTGGAAGACATTTCTGCTGACTTGAATGCAGCACTCATGACCTTCCTTTCCTGAAGCTAGGTTTGGTGTGCTGGTCACACTCTTTTCCTGGAATTCAAAGGCAAACCCACATGATTGTTCAAAACAGAAAAAACCTCAAGAAAAAAAGATTCAATCAACATCAATCAACATGAGAGTCTTCATATCCAGAATATCCAGAGTATGTTAAAATGTACTACTTTAAATAATTAAATTGAGTGATAATTACATCATGTTTAAGTACATATTTCATATATTTATACATTAGTAGAGTTTGCTTCATTGTTTGAAAAACTCAATTACAATTAACAGGCATGACAAAAACTAAATGCAGATGAAAAAAAAGCCATGGACCTTGTATTGTTCTAATTTCTCAAGCAAACATTGTTCAGAGCAATCACACTAAGAGAGACAAAACAAGCCAGTAGAGACCAGTATTTTCAATTACTAATGTCATCCTTTGTGTACTGAGTTTGAGCTGCTCCCCTCAGGCTGTCCACATCACAAGGCTCTTTTATGCTGCAAGTTATTAACACTATCTTGGAAGTTTCTCTTTCTTGCTAATCCCTTCATTGAGAGCTACGTTATTTGACTGAAATTTTCATACACATTATGTTTTATCCACTTAATGTATCCATTGTTGGGGTGTGACAGGTGGGCAGACAAAAAGCTGAATTTGATGTCTTTGCAAACATCTGTCAGCCAGACTGCATTGCCTTCAAAAATACTGTAGTTCGCACTGACAGACTGTCAAGATGGAAATAAACACTCAATGAGCTTTATCTACTTTGTTTTTGACAAATGGACAGCTGGAAGACAGGGTGACAGGAAGCATGCTTCAACAGGTGGTCTCTCTGCATGAGGTGCTTCTTAAGTAAAGGGCAAAGAAAGGGCTCTTCTCCCGTGAGTAAAGCCTCTTGTCACAGTCATGCAGGTCAGGTACAGTTTATTTGTCTCTAACATCAGGGACAGTCAACCCCATCACCACCACAAAAAACAAAATCAGTTAAAGGCATACTATATTGCTAGAAGAAGATATGACAGAAAAAGCTCTGTGATTGAGGGTCTTTCTCAGGAAAAATGAAAGAACATTAAGACGCGAGGCACATTAAAACTCACCATGGAGTACACAGAACCAGACAGATAAACATCAGCGGGAAATGCAGTTTACATAATGCACGAGCAAAAAAATGACTGAAGAATGTAATGAGAAACTCAGCAAGACTCAGCAGGCTAGTCTCAAATTAAAAAGAACACAGAAGAAGGAAAGATTGCAACCTCTTTGAACGAATATGCAGCATGTAGGATATGTGCATTCAATATATTCCATTTCTGTATTTTGCTTCCAGCCATGTTGGCTCGTTTTCAAAATCTACTTAGTGGCATCAACCCGTCAGACTCTAGCTGATAGTTTGAGCTCCCTGGCCTATAGATGATGAATGAACCTAACAATGTACTGAATTAATGATTACTGGCTGTTTTCAGGTCTGAATCAGATGCTGCGTTTAAGAGTTAACTTTTCTCTCCTCGAGGACATAAAAACATACTTTAAGAAATGTGAAGTTACTGCTATACCTAAGCAAATGTCAGCTAAGTCATGCAGTGCAGGCCTGATAGTTTACATTCCATTATCCTCAGCCATATGGGAGAATTGTGGGATGTTTAGTGTTGTTTAAATTTTATAGAGACAAGAAGTATAGAAGTTCCATACTTAGGAACAAACAAAAATACTGTCTTGTTTTAGTGCATGTCCAAAACATAAGACTACTGTTACTGGCAAATGATTCTTCCAAATGTATTATTTTACATAATAAATTACAATGAATGACAAACTTGGTGAAGAACACATAATGACATAATGATTAGGACATAAATGTGAACTGTAGGGCCTTGTGTTGAGACTTGTGACTTGCAAAATCATGACTTTTTCTCAGATCAGATACCTTGGTTTGTCATGCTGTGTTCGTATTAGCTTTATTTTCTCATAGTAGATGGTGCTCATTTTCCCCCAGCAAGCATCACAGTCTTTACAGGTCATATCCAGCCCTGCGTCACAGTCACACATAGTGTAATGGAAACCGCTTAAAATTCAGGCTGCCAGATAACACAGATTGACAACATCCACACAGTGATGATGCAAATCTGCAGCACTTTACTCCTGGTAGCCTTACCCCCCCCCCCCCCGTCCACTGTACAAGCCCTTCATACTCTTCCCTTAAGCGACACTGTGTTGGCATCTGATGTACACTCTTTGTGACATTTGTCCTGCTGAATAGTGCTCCGTCTTTTACATGTTATACCCATTCCCATGGATGATGAGGATTATAGTCAAATATTCAGCACACTTCTCAATTCTCACATTCAGAGCCAATTCTCTAGTCTTGTTTTAAGTCTTCTCTTGTTAAAAACAAGCACATCCACAACCCCTTTTGTCAACATAAAAAGGCTTTTTATGCTCTGGGCTGTGTGAAAGTGCATTTGTGTATTAGAGGGGTGGTGGCTGTGTTTGATGCAGTAGGTCAGGCTGCACTAACTTTGCCTTATGCAGGGGGATGTGCTGCCGCGACTGCTTTTAATCCGAAAGAGCATTTGAGTGGGACACCAGATTGTTTATGCCATCCCTTGAAAAAGAGCTGGCACAAGCATGTGTGTGTGTGTGTCTTTGTGTTTGGTGGAGAGGCGCAGCTTACAATCCATCTGTCCCCGTTTCCCCACAATGCAACATGGTGGCAGACTCGACAGCGAGGGGAGGCTGGGACAGACATGAGTCCTTGTACTGGTTTAATTAAAACACATCATTTGAACCTTTTTTGGCACAGATGATAACAAGCCGATCCCAACACACAACTCTACAGAGGAGAAAGAAAACACACCAGGCAATTAAAGACTTTACTCATCACCTAATTATTCACTAGAGCCTTTTTTGGATCTGTCTCGTGCTTGTGTCTGTGAGGCCTTTCACTACAGGCAGATCTTTATTCACTGAGTGCCAGAGTTGCGGTGAGTGGAAAATCGTGGACTGAATGAGACACATATAAAACTGATTCCTGCAGAAAGAGTCCTCTCTTGCTCATTAGGGCATATTTTTACTGCAATATGACACCTGGTTGAAGGAGAGAGGGGAAGAGTCATATTAATGATCAATTTGTGATTGTTTTATTAACTTCTTATTTCTTTCTCATTCTTGGAAAAAAAAGACAATATCTTTAAAAACGAAAAATTTGTATAATAAACAATGAATACCAATGTGCGATGACATTTAATGAGACACACAGCTGCGTTATACCAATTCTGACCAAAGATGCAAACATTTGAAGAGTTTCTTGATAAAAAGCTTTTTCAAGTGTTTTCTTGAAGCTCCTCTGTCATTGTTCTTTTATCATCCCACACGCTTTGCTCTAAACATATCAAAACACACACTGCTTTGCTGTATTGCTTAGTTGTACTCCTCCACAGATGATCAATTATAAACAGCTTAAAACACACACACGCACACGCACACACAAACAGAGCTTGGTTAATTTATGCTGTTCAGACTGTGTTCCTGCATATATCTGAAAGCAGACATGATATGATGAATCACAAGTATTTCGCAATCTGACAAATTTACATGTCATTTTTATCCAAATGTATGGTGGAAAAACAGCAGATTGACCACATACATAAATAAAATAACTTGCATTTGAACATTTTTGCCTTTGGTTATCAAGATACCAACATAAACATATGGTACACTGGGTAAAGCGCTAAAAAATAGTTTAACTTTGGTTTATACATAATACAAGAAAGCCTGAAAATCCAGACCTCTCTTTCAAAAAGCAATCTAACAAACAGAACAGTCTTAATATCAGCTTCAGCTTAGATGTTTAATGGTGCAACACTCAAAAGGTTCAAATAATGAATTCATTTAGTTAAAAACACATAAATCCATGACAATTTTAGTGGATATAGTTCTGGGGACTGCTTCATGCTTCAGTGGCCTGAATGTTGCACCTTTAAAGAAGAATGCTTAGACTGCACTTAATGTCTGGTTGATAAAACAGGCTGTTAGTGAGAGAATGTCGGGATTCTGTCATGTTGGAGTGCTTTGAGGCTGAAAGAGGTTGTAAAAAAAAAATGAAGGGATTACAATTTATCTTATGAGTGACTTGAACGGGGCAGCTAGCTGACATAATCTTGTACCAGTTTTGTTAGCATATGATCACAATATTGTGACAGGGACAAGATGGCAAATGCAGCAAGAGGGATCATAGATAATGATAAGTGATACATCCCCCAAAATATTCAGCACAAAATATCAGTAATCCACAACAGCAATACCACATTTGAGACAGATTTACAAAAAAAAAAAAAAAAATCACACCAGCAGCTGTAAGAAGTACTGCATCACACTTACTGTGTAGCAAAATCCATAGTGTTACCAAGTGTTATCAAGAAGTTATTTTCAAAAGGAGTACAAATACCATTACATGAGACTTGTATGCATGTAGAGATAATTATTATAGGCAGTTGTTGTAAAGACAGTAAACCAGCGAGGGGAACAGACTTGGAAAGGGATATTCTTTCCTGACACACAGCCTATTTCAATTTTCACCTATAGCAGAGTAACAGTGGAATAGCATTGTCATCATGTTGGATAATATGTAAGAACAACATCTTACTGTGCTCTTTCCTAATGCTGTTCAAACTGTAAAACAAGTGTAGAATCATAATGCTGTATTATATAAAAACATATGTTCCTGTGCTTGTCTGTAGAAGCAGATCAATTGTAATTCTTTATTGTTAACAATCATAAAATATGTAATTACAAAGTCAAGTTTTCAGGGGCATGTTTGTCAAGTTTAAACTGACAAACTTGCCCTTAAACAAAGACTACAAATGAGGAAGATGTCTGCCAGACAGATTCAAAGAAATAAAAGACAGAAAGAGATAAAAACAGGCTGGAAAACCAAAGCCTGTTTAATTTTAGTGTTGTTGTTCCAGACAGCGAGGGAAATAGGAGCTTCCCTGACAGCTGTGACCTACTGGTGCGAGACATAAACAAGACGAACAAGAGTAAAACAAAAGAGACAGGGCTAACAGACTCTCAGACAATCTAAATGTTTGCTCCTTGTTTAATGCAGCCAATGCCGCTCCATCACTGCGGCACAGACTGAAGACAGTATGGAAACTCAGTTCAAACTAGAAATAAAAACCTACATGAGTAACGGATCATCAAACACAAGGTTTGGTCCGCACCTCAGTTTCAGGGTCATAACTTGGTTCATGACTTGGTTAAAAATCAAAGATAAAAAAAAGCCCTCACATCAGATGTTTCAGAAATCTTAAAAAGGAGAAATCTCAAAGGATTGGAGGTTTAGTTAAATGCATACAAAACAAAGAAAGACACAAGTGTGGAGCACACTGACCCTAATGTCTTACAGGGTTACCTGAGCAAAATGTTCGAGAACGAAATCAATGACAGAAAATTTAAAGTCATCTCTGTGTATGTATAATTTTCATTTGTCACCAGTTTTATCCATTCGTTTTACATAGACGTGGGAAACCATTCTCAATATAATGCAGTCCAATACACAACTACCACTTACTAGAAAATTATCATATAGTTGATTTATTGAACTTTATAAGCTTCATAAAACTGCATTTTAGTACTGGGTTGCATTAGATTGTACAAGTGTATCTAATAAAAACTGGTGACTCAATGCAGAGAACTTGGTTGCTTTTTTGTTTTAAAAGGTTATTAGAAAACCAAAATATTCCCCAACATCAACATCCTTATCCATTTATCATGGATTAACAGCAGGAATGAAGTGAAACACACGGTTAGGGTGGAAAAATCGAGTGAAACTTGCTGTCTGAACCTCACTGTTATCAACCTACATAAGTAGTATAAGTAGAAGTTTGTTGTTCTGTTCAATCTTCTTTTCATTCAATTTCAACAGATGTCCTTTTCCTGTAGTCATTGTCCTTATTATTGCACAGTTAAGGAATATATTTGCTGTTTAAACAGTCTGAATGTAGTGAGTGACAAAGTCTTTCACACTCACGCACATCTGATGTTCATGAATGTTCATCCATTTTCCTCTGGGTCCATTCAAGGCATACTGCGCACCCCCCCTTGAAAACCTTAGAGCAAATACAGTGCAGTGGTAGGTTGGGGAAGGGTAAAAATTAATCTTGGAGATGTTTCCAATTTGGACACAGAGAGTTGAGGCTTGGTAATAATGACGTTGATGCCGGTGGTAGTTGTAAAATGGGAGGGTCAGGCGTGCTGTACTGCCAACTCCTGTCCAATGAAACGGCGCAGGCGCTCCAGATACTGGCTGTACAATTCAATGTCGTTGTGTCCCGCACCTTCCACCCAGAGAGGCTCCACGGCTTTGGGGCAGCGCTCGAACAGAGCAAGGCCGTGTGAGAAGTCGATCACCTCGTCCTCTGTCCCATGAATGATGAGCACCGGAGATGTGATTTTGGACACTTTCTCAATGCTATAAAGGGAGAGTTAAGGAAAACAAAAGAGGTCACATTTGAGAGATAATGATAAAATATACATATCCACCCCCCCCCCAATCATCTATAAATATATCATCTTGCTCTGTGGATCAGGTCATAAAAAATGTTCTGAAAAAAGTCTAAATATTTGAAATAATAAAAACTTTCATGGAAGCTTAATTTTGGTCTAGACTGCTACATTAATCGTTATATTTCATCATATTTATTGCTGAATATTACACTGATATTTTTACTTATCAAACACAGCATGCACAGCAGCCCACAGACTGATTAGTCAATTATAGATAAATGATAACATTTGTAGATTAATGTTACATCTGAACTGCCTCATCAATCTGTGCAGAATGATTTTGATGTCTGTGGAGAGAAACTCTAGTCTTGATATTTATCTGTAGATTATATCCTGATAGAAACGGTCATATTCATCACCAAATAAGATATACCCATGTCTGCTCAATTATCTCATCCACAAAAGTAAAGCACACAATGGTCTTATCTTAAAATTACAACAAAATCATCCCGTGGAATATGGACATATTTTATGTGAAAAACAGCAGAGAAAGAAAGACAGACAGAGAGAGAGAGATACAGAGAAAGAAGGGATGCCAGCTGCCCACTCTGAGCTACAATAACATGCCAACACTGGAGGTTTTCTCAGCTCACTACAGACTCAGTGAGACATTCCTTGGTTTCCTTCCACCTCTGCTCTTCACCTACACACACCATCTGGGACTAGTTTCTACATTAAGACTAGCACCGGCTGCTATTAACCCTTCATCAGATTCAGGCACTAAAACTAACCTGACAGCAAGAGCAGAAGAGGTAACCATAGTTTTATTCTATGCTGTTATTGTTTGGCCAAGAGAAGTGATTTGTGTCCATGGTTTAAAAATAAAAATACTGTAACAACACATTACAGTCACACACAACTATGCAACAGCAAATCTCAGAGGTTTTAACTAAACTCATTAAAATACTTAAAATACATTAAAATGATCTCTGACAAGTACCAAAAAGTACAACCAACCATCTGATCTGTATTATGTAACACTACTTCATGTCACAGGATTTATATTCAAATGTGTTGTAGTAGGCTGATAATACATAATACTAATATGTCATTTTGTCAAAGGTAAATATCCACAGATGATGGCAGTTAATGGTATTTCTGGAGTTCCAGTGAGATCTACTTAAGCAAACTTAAAGCCTGGTGACAGTGAATGAGACTTAATAAATCTGATGTAACATGTCTCAGTATTTACTGCTTTTGACAGCATCTGTTCATCACACCACGCAACTGTCTGTGCTGGTTACAGTCTGGATCTATTCACCTATATTGGATGGACTTACATAAGAGGTTTTGGTAAATATTGGTGTGAGAGGATGATGGTTATTACATCTGACACGATCGTGTGTGAATGACGCACAGAAAGTCTCTGTGGAAAACGACACATACTCGAGCTGCAAGCTATACGGCAGAATATTGGTTTTGATAAGTTGCAAGATGTGAATGATCTCTGTGCAGCAAGATCACTCCTGCAAGATATCACAGACCTCTGGGGTATTAATGTTTCTCTGAAATATTACTCAATCTGGCCTACTAACGTATAATGAAGATACAATAAAATAACCTACAGACTAACGAAAGACACTGGAGCTGTTCTTTTGGCACAGATGTTTTGTCTTGAACAAAAAGCTCTGAACTGAAAGCGGCAATTATGCTTTTCTGTTGACGCATCTGTAATTATGTGGAAATGCCAACGTGAAGCCAAATTGTCTGTGCAATGTCATTATGTTAACACGACAACATAACATACCACCTTATTTAGGGTTTTATAAAATAAGAGTGTACAGATTTCATTCTTATGTTTCTGTAGTTGTAGGATCTATTACTTACAAAAATTGGATTGGAAATTGGAATGATACATTTCTGAAAATACATTATTATGCAAAACACTTAGTAGCAGAGGCTCGGCTGATAATACAGAGAGACGGGCTGAAATGTGAAGAGACAATCACTAGTCAGAGACTTACTTGGGGAAAGCGTCGAAGCAGTAGGTTTTCTTTGTGTCAGGAAAGGCCACTCTCATGCCTGACGTTAGAGGTGAGTGAAGGACCACTGCAGCACACTCATACCGTGATGCCAGGTCTACAGTGGGAACTGTACCAATGCTCTGTCCATACAGGATGATATTCTCTGGGCTGATGCCATACCTGGTTAAAAGCAGGGAGACAAAGATAGAGGACAACACTGACACAAATATACAGAAAACCCCGGACAAAACCACATAATTACTTACATTATTGATTATTTCTTTGATGCCTGCCCCCCACCCTCAAAGTCAACAAAACAATCAGAGTTTTGAAGCAATAACTTGGACATTTTTGGTAATTTAATTAAGTGACAGAATGGAATAAATAGTCATAATCAACTGACTGACCATTTTAGAGTTTCTTCAGTCTATTCAGTTTGAATGAACAAATTCCATTGAACCTTCTACAAGAAAAATAATTTCTTTGTGATGTCCTCATTTCAAGGATATGGAGCACTTCCATTAAATATGACAAGATTTTTAATAAATATGCTGAAATTACAGGAGACGGACTGCTACACACAAAAATAATTCACACCAACCAACCCTTATTCAATGCTCTGCTGTGTCATGTCTTCCCTGGGCAACAGTCGCATTAAGGCAGCTCCGCTTTCACTAATGAGACACTTTATCACTCCACAATGTCCTTGAGAGACTAAACCCCCCTCAGCCTCCCCTCTCCCCACCATTCATCTCACTCTTTTATTCCCACGACATCTGTCTCAACTCTGCTCTACTCTTCATCACAGCTCTCCCCTGATCACTTGCTCTGCCTCCTTGAGTCACCCCTTCTTTGCATCTTCATCTTTACTTGACCTCATCTCTCAATTGTCATTTCTCACTCCTTCTTGCTTTTTCTCAGTACCCACAGAAGTTGAAGCCATAACACAATGACGATATAAACCGATTTACTCCTAAGCTAAACATATTTAAAATCCTGTCGTCACACAGCAAAGCGCAGTGCGATAAATCATCCCTTGAAGGACACATATGAGTCAATTACATCCTATCATACCGTGTGCGCAGGGCGTGCCAAGCAGCATCTATGTCTGCATAGAGGTTCTTCTCAGTGGGCTTGCCAGTGCTGACGCCGTATCCTGAGTAGTCATAGGAAAAGATGTTGCAGTTGATGCGGGTGCCGAGACCGATGTAGAAACTGCTCATCTGGCCCAGGTCCACCGCATTACCATGGGAGAAAAGCACTGTAAACCTGAGAGGATAGACAAACAAAACTGAGGTTATGATATGAACATACAGAGATAGAGATGGATTTTATATGACATTTATCCTTTTTTTTTTCTCTTGATTCTCATAATTACAGGAGGCACCTGTTTTTCATGGCATCCTTATTCTTTGCTAAGGCCAACATTTTATATTGTAGCAAAAATAAAAAAGGCTCAGAGCTTAAAGCTCTCAGACATCATACTGAATTTCAGGCATAGAGCAGTTTTAAATTCACATAACAATGAATTCAATACATTGTACACATTTCCTCCTGGACAACTTTTCAGGCTCTCGAATCTTTTCTTGCTTTAATCCCTGAAAGCCGCATGTTTCTATTTGTGTAGACAACCACTATCTTTAGTTGAGGCTTTATTCAAAAGCACATGCCTCAGGATTTGTATAAATGCTGGAAATTCTATTTAAGCAAAGCCAAATGAATACATCACAGGAAGGATTAACAATAACACTGAAACAAAGAAACAAACCAAATTGAACATAATTAAATCCAACTCGTTTTTTTTGTTTGTTTTTTTTTTTAAATCGACCTACAAATGTAATTCTATCCTGAGTCAAACAATGAACAACCTGCTGACAAACAAAGACAGGTTAGTTAGTCTCTCCGTCTACAAATGCAGCATAATGTCGGATGAGTTCACTGAGATGGCCCTGTGTCAAATGACTCTTACTTCTAGACATTTTGTACAACCTGAGAAGCAAGGTATCCACTATTAAGTCTGGGTATACCTGCACTTAGCTTTTATTCATGAATGCATGTCGCGCTGCCTGCAGCAACATGATACTTCTTCTACACACACACACACTAACTGTTTTGAGATCCTCCCTCAGTGGTTTTTTTATGAACCTGTGGCTTCGCTCTTGGCCTTTCCACTCACAAGATGGCACAACAATGACTCTGCCATATCAGGACCAGTTTGGATTCATTTTTGTGTAATACTAGATTTACATTATAACAAGATACACAGACTGTAACACAAGCCTGTCCATCTCTTTTTAATAGATTGGGTAAATTAATCAGCAGCAGAGAGCAGCAAGATATGCATCAAACTGAAGATAAATACTTTTACATCTCTGCACATAAAATACTTCTTCTTAGGCCGTAATTGTCTCATAAAAAAAAATCACTGCCAATAAACTCAATGACACAAGCCTCCAGGAAAGATGGCCAGATAGCTAAAAATGTTTAGTCTCTGACTCACATGAAACTAATATCTTGCCACTGAGCGTGACACTCTATTACGATAGCTATCATAAACAAGAATTACAAAATGCAGAGGAAACTCAACATTCAAGTTTAATACAAACCTGCAGGACTAAAAACAAGAGAGAAAATAGAAAAAATGGATAGCAGTGATCCGCTGAAAAAGCAGGAAGAGAACATGTTTGAGTCAGCTGAGTCAACAGGGAGATAAGTAAAGGAAGTAAACCTGGATGTGAGTGGACAAGACGGACAAGAAAGGAGGGTGTGGAAACACATTTAGGGAAATGTGACACACTGTCATAAAATGACAAAGAAAGGTCACGCATGCTGTGACGTTAAACTACTCAAAAGGTGAACCCACCTGGCACTAGGAACACAGCGAATATACATGCAGCCGACCCTGTTCCCTCGGCTGGAGCGAGTGAGAAACACCTCAGTTGTGTCCAGTTCTCTCTGGGAGTACTGAAACTCTGCTCGCTCTGTCAGGTGGAGCTTCCATCTTCCCTCTACAGCCCCAGCCCCTGCACCTCCAGCCACTGAAGCACCACTACGCACCCGCAGGCTGGATGTCCCTGTTCCCCCTGGAGCATTGGGGCCTGCCTCTGGGTCTGGGAGAAAGGTGTATGTGGGCTCAGGGGGCAGGAAGGCGAGTTTGGCTGCAATGCGGCTGGGGCAGGGTGGGCAGCAGAAGAGGCAGCAGAGCTCACTGAGAGAGAGGCCATTCATCCTTTATTGTGCACAAGGAGGACAAGAGGATTAGTGTGCTAATGAAACTACATCATCCCAGTGTAACACAATGAGATACTTATTACAGTGAAATGTACAATGCACTCGCTCAAAATGCAGCGACAATGATGATGGAAATGTTTCGAGCAAGTTTAGCGCATGTAAGGGTTATTGATGATTAATATATGGCTACATTTTGATCGTCAGGCATTTTCAAGTCATTTTTATTAAAAAACAAAATATTTGATGGGCCAGCGTCTCAAATGTGAGTGTCTGTTGCTTTACTTTGTCTTACATACAGTACATTGTATGTACCGCCCCTTTCTGCTGAGCATTTTCCACTATTTTGTGATGCTTCAGATGCCAAATGATGAATCCATTAAATCCAAAAGAAATTGTCAGATTTAGGGCAGTAACTAACGATAATTTCCAATGTGACTTAATTTGTTGATTATTTTCTTAATAAATCAATTAGCTGTTTGGTCTATAAAGTGCCAGAAAATGGCGATCACCTGACCAACAGGCCACAATGCAAAGATATTCAATTTACTTTCATTAAAGACAACTGAGAAGATTCACAACTGAGAAGCTGGAATCAGAGAAACCTCCAAAAGATTAATAGAGATTACCAAAATAGTTGGTGATTAACTTAATAGTTCACAACTATTCAATTAAATTGAATAATCCTTGCAGCTTCAGTCAGGTTAAGCAATAAGGAAAACAATACTGGTTACAGCATATAGCTTCTCACATATGAGAAGAGTTTCCTTCTCATCATATCATTTATAACCTGATCCAGGACTTCACTTCAGGCTCTGGTAAACACCAGTGAATGTGACTCATTATTTCAAAAGGCTAGGGGGAAAATAATTAACTGCTCAGTCACCATAAAAATATTAAGTAGATGGGGCCCTGCACACCACCCTGTAAACATACAGCATATGACAAAAGTAGACCTACCTGTTGAGCTGAAAGGCTTAGTCTAAGCTAAAAATAAATGGCGCTGAAACAAAAATAAAACAAAGAAGACTTCCTCCTCTTCAAAATGCAAGCCACATTTACACACAGGAGGCAGATAAGCGCCCTGTCAGCAGAGGAAGGAGGAAAAAGTGGTGTTATTTACAAAGTATGTGCTTGGTTTTCAGTGTGGTGCCTGAAGTCCAGATAACATCCATTTTGTCCACTAGTTGAGAGGTCGAAGAGTGATCAGCCGTTTCCCCAAGAAGTGTCCTGGATATTTTAATGAAGCGGAATTAGTTTCTTCAGCTTTTTAAACTTGTGTTGAGAGTGAAGAGGAAACGTTTCCAAAGCAATCTTCACCCGGATCTCACCAAGAGCAAACTCTGAACCCTTCTCAGCCGCAATTAAACACTTAACATACTATACTGTTCCGTCCTGTGAGAATGAGCGATATATATATATATATATATATATATATTTAAGGAAAACAACCGATGACAAGTTGCATTTGACCGGGGACAGGAGCTAGTCGTCTGCGCGTACCAGCTAGCTCTACGCTGGCTTAAGCTAGCAAGAAGACATAAACACGGCTACTCAGTAAAAAACTACACAGACGACTCCAAAAAACATCGTTAAAACACGGTCTCCAGCCTGTGTATTTCTTTCTGTGTAAACATTAATGCCGCTGACGTCTCCTCCTGACTTTCCAGACAGCGTCTCGTCATTTAAATGAGTCCATATACGTGCGGTGTTTTCCTACTTCTCCGCTGTTTCACCGCATCCGGAAGTGACAGCTGACAGGATGTGACGCAGAGAGTTTCCATTGGACAATTAAGGGACACTTGTTATCAGTGTGGGTGACGTTGTTGTAAAAGATACGTAAAATATTATATGTTTATAAAGGTTGGTGTTAGATTGAATCAACCGGAGGGGCGATTTGCAAAACTATCGCGAGATTTTAACCATAACCATGACCTACATGCTCTGCATAACCTTAACCCCATTCTCGCGAGAGTTCATACATCTATGTTCGCAACTCTTTGATTAATTTGATTACTGTGTTCACCAAACTTTATATTCACAAATTCTTAATCAAAAAGCCACATTTTTCAGTGTTGACTGTTCACATCAAACAATACATGTCTACATGTATGTAATGTATAACCATTGTAAGCTTTACATGATGTTTATTTAACTAATTATTATTTTTTATTACAACCATTAGTCCTCCTGGTTTATGATTGTAGGTTTGTATGGTTTATGATTTTAGACTGACGTTGTATACACAAGGTGCTGTAAACCTGTTGTATACTTGTTTCAATAAAAGGATGATTTATATATATTATTTATTGACTCATTTTATTGTATTCATGTTGTGAAATTGTGTTTTATCTTTTATCTTTTCCATTGTTTTACTGTTTACTGTCTACACTTATTATTTTTGGCTTTTCAGTCATCTGTGAAGCACTCATCTGTATGAAAGTTGCTATTCAAATTAAGTTTGAATGATTGGTAGAATGATTAATTAGTGTTGGTGTGAGCCTATTAGAAACAACAAAAAAATCCTTACGGGAAAGCCTTTCCCACCTCCCACCTTCCAGTACACACACACACACACACACTGCAGAGCACACAGTTTTCCTGTGAGCGCTCAGTAGAAAGTTTTGCTGGCTCAGGAACCACCTTTACTACCTATTCCCCGGAAAATGCTCATGTCAGCCTATCAACTTGCTTTTGTAATGTAGTCCACCCGTGGTCACATGAAATAGGCCAGCTTTTTTCTGGCCCTGTAACCCCACAAATATGTTCTGTTATTCTGGGGGTGTATCTATTAAACCTGGGTAAATAAAACCAGGATGGCTTTAGATATCAGTGACAAAATACAGTATGTTTTTTGTAATTTTGGGTCAACAAAACATGTACAAAAGAAAAAACAAAATCAAAGTTCGATCTTTACTGGGTCAACAAAACTAAGAGGCAACACATCAATCAAGAATACACCTACGTGGCCCTGGGAGGAATTTTAATCAGGCAAATTGAGTGAAAACACCTGTGTAGGTAGATCATTGTTGTGCAGGCACTTTGATTATTGCACCTTGACAAAATGATCATGTTACAAAAAAACTGACTTTGGTGTCTACTGGTGTCACTAAAGTGTAAAACATGAATGCACAAATATTCATACCACTGATATTCAGTGCTAATGTTTCTTCTGTCAGCACCAACGAGAATTCAATAATTCTGGCTTGGTGTTTTTCTGAAGATCGCCATCGATTGACCTTTTTCACAGCAGATATTTTAGTATGTTACAGCAGGAAAAGCACAGGAGTGATTAATAACCATAATGATGGCAGCAGTCCATTCAGTTCAGGGACCCTGCTCTCTGCTTCATTGGTTTGGCTTACTGGGACACTTTTATTGAAGCCATGGTTAGTCTCACGAATTACATCTGTGTGTTTCCTATAAGACAACATTTCTACAGTGATAAGCATTTTTGGATCCATCATTCTTTATTTTTTCCAGAGAAAGATTTCTTCTATTACTTGGATGTCACATTCAATTACTTTTTAAGTTTTGTATGATGAAATGTGGTTATTTGACAATGGCATGTTTTAGTCAAAAATTTTTTCATGATTTTCTTAAAACTCTTTTTTCCTAACTGACATATTTCAGTCTCATTACAGAAACTTTGTGTTACAGAGCTTTAAATTCAGTGTAGTTGAATGGCCCTTATAGCAAGTCCTCATACAGTATACATTGAAGCTGAACATTAGGTACCATTGTGTGGTACCATTTGTGCCTACAGCGTATTGCCGAGTCTGAAACAATATACAAATACAAAGCAAAGGGGCCACAGTATGTAGATGCAGTATGTGGAGCAACACAGAAACTACTCTGAGTGCTATAGTGACTAAACCACTAAATACACAAAGAAAAAGATCCGTTTATTTAACAGAGGACTGTTTCCATAAGCATCTAGCACATTAAAATGCATAAAAAATACAAAAGACAAGTATAATTTAAAATAAACTTTGCGATTTTATTGTTTTGTACTTACTCTTACACATCATACAATCCTAAATCTTTAAAGAAAAACAAAATAAAAAGATATCTGGTGGTGTTTCTGGGGGACTGGAGTGCCAAGGGACAGGAACTACAGCTCTGTGAACATTGCAGATTTCATTTGATGTCCCTCAAGCTCATCTTGAAAGACAAAAATGAATAAACTCATCTTCATTTGTCTTCAGTTCTGCAGTGAAACAGAATTCTAAGTGGATTCATCATAACTGGCAGGTTTATCATTATTATTGATCAAAACCCTTTTCATGATGAAGACATTGATTATAAAATGTTGTGCTAAAGACAGGATTGAACACATCAAAACTCTATCAAAGCAACAAAACAGAAGGAAGAAAACATATGCACTGATAATATCTAGATTAATTAAGAATTTTTTGCCCTAATTGCTGGTGCCAAGTCCTTCATCAGAAACAAAAACAGTTTTCTCCATTCAACTGTCTCAAATCTCACATTAAGAAAAATGGGCGTCCATGGTCTTCCCAAAGTCATAATCAATATGAGGGCTAAGTATAGTTTGATAAATGACATTACAGCTTGTTGTATGAATTATGGTGGTTTACATTCAAACTGCTCACATTTATTCAAAAAAAGAGGGTGTGATATGAGCAGTCAATAGAAAACAGAAAGTGTAAACCATGAAATCCACACGATTTACATCAGCTGAACAATCATTCCAAAGAAAAGACTTTCTCTCTGAAAGAACTATTAACCTGTGAATAATGACCATCGTGTTGTGGGAGATGCTATTTTGTTATTGTCATCAACCCAGCAGGCAAGCTTGTATATTCAGACTATATAACACCAAACTGTCATATTTAGACAGTTATTTTCCTTGTATATAATCATCACTCAAGAACCCCCAAAAACTTCCAAATTTCAATTTTCCACAAGTAATGAGATGGAGAAAGAAATCAAACCACAGTCGAGGGATTTACATGAGCGACGTATCCCAGCTAAACAGTCTCAGTGTTGGTATATTAAGTCACAAAACCACCTGTCCACTATCAACACTGAGACTTTAATGGGAGTTCTGATAAAGGCCAATTTTCCAATCTTAGTAGCTAGAGCTAAATACGGCCAGGTCCAGTATGATATTCTATGTATACAAGGAAAAGAGTCATTAAGGTCCAACACATTCTGCATTGGCTTGTTTAGAAAATGCATTCTCTGCCAATTCCTTGCAACTTTTCTACAGCTTTTTTCCATAAATATTTAATAATTAAGACCAAGCAACATTTACAAGGAAAGCTTTTTTTTATAAGGAAGATGGAACCTCAAATGCCCCGTCCATATCTCACAAGGGGCCTTTTAAACTCTCAGTATTATCACTATGCTATGAATAGAATCAGTAACAGGATAAAAGCATGGACTGGAATACTGTGTAATTCGGCGAGGTTAATACAGCTTACAGGGGCTTGTTGACAATCTGACTATTGTAAAACAGAAACCATGTGGCCTACAGGTGATACTCGAGCTAGTTATTGAAAATACTTTGGACATTACATGGGCAGATGATGTGGTAAATAACTTGTAAATAAAAGTGGAACAAAAATTGGGGGAAGACATCTGTGCCATTTGTGGCACATTCTTTTTTTTGTTTGGATAATTATGAAAAGCACTTTAATACACATAGTACTATTCTTCACCATAGTCCCCCGCCTTTATTACCTGGCAAAAATCTACATTAAGATTATACTATATGAATAGGAGCCATATGGTATTTACATTTGGAAAAAAAACAGTAGAGTCCTGTTAACTTGAACCTTGAGGTCCCAGCCATGCATTGTGCTGCTGCTGTGTGGCTTTTTAAACATTCCAGCTTCATTTCTAACTGTGCAGTCAGTTACCAAACAGTAACTCATATGTTTGACTGCACACATGCAAGTAAGTTTGATCTTCCTAGAAGAAGCTAGCTAGAAGCGGTCTCCATTGTAAAAGACTCATCTGAATCCGAGCACATCGTAAAAAGCACAGCGCGCAGCTCTGTAGCATCGCAGCAATCTTAACTTTAGCTGAGCAGGAAGTGTGTCAATGTGTAGAGTAACTGCAACCCGGGTCAGTTTTCATTCAGCATGTGTCAGTGGTCTGCTGGTGGTTAGAGAAACATGGAGCTTCACTCTGTGACTCCACAAAACAAAAAAGGGCATTCAAGAGGAACACACCGTCTTACCAACATCTCATCAATCAAGTATGTCTTTTTTTCCAACTAGCCTGCTGAACAGATCAAGTATAAACTGCAAATGACCCAGATGCTGAACAAAACTGAGTAGGTGTGGCACATTATTTTGCGCTCTGCAGTTGACACACTTTGTTGTGCTTTTGTTTCCAAATCCTAAATAGGGAACATTTTACTGCACAATTGTAACATAACAGCTTAACTGGACTCTACTCCATCATGTCAGAGCCTGTGTATTTTTTTCTTCAATGGTTATATAATCAAGATGGAATTACTTAAATATAAGTGAAAAGGTTAAGTACAAATCTTACTGATTTGCTGACACATGCTGCCAATCCTCCAGCACAGACCAACCAAACGATAAAAAATAAATAGAATGCAATCACACAATTCAAGCTAACTACAATATATTAATATAGATCTTCTGATGTCATACGCTCATTAAAACAGAAAGAAAAAAAAAATAAAACAAAAAAATAAAATAAAACAAAACACAGAATTCAATCACTCAGGTAAGTCAAGGTTCTCAGTTTCCCCTCCCATTTCCCTCCCCACCCCCAACCCCCCCACAACTGTTCATGCACCCAATATCAGTATGATAAGTCAATATATCAAAGAGAAATATTTCTGGAAAATGCTGAGACTTGGGAGTCCAATGTGTGGTGACCCATAGAGTAAGGGTAGGAGGAGGTGAGAGGGGGGAAAAAAAAGTCTGCCAATTTGACAAGAAGTTGACATCATTTTTACTGTGGGAGAAAAAAAAATTATATTCCAAAGCCCTTAAAAGGTCTTGCTGATGGATGAAATCTCCCAGCTAGTTATTCTTTAACTTGCTAGACTTTCGTAATTGACCTCAGTGTCGTTACCCAGGCTGTGACACATTCCTTAACAGCTTACCCCTGTCTCATTTCAACTACCTTACAGGGACTGTATAAAAATAAACCCACACGATCCCCCAAGTTGAGAAACAAAAAGGGGTAAAATCAAATGCCTTCCCTCCCCAGAGCAACATGTCCACCAAGCCCTTACGGCTCTCTCCCCAACTCTCAAGCAAAATGTGCACACACACACACACACACACACACACACACTTTCATACAAACACACACAAACAGAAACACTTAGGTTCAGCCGCAAACAGTCACTAGTGGAGAGAGAGGGAGATGCTAGCAAGGGAAGCGTCTGGACAGTGGCTGTGACTGCACCACCCCACCCCGCCCGTCTTAGTCTACCATGAACAAATGAAGCCATGATATCAGGTGTTTTCAGCCAAGTCGCCATTGTTCAATTCACAAAGTCAGAGAGACTTTTTTTTTTAGCACTCAGTCCTCATAACTTCTGAATTTTCTCAGCCACCACGATGGGGTTCTCCTTACGTATGCGGGCTGCAGCTGCACTCCGGTAATCATAGGGACAGTCGTGTTTGTCAGAGTAACGGTGAATGGCACAGAACAGGTTGCCACAGCGACAGTCAAAACCTTCAATAAAGAGAAGTAAACACAATCAGTCTTAAGTCTTTATTGTAAACATTATTACATATTAAAAGAGCAATTGCACACTAATTCTTGTATGGAAGACACAAATTGCAGCACTGACCTCTATGGGTTGAAAGATTTAAATTTATTGCAGCTCTGAGCACACCTAACATCACCGTCTGGGTGTAGTAAGTATGTTGCAATCAAACTGGGCATATCTAAAATTGTGTTTATAGTGTACAACAAAATATTCCTTTAAGAGCAAGAAAGGGCTGAAATGAAGAGTTTGACAGGCCCTGGAGGGTGCTGCTTCTATTAGGATGCATACAAGCCCATTGTGTGCCCATTGCATGCTGAGGTTTTGGGTTTAATATACAAATATTACAGTTGAACTTTACATGGCCCCTGGAGACGATTTAATCACGATCCAGTTTGGAAAAAAGTGTAGGCCAACTGTACACTGTGAAATGCCTCTGACTGTGAAATGCACCACCAACCTGCAGTATGCAGCTCTCTGTACCAAAGTGGAAAAAATGTGGCACAAACCATGGACTGGCAGTTGGATTTTGCATATGTAGCTTACAGCTACTTGATGATGCTAAGCCCTTGAAATTAGCAATGACTTATTTCAAAATGTAACAGTAAGTGCATGAAAGCTTGATATACATACAAAATACTAAACTCAGAGTCTCTTTTTTGTAGCAGTTAGAATCAGCTGATGGAGCTCTTGGTTAGATTACAGATTAGGCTTTTGATACAACCTGTGAGTGATGAAAAAAAGGACTTAACGGTGAATTTTAGAGATGTCTTTTAGGTAGAGGAATCATCACTGAATAACCATGTGGGAGCCATATCTTAGATTGCATGTGCTCTGAAGGAGAATGTGAGTAGAAAATAACAAGGAGCTGTTCCTGCGGGGAACACCACAACTGAGATGTAAAGAAAGAAATTACAGTGAGCTTGGCCTGATGCTCTAAGCTACTGAGCAGCAAGCTCTGATCAGTGGTATCAGAAACAGCAGTAAGATATTTCTTCTATTTCAGAAACCAGGTGAATCTCCAGAGTTATAAAAACAGAAACAGTTCATTTATCTATAACAGTTAAAAGGGCTCTGTTCGCATCTACCTGGAAGTCAGCTGATTTAAAGACAATACATTTTGATGGGGTGATTCTTATTCTTCTTTCAATTTACACAGGACTTCTGACAGTAGTGCAAAAACGGCCCCTCTTCTGTGCTCTTTGAGGCCACAAGAAGATATCAGTAACATCAAAAATGGTGCCATGACAAGATCTTCACTGCTGTAAACAAACTGTTCTGAGTTTCAAACGCTGTCTAGTTATGACTGTTGGGTGAGGAGCAGAGAATCCCAACAATGCTAGTTCATGGCTCATAAACCTTTGAACCATGTCAGGAGTTAAGAGGAGCTCACTGCTCTTTGTTTATGTCAATATGCACCATGAAATTCTTCCTTACCAGTAAGCCCCACTTTCTTCCGGCAAGCAAAGCAGCGGTTCTTTTTCTTGTTTTTGTCAGGGGTTTGGTCGCCATCAGAAGCCTGTGCTGCCTCCCCCACTGGCTCTGTTGAAACAAAGCACAATGAGTGCAAAGCAGTTCATTCTTTACATGTTGAAATGGATGATTCCACAGTAGCACAAGGGAGCAGAGTATGTTAACAATAACAGCTCAAATACCACAGATAACACTAACCCAAAGTGAAATATTGAAAAGATGCACTGTAAAATAAAAAGGTACATTGATCAAGACATTTGGGAAAGGAACATTAGAGCATTAGACAGATTCTAAAGAAATTATTATTGTGTCTGCAGTTTCTTTCTCTTTTTGGGACCAATTCTGGCCACTAGACTACTACCATATACCCTGCCTCAGCATATACATCTTAATGGAGGTTTTTCCATTAGTACGATTTCATTATACTGTAATTTTCTGGTGAATTTAAACAAGTCACAGAATATGTAGTGCAAAAACAGGGGCAAAATAATCATTTTACCGATTTGATATGCATAATTCTTCTGCTGAACCAGCAAGCATCGTTCAGGATCCATAGTGAAGGGTAGCAATGCACCCGTCACAAATTTTCTTGCACATTACTGATACCTCAACTCAAGGTATCTATTACAGATTCCTGATCTGATACCAGTGCTTTCTTTTTTTCAATATTGCGTATCTGTACACCACATTGTGGGGAGCTCACTGGAATCATTTTTATGTAAGCTAACATAAGGTAAGGGACTGCTAAGGCATTAAAAAACTATGTCAGCAATCTGTGGTGACTTTATGAATGCAACTGAAGGCATTACTTACTTCATAACTAATGACATTAAGAAACTGTAAATCAAAGTGGATCAGTAACATCCAGCTAATACCTGATATATCCCCAGTTTACCTGTTTATTGATAACCAGCTGATAAGTGTTCTCCACTGCAGTTAGCCTGACTGGCTGTATGTGGAGTGACACCTGGGTTGATGGGTTTGTGAAAGAAGCACAGCTTTCTGTGACGCTAACCTGTGCTGTTGGAAGTACCCTCCTCTTCTCCCTCCTCAGCCTCTGCTCGATCAGAGTCTACAGCTCCCGAATCCTGGGAGATGCTCATAGCTGTCATCTGTTGAGTTACCGGGCTGGGAGAGCTGGGACTGACATTACAAGAACATAAAAAACAATATTAGACCACAGAAGAAATATGTTTTGTTGGACCGTAAATGTATTCATGAACAACAATATGGCTATAGTAGCCCAACAACACCAAAAATGATGCAAGGCATTTTGGTATATTGCATTTTTTCCTTGTTTTACTTTGCTACATACATTACAGCCCATCACTTCGTTTGGTTTACTATTGTTTGGACCTGTTTCTATCACAATTAAATTAATGAGACAGAAGCAACACAAAGCCCTTCTGATAATTCCAAAATTTCATCATACCAGGAACAAATGTTTTATTTCTAGATATTTTGATAACTGGGTGCACTATAATGTTGGTTTTGTGTGTTTCCCAGGAAAGTCATAAATACAGTCACAGGTCTTGTATTATACTAAAGTTAAATTAAGTTAGGTTAAAGCTCAAATAATCAATCCTCCAAAAGTCTCTCATGTTCCTAATTTAAATTCTTTCCTGGTCTATTGTTATTTTCTGTGGTCTCTTTCCAACAAATGACAGTTATCTCTATAACAGCGAAAACACATTATAATACAAACATTTGCTTTTCATCTATTAAAAACACATTTGTAAAACTCCAAAACACCATCATCTTCCAATTAGTTTCTTACCCATAAGAATTATGTTTTAAAATTCCAGAAATATTGATTTATTGGCATAACTAAAGCAAACCACACAATAGCTCTCACAAAATGCTTTATTACAAAAAAATGAACTAGGCCTGCAAAAGTATTCAACATCATTATGCAGCAGTTTTAAGAACAGGCCTTCAAGCAAGTACATTTCTCTTCAGCTCTTCTTTCTGTGTCAACTTTAAACAACTGACCTCTCACAAACTAAAGCTGTATTTGTTTATCACCACAAAACAAATATCACCAAAACTAACTACGTGAACAAAAAAAAACCCAAACAAAAAAAAACAAACATTGATCCATACTACCCAAGGACTCCACCATCCACTATAAAAACACATTCTTTCACAAAAATAAAACATACATTTGTTTAAAAACCCCACAATGTCCACGTCACAATATTGCTATAGGTTAAATGGTGAATCTATGCAGAAGAAACTAAAATACAAACATATGCAGAGAAGCTTTCAAATTAAATATTATAGAATGCATAATCTGTAAAAAAAAACATTTGAAAATAAACACAGAGGATTTAAATTCTACATGATGAATGGATTATATCTACTTCACAAACATTTATTAGTGCTTTTAAGACCAATACAAGCATGAACAAATTTCCAATCAGTAAACATACCTGGTTGTTTGTTCCTCAGGTGGGGTTCCTGCCACCTCTGTGCTGGGCTCTGAGGTCGTCGTCTCCACAGTCACACCAGCTGATCCTGGTGATCCTGCCGGTGATGTAGCAGCTGTGCAGGGACAGAATAATCTGACATCACAAACAACACAGAACCTGAAGTTCTGGCCCTAAACATGGACAACTTTCCATCTGTTTCTAAGTATCTTATTATGTGCTATTTATTGCCTGTGCTTGTCTACCATGATAACATGTTTTTTGAGTTAATGTGAAACAACAGATGGAGAAGTCACTCTCTTGCTTTCTGATGCCACAGTGTAGGCAGCTACTGCTACCTCTGTTCTCCAACCCCTTTTAGCAAATTCAAGTGCAAATTTTGAGTGACCCCCTGATCCAAGTTTATGTCAACTTTTCACTTAAGATCTGTATCCAGGACCCCCTGCTTTTTACTGGTCATGTCTCTCCCATCTTCCTACCTTTCTCTCCTGGGGGGCTGGATCGCCCCCCTCCCTGTTGTCTCTGCAGGTGTTCCTTGTAGCAGACCGAGCACATGCCGTTGGTGCGGGGGTTACCATAGAAACCGCATCCCATAGTGCAAAGCATTGGCACCTGCGTCTGATTGGTCTCCTGAGCCATACTCTGACAGAGGGGGTAAGGGGGATGGGAGAGGATATTCCTGAAAATGGGGTTGCAAAAGTTAGTTAAAATGATTAACAGTCCCTGCTGAATTACATGATTAATTATCTGTAAGCTAAAAGAGCTTGGAGACTGGCATAGGAGCATGAGAGTAGAGTTGGAGCAAACTGGAAGCTTATTTGTAAACTAGGGGTTATGACCAGCTAATTCAAGCTGTAATGAAAGGTTCACAACTACATCATTCATAATTAAATCCAACACCAACTGAGTGACAAAGTCCAGTTCTACTGAAGCAGAACTGGACTTGGTCACACTTAACTGAAAATACTGTCTAAATTATGTAGCTAAATAAGTGTGTAAAACAAAAGCGATCTCTGAGATTCATAGCATAATATGGCAGTCAATATATACTAAACTATAGGATTACTAAATAATGTAATGATCCTCTTGATTACCAGAAGGTACCCGGAGTTTTTGACAAGTAGTAACGTTAAGCTATAGCATTACCCCTCAAACTAGGTGGAGAGCTGAGTACAACAATGAAAACAAAAAAGGTACAAAGAGACATGCACAATTCCAGTGAAAAAGGCGAATTACAGTCTGCGAAAGCATACGCTAGCTCAGCTAGGTCGTGGTTTCTTCCGCCGCACAGCAAGATGTTTTGGTCAGAACAAAGTTAACCAAAAAGGAACAAAAGCTAAGACACGTCTACACAAAAACACCTTGAAAACTTTAACAGAAGCCTAAATTTAGCCGATGATCTGACAAACGTTAAAAGTACAATGAAGCTAAACAACTTACAGCTGACTGCCCCCAGTTTGAGTTTGTCCGCAGCAGAAAACAATTGACGTCCTATGCTTGCATAGCTCAAAGCAAACACTGTAACATTAGCAAACAGCTTCGCTGGACGTTTTGTCTGCCTGACACTACATACCAATACAAAAAGAAAGGACACATCTCGTCTGGTAGCCTCTCATCATGATGAAAATCAAGAAAATAAGAAATACAGCGTCCTTAGCGACAGGCTGTAAACAAACCTGCTGTTTTAAATCGAATAAACGGCTCATGTTAGCAGGCTAACGTTAGCTCAACTGCTAGCATTATCTGCCAGCCCAAAAAACAGAGGGCTCACCGACTGTGTCCCGGCTGATTTTAAATCGGTTACACACAGCGGAACCCAACCATAGCAGTCTAGAGGGAAGACAATACCTGAAATTCAAGGTACCGGCGGCTGTCGACGACCTTGGGCTTCAGATTTGTACAAGTTCTGTCCCCAGCAGAGCGCGCGGCCTCCTACCCGACGCCAGCTCCCGACATTCGAAACAACGACCATGACGTCATGCTCAGCATCGATTCAGACGGCCAGCACAAAGTCCACCACCCCGCTCACAACAACAGCAAAACACTCAAACATGACACTCTGATGACACTGACACTGTGCTGCGTCCAAACATTTTTATTAGCATGTCAAGCTCACTGACAGCTCATTAGCTGCTCCCATAAACTCACCAAGGCTCAGACACATAATACATTAAAATTGGTTATCTAAAAACAAATGAAATGCATTATGAACTGTTAAGATGTCAAATGTGTAGATGTTTGCTCATGTCTCTTTTATTAGATGAGATGATCTTGATGTTTTACAGACAACAGAAATTTGGCTTAGTTCTGGGAATGCTTTAAATTGTTTTTAGCCTCTGACAAAAAGTCTTTCAAACACCCAGTATGGGTACAGGCAGGTAATCTTTGAGTAGATGTACAAATATTATTTATCCAGATGAAGATAAAAGTAAGTGCACAAATGTATAAGGCCACAGGTAAGAGCTTCCATTATGGTTACACCGTTTTCATTTTCATCACAAGTGTAGTGTCATTACCTAATAAGTGCATCATGAAGAGTAATTATGGCATGAATTTCAGACCTCTTTCATTATAGCAAGCTGATATGCAGCACTTTTTAAAATGGTCCATCTACAGTAAACATAAGTCTTCTGTCACCACACTAAAGAAATTTATGAAGAAACACAACAAAGTCATCAAGTCTATTTCTGTGGTCCAGCCTCCTCCATTGACACATCTCCCACTGGATCTGGTTTTTCAGTGAGTTGAGGTGCAAAAGGCCCCACCAGCCAGTTAAGGGGTGTGTTGTTTAGCAAGTACTCCATGACACCATCCAGAGACTGTTGAACCTGGAAACAGGAACATATGTGTATTACTTTATACACAATAACTTAATCATAAATACTCACAAATACAAATACATTACCTCAGAAATATGCTTAAGCTTTACTGTTGTTAGGGAACACTGAGGCTATATGTGTCACATTATTAAATACAACATAAACTCATCTGTCCTAGTTTCATCAATGGATATGAACGAGGATTTACTTCTGAGAATGTTTGTTTATTTATGTGCAATATGTACTGTGGTTCCTAGGGATGCTGTACCAAGTACCAATGAAAAGGTAATGGAGGAGCTACCTGTGTTAAGTGACAGGATGGAAAAAAAGGAAATACAAATTCAGGCAAGAAACTATATTAAGTTTAGCTGATTCAGCAAATAATACACTGAGGTAAAGACAATGTAGAGAAATTAGTACTTGGGTCAAGTGGTGACGGCTCCGCTCCAGCAGGAGGGGTGTGAGGGTGCTGGTGTTCCTAAAAGAGGAGTGCAGATCTTCAGCTGATCGTCTGGCACTTGTCAGCTGCTCCTGGACCGCTCCTGGCAGACCCTGAGCACTTGACACCACATTGGAGGACGCTGATCGCAGCTGTTCACTCAGACCACGCACCATGGACAGGACCCGCCCTTCCAGCTGCTATGAACAGACAGTGAATGATAAACATTGGCATATTTAATGAAATATTATAATATAGCTTTATCATATAAATTCCTGGCAAGTCCCTTCTATTATGAGGCATCCGAATCTTGTTGACACACTGTAAAATCACTCCTGTCGCTGAATCTGTGGTGGTATTATTATATAATGTCAGCCTCTAAAATGCAACTTTAATTTATTTCTGAATTTCAGGGCTCTTGTTTTGTTCTTGTAAATATCAGAGAAGTGTGCTTGTACTCCTTTTTTGTTTGTTCAAGCAGTATTATTGTCATTTTTGAGTATACAAGCTGTCTATGTACAGACTAAGGCTCTAAAATGGAACAATAATCTGGTTACTGAAACCATTAGTCAATACCATAGTCAATTCCCAAATGTTATAGCCCTGACCTCAGTCTCATCTTTGGCCCCATCTGGCTCTGACTCATTCTGTCCAGCTCCACCCTCCTTCTGCTTCCACTCTGTCCAGCGCTGCAGTAGCTGCTCTGAGGCTCCTCCTATCTGGTTGCTGGCGGAACCCAGACTGGAACGGGCACTCTCAAGCAGGTCCAGAGTACTGGTAATTTGAGACACGGCAACATGGGTTGCATCCCTTGCATGCCGCGCACGGACCAGAGACTGCTGTAGGGCTCGCTCCTGCACCTTAGCAGAGAGTTTCCCCAGACGGACAAAGTAGCTGGGGCTGGCAGATAGGGTAGCGACCTCACCTGCCTCACCTGTGGCAGGTTCAGCCACAGCAGCTGAAAAGAGAAAATAGTTGACACATTCTCAATAGAGCATCTTTATGTTGTGGGTTTATCTATTAAAGATGTGTTTAAGTATTTAGCTTCTGTGGAGGCTAAGGTTCATACACAGTAACAATGTTTCCGTGTCTCTCTTAAAAGCCACTCTGGTGAGTGTGTGGGCTACCACAGCCATATCCAAATCCAAAATCCCCAGAGTAATAGCATTAGGGGTACTTTGCTGATGCCTCTAATTAGAGTTCCAACTGCATTTTTTTCAGATCCATAATCAGAGGGTAACAACCTCTTAGTATTTGTACTATATTGGTGTGTGGCAGGTTGTCATGATAACATGACATCATAGTAGCAGGTGTCAAAGCTGTGAGTGCTGGAAATTGTAGATCGTTTACGGGCCAAGTTAACAGAAGGAAGTTCATTTTAATGTCCTGTCTCCCTCGCTATGAATAGCATCAGCCAGTGTTCAGCTCCAGGCAGAAGGGATCACTTTTTTGTAATGACGATCCCCATTTTGTCTTTAAAATGATGGTAGAAAATTTTATTAAATTTGCTGTTTAATCAATAAATCAATGAAGCAAGTATAGACTGCAAGCTGCTGTCTGAAATTTAAGTAAAACACAGTAATATCAGTGACTATTTGCATACTTACCCTTTCTAATGTCGGAATTAAACTTAGAGGTATGTACAGGAACAAGTCTAATCATTGTGCTTAAACCTTTAACATTTTCTTCCTAAAGTAAATCTGTAGCAATACTAATGCTTTACAGAAAATGTCTTCATATTTATCTTTTGGTTGGAGGTGCAAATGAAAAGAACAAAAAAAAGTTCAGTAATCTGATTGGGGCATTGTAGCAGTTCTCAAAAGGCAATCAGACTTTTTTGCACAGAATTGGAACCTGTTATCACTCCCACTTTAATCAACTGGTGAGTTAGTTTAAAGACTAACTATAAAGAACAACTAACTCTAAATTATGAGTGCTTTGTTGTTTAAAAGTACTTCATCAAATTTGCATCATTACAGGTGATTATACCTCAACTTTTAATCTTGAAGCACATCCCCTAGTTTCTTACTTGTCTAATCAGCTCTACAGGAAAAGTGGCTAATAAGCCACTTCATATATTTACTTAACATCCGTGATTTTAAAAACCCAAAAACTTGACATTTGACGTATTTATGGACTAATTGTGCCTCCAGATTTAGCATGGCTACTGACCCAGCTCCCTCTCAGTGAGTGGTAGGTTCTGGTCAACCCAGTCCTCAGATCGGCTAAGGGCCAGGCCCATCCCACTGCTGACCATCTGGCCCATCCTGGTGCCCATGACAGTGCTGATACCTCCGCTGACTGCTGCCCGGGTCAGTTCGACACCACCCATCACAGCCCCCACCACAGCATCTTTGGCCCCTGTCACAGACTGGTAAACCATGCCCACTGTATTCGAGACCACCTGAAGAAGAAAGAGGAGGTAATGAGGTACCCTATGAGTACTAGCTGGTGTTATTATGTATTTTGGACATGTCTTGTCCTGACAACAGATAAGACATCTGAGATGATTTGGCCTACAAGGATCAACTGATAATGCAGGGTGTACCCACATGAGAAAATAAGAGATGGGGTGAAGAGAGGAAAAAAGAGAGGCTGCAGTTAAGTCACCTTTTATATTTTTAAGTTTCTTTGTAGTCATTTTAAAAGTATTTTTTTACAGCTACAGTAAATGCTCACACATTCTGAGATGTAAGCATTGTTGCTATGGTTACCTGTAGTTGAATATAACATGTGCACTGGTTAAACTATTGACCTGAAGTACTGTGTGTTTGAGGTGTCTTGATACATGAATTAGAAAACAAATTAAAAAAAATATAAAGTATCATTCATGCCCATGGGAATGGTTATCACACATTATTACGTAAGGACTGCAATTCTGTAAAAAACTGCCAGTGTGATAAATGTCAGTATTATAATGAATAGATACAATTACACAGTTAAAAGGGTGAGGAGAAAAGATGCCTCACCAAGGACAAATGACTAAAAGGGGAGGTGTGTTTTTTGCCTACATTATAGTAGAGTGGTCTGACCTTGTCTGCTGGTTGTTGAAGAATAGGCAGCTTCTCTTCCATTTTATCCAGTCCTTTCATGGCATATTCATTTACTGTAGCAACTGAAACAAGTGCACAAGAGCAGTTTTGGGGAGGAGTTGAGAGACAAAATGGTTTTGATAATGACAAGAATCCTAAATGTATCAATGAGAAGTGATATAAAAAGAACAAAAAACAGTGTAAGAGTACAAACAGTACAATGGTTGAGAGGGTTTAAAAGATGAATCCTCTACATTAAGATATTGTATTATATTGTATTTTTAGAAGAAACAAGTGGACGTGACATTGGTTTTCAGCCTTCAATGAGCTGCAAGGCTGCAATATTCTTTTATAGTACATTTGAATGCAGTAAATTTATATGCTTCCATTGCACTTATATTACATCATATTTTATACAGGGTGCAAAACCTACGCTGTGGCTCTATGATGTCCAAAAGAGGCTTGGACCCAGTGGTGGCAGCTGCTCCCAGGGTTCGGACACCAGTCTCTGCTACATCCATCACTCCCTTTAGTAAGGGCACACTGTCTTTGGTGCTACTGTAGGCGCTGGAAACAACCTCACAAGCTGAACTGACCAGGGGCAAGTTGCTCACCCGAGAAACAACAGTCTAGGAAGTAAAAAAAAAAAAAGAATTAATGTCAGTGAAAAGGTATAAAAATTGTGAAATACCATCCAGTCTCTATAAAACTCTTTTCAGTGCAGGTTTTAAGTATTCTGTTAAGCATAATGATTGATTCCCCTCAGTGGCTTATCAAAATGGGGAAATTCTGAGCGTCAAATGAGTTCATCATAGGCTCCCGTTTTGTAATATGTGTAATTTCGGGTCACGGTGCTCCTCACCTGCTGGTCTCCATTAGCTGCTTCTGCTGCTGCAGCTCCAGTCTCATTAGTCTTCCCACTGTCTGCCATTGTGACTGCTGGATTCAATCTCTGACATGGAATAAAGTGTCAGAAACAGAAATTCACCTCATATTGCTTAGTATTCATGATGACACACTCATTCCTCTCTGATATTCTTTAAGTGGCTGATATATTTTATCTCACAGAGAAGTAGTGTCTTATGAATTTGGTAATGGATTCACTGTCCTGTCAGACGGTTTAATACGGGCAGAACGGCAACTCAACCGTAATGAATTAATTTGTCAACACTATGATGCAATGAGGATGTAACTGCTGCATTTTTTTTTAAATCCTAAAATGGTGCAGCCAAGCAAACATTGACTCAACACTATGTGAAAGTAAAACTCAGTTAATGATATATTTAGAATGAGTTTTTTCATCCCACAACTACATTTTTACATTTTTAACATCAGATGCTGGTTAAAATCTTGCTTATGGATACAGGAACTAATGAGGCCAATGTTTTGTAGATTAGGATGAAGGCATATATTATATACATTAAGTGTGTACATCACCACCGCAGTTTCATGATTATCTGTGTGTCGGTTATTTCAAGTTCAACTCATATTAACAAATATGCCGGGGTAAGTTTTAAAAGTAACTCTTGATGGCCACATAGGGAGATTGAAAAGGTCAAAACTTTACTGAGAGAACAATGTGCTTCATCTTTCTGAGTTAATTACAACTGGTCAATAAGATTCTGCCTGCTTTCATGAAACATGGAATATGAACACAACATTAAAGGAATACAGAGATGATAAATTATGAAAAACAATTCTTGAGGAAAAAAGTTTGTCTAATTTGAAATGATTGCTTTGAGTCAGAGAAAAGTCATGAATAAATGGTAAGAACTATGGCCCTGTAGGGCACTAATGCTGGAGATTGATTATTCTCAAGCTCACATAAAGGCATGTGGGCAAAATGGACCTCTGGTATCATTTATAAAGTGGAAATTCTTAAATGAAATATTGGGCAATACCACACTTCTGCTACTGTAAAATATTGCTTTAAATGAAAACTAGGCCAAAAGAATCAGTCAATTGAAATACTGCTTCAAGTGAAAACTATCCTATAGAATTACTACAATGCACTAATGCCCTAAACGAAAAGTAAATCACATATCATAAACTAAACTAAACATAAATGAGGAGAAGAAACTGCACATTATGTCACTTATAAATCAGCACAGGCTCCACTTTGGACAAGATGGGTGACACACTGTAGATCACATATCACAGTATACTTTATATTATGATATATATATCACAATACTGATGAATATAGTTACTGATTAAGAAGCTTTATGGATAGGAACAACCAGATGAGAGTGTTTACAGTTAAGAAATACAGTTAAGAAACTTCATCACATTGAATCTAAAAAAATCATTACCATAAAGCAGTCCTGCACAATTTTGGAACATTGCTGATAATGGTTTATTACCACAAGATAAAAAACTACAACAGTATAAACAGTATGGTACGGAGCCCGTAAAGGGACATGGTAAAAAAAAGAAAAGACTTTGGTTTCTGGTGAGCACGAGAAGCATTTGTCGTGCTCACGAGCAGCCGAAGGTAGCATAATTAAGGGTAGTTGTGCCTCCTGTGCTTAAGCCTCAACGCTGCTCAAAGAATGGCAGTAGAAGTGGATTTATTCTCTTTCCTCCAAAAGCTAAATATAGCCTACCTGAAAGTGTCATCAACAAACTAAAAGATGATATGGTGAAGATAAATGTTAACTCCAGTCACATAAAGTAAGCAATACATGTATAGCCTAATGTCCTAATTCTCCTTGCATTTTGTGTACATCCACCTACGTATATCCACAGAACTGGCCAGATGTTTGTAACTGTTCATGAATGAAATTAACTACACGATCCAAGGTGGCGTATCCCTTGTGCCGAAACAGACCCCAAGACTTCAAAATTTGTTTTAAATGTCTTTCAGGGCGCACTCACACTAGGGCCAGTTGTTCCCTACCGTGCTGAAGCACCAATATCCCCCCAAATATTGGTATTTACAAATAAAAAAACACAGAACATTGGTGAAATACATTCACTAAAACATAAGCAGACAGTTTACTCTCATAAAACATGCACAAGTGTGTGTTTGCGTGCTGTACCAGGTAAAATACAACACAGTCGATCAATTAACACAACGCACTATGATTAAAAAGTTCAAGCTTGTTCTTCTGAGTCATGCCTGTGTAGTATGCAGTACTACAGATACTTGTGTAAAAAAGACTCTAGTAAAAGCAGACGTACTGATTCAACTCTTTATTCCAGTAAATGAGGATCTCACCTTGGACTATAAGAAAATATGATGGGAATAATTGTGATTGTTCATTATTTTCTGACATGTTATAGAGCAAACGAAGCCCTAGTTTTAAGGTATACATCGCCATGACAACAGCTGGTCTCTTAAATCACATTAGACTGAGTGAGGATGTAAGTGGGAGGCTGTGAGACAACAGAGAAGAGATACAGTGAAGGCAGTAAGGAAGTGAAGAGGCATGTTAGTTGATTGGAAAGAACCCTCAGATTTCTACTTCAGGTGCTCAGAACATGTGGACAGCATCTGTCCATGCTCTACCAGATGTCGCAGTGAGACAGTCGCTGACTCCACCTGTCTTCGCATGAACATTGTTAACGACCACTTGACATGCTTGACCTGATGTATAAAGGCAGAGGAGTCAAAGGAGGACACGATGCTTGTGATCATACAGCTGGTGCAACCTGGTACTCAGGTAGATAAGGCTTTTTATTATCACCCTACAGCAGATAATGCTGCCTGACACATCCAACAAACTATGCTGAAACCAAGCAGTTTAAACCACTGATGTCCTTCAAACAGAACCACTGTTTCGACATGTCACATGTTCTTCTGGATGTCAGTCTGAATAAAATACTCTCTCTGATATTTTCACGACCTCTGGTGCTTCAGACAAGTCTCTCTGGGCTCTGAATGATTGCAAATTGCATTTTGTTGCAACAGCCTGCTTGAGCAACATGTTTTTCGCAGAGGCAGTTGATGAGATCTTCACTAGCTTTATTACAAAGCAAAGTCTGACACTGTGCTCCCTGATATCAAGTGTGAGATGAACTCAAGATAATTTTCAGCGACACAGAAGGCTATTATGCAACATAATGGAAGACATCCGGAAATAATCATATCACTGCAGCGTTTTCTCTTTTTTCACTTCTATGGCATTGTAAGAATTGTATTGTTTGTCAAATCCTCACAATGCTGAGCTGCACCATCTTCATTTTGTTTAAGTCCAAAAAATGGAGGCTGCTGTGCTCCCTTTGGAGGACAAGTGACCTTTGATATTACTGGGCAAGCTGCATGTATTGAGAAATTTGCCATTGGAAATAGTGTTGGAGTTGAAACAAAGGAGAAATCACTTCTAGTCAGTGTGTTAAAGAGGCTTACAGCTGTCCCTGATCTGGCAGAAAGAAGGAAAGACAGACAGAAAGAAAGAAAGAAAGAAAGAAAGAAATGCTAATGTGGTCAAAAACAGTAAAGCAAGTGAATTAACCAAAGAATGGAAAAGCTAGGTTCTTAAATGTCGAACTGTCTTATATAATTCAGTTGTATCTATAATAGCATTGACAGACATCAGTGAAATAAATGTGCATGGGCTCAAAAGCATTTAATCAGAGGCTAACCTGGAGGTCAGGGGGTCCCAAGACAGAGGGATATGGAGTGAAATAAAAAATGGATACTTTTATTTCATGAGCCCCCCCAAAATACCTAAAAAGGGGGAGGAAATCACCTACTAGACATTGCTTCATTAAGGGGCCACATTTGATCATATGGTTGGCGATCACAGCGTTCAATAAGAGGATTTAGCCTAACTACACTAGTCTTCTTACAACGCAAAGGTACGGTGCACTGCTATAACACTTTTATAGGGTGACAATTTCCATCGTTCATTCATTACTCAGCCCACAAATTCTCCGTTTTGTCTGCTTTTTGAAATAAAATGATGTCCTTCTCAAGAGGGCGCACTGTTTTAGGTTGCCACGCAGCTGTCATTTCCTCCACTTTACTGCTAATGAACTTTACCCCAAATGAGGAACTACATCGAGCTGCCTGCGTGACAAATCGTCACTTTTTCTTTTCACTGCTTCTTCCCAATTCATCATAATCTCTGATCAGTGTAACACTCAGCAACACTTAACACGCAAATTTAGTGTCAACAATAATTGTTTCCTCAGCCGTGAGAAGGAAGTAACTGGTTAGTTTCGTTCGCTGTATCTTAGCAACACGCTGCCGTAAAGTTGAGAGTCGGTTTCTGAAAAAGTAAAACAGAGCTGTCAAGTCTCACACTGACCTCACTGGCTGCCAGTTGTTCTTCTGTCCTGCTGTGACCCTCTGTCTAACCAGACCGCAGACGTGCAGTGTCTTCAATACAAGCAGCAAGGCGGAGTAAGGGAGGGATTGTCATATTTACTTTTAACCAATTAAATCACAGCTCTCAGAGGTCGACTACTGCAAGTTAGAAATACATGACATTGCTTCATATGTTTCTATTGTTGTCTACTCAGTTGACATTTACATGATCTTGCCTTGATCTTTCCTATTTTAGATTCTCATTCTAATAATGAACTCATTGATAATGTGATAATATAAAGAATGCAGTTCATTTGTGCAGTGAGCAGTAGTGAGACTAATCAGCCTACATTCAGGCTACGTTCAGTAAAGTTTTCAGGTACTTTGCTTGAGTTGTTTTTATTTTATGCTGTTTCCTATAATTATAGCCTACTTTTTTAGCTTATATGACCTAATTATTCTAGTACTACATCTCAGAGGCAAATAGTACACTTTATATATTCGTTACTTTTCAGAAAGGTGTGACATACAGATGGGTGACAAATTAAGAAAAAATGGGTACAGGTCTGAATAGTTGACCCCTAAAGTTAGGGGATCTGGTAGCTCTGTTAGGCTGTGGGGGGCATATTGCTGGCATAGTTTGGATCAACTTGTCCCCTTAGAGGGAAGGGTCACTAAAATCAATACAAAGTTGTTCTGAGTAATCACCTTTATCCAACCATGAAGCATTTCTGTCCTGATGGGAGTGTTCTCTTCCAGAATGACAATGCCCCCATCCATAAGGGGTGACTGAATGGTTTGATAAATATGAAAATAGTGTAAATCATAAGCTATGGTCTTCACAGTCACCAGATCTCAACACAGTTCAACATCTAAGGGATGAGTTGAGTCTGCATACCAGGAAGAGGTGGAGCAGTTGTCAGTGTGGTGCATAGTAAACAACATGGCCCTGAACACGAAGCCTAAGGAGATGGTCATAGACTACAGGAGAGAAAAAACTGACACTTCTGTTCATCAGCGGGGGCTGTGTGGAGACTAGGGTCACAGTCTTCCAGTTTCAGGGCGTTCATATAGAGGATGACCTGACCTGGAGCATCAACACCACTGCTATCATTAAGAAGGCACAGCAGATATTGCACTTCCTGAGAGTACTCAGGATTACCAACTCAGAGAAAAACTGCCTGTGTCCAGTTATCATTGCTCCATTTAGAGCATTTTGACCTATTGCATCTATGTGTGGTTCTCCAGATGCTAAAGCCATAACTGCACTACATTGCATGAAAAATTACTTTTTTAGAAGCAATTATTTATTTATTATTGTTTCTGCACTTTGAAGGACTACATCTCAGTTTTGTTGTTCTTTGTACAATGACAATAAAGACATATTCTATTCTATTCAATTTTGGACTAATGTATTTGACAGTCCTCTCCACCAGCATCATCAAAACACCAAATGAGGGAATATCTTTTGGAAGAATGATGTTCATCCCTCCAGTTGAGTTCAGAGACTGTAGAATCAATGCCAAGGAGTACTGAAGCTTATCTGACAGCACGTGGTGGCCCAACACCTTACTAAGACACTGTTGGTTTTTCCTTTAATTTGTCACCCATCTATATGATTGATTAATAAAATATGAGGGATTATTATATATTAAACTATCCAGGAGTAGACCGATTAAGCAGTCAGTGTATAATGGCCCGAGAAGTACAGACCTCCTCTCTGTTGTTAATACTTATGCACTGAAGTCATATTTTGAATGCTGGACTTCTTACTTGTAATTAATATTTTTATAGTATGATATTGCTGCTTTTAGTACATTTCGATTAAATTACCTTTTCCATCACTGGCATTTCACAAATTCATGTTAATATGCACAGTCATGTTGCCCCAATATTTCAATCCACACCTGGCATACAGGTTAATTAATTGCATAAAAGCATACAGAAGCACATTGTTAGCACAAGGTCCACTCACACGACATTTCCAGAGCTTTCTGTCACATTTTGTGGCCTTCATCAGCAGATGGAGTTTGCTTTGTTGTCAGGGAGATGGTTCAGTTGTCATCATTTGTATGGGATTTTGGTCACAGTGGACCCTGCTATTTGTTCTCTTTTTTGTGAAAACTACTCTTTCCAGTTAAAAATCAATGTTTCCTTTATTTTAATCTCCCCCAATATAACATCTATTAGCAGTACATAAACACCTCATAAATGCTTTATAACAAACTATAATGAGAGGCATCATCTTCTTATTTTTGAGAATTCTTGATTATTTTCAAACTTGTGTTTTATGCACAAAATCTTAAATGGTCTATCCCCACCTCCATTAACAGACTTTGTTGACTTTCGCTCTGAAGAGTCCATAAAATCCATATGAATATCCTCAATGAGAGATTGTTTTATACCCTTTCGTCATAATGCCTCTGGGCATTTAACTTTTTGTGTGAAGGTCACAACCCAGTGGAATGCCCTACATGATGCCATTAAGAACTGCAGCTCCATTTGCAGCTTCAAAATGAACTTGAAGACACTACTTAAAGATTCTCAGCCCTGGTCTCACTGTTATTAAAACACTGCATATGTGTGTGTGTGTGTGTGTGTGTGTGTGTGTGTGTGTGTGTGTGTGTGTGTGTGTGTGTGTGTGTGTGTGTGTGTGTGTGTGTGTGTGTATGTAATGTACTGCTTTGTGTAATTATGTTATGTTTTATTTTTGACATGCTGAGGAACTGCATATGTAAATTAACTCCAAGCTACCTCTGGTACAATACATCAAATGGCAACATGTATGTTTAATATTGTACATGGTCCCTTTACAAATAAATTAAGATAAAATAAAATGAAAGTAGTTGGAAGCAGGTCATTTTTTAGATTTTCATTAACAACTATAAATGCATCAATGTTTTAAATATTTCTTCACTCTCCATGAAAATGAAGCAAATTCTATCCACTGATGAAGGCCATGAGATGCTCTTGAAAAATGTAGTGAATGGATTTTTTTTGTCAAACACTAATTTCAGTTTCCATTAATAATATATACATGTATATAAACAGTTAATAAATGTTTTATAAAACACTGTAAGTTCATGTATGTAACCATATATAATTAAATACGTTTACAGCTATGGTACACAGTGTTATTAATCATTCAGTAACTATACCTGTCTATACCAGTTGCTTCATATAAGTTATAGTTGTTGATAAATGCATTAATATACACTTATATCTGCTTACTGCTACAATTGATTTATACATAATGTATTACTATATAAGTGTCAATGTATATATACACATATACATCTATATATTTATATTCATATTTGGCTATAATATTATTTATTGAATAATGTGATTATGATCAGTTTATCAATAGCTAAACAAAGACATTAGAAAACAACAATTGAGTAATTACTTCTAGTCAATCACACGTGGTGCTGAATGCCAAGGTGCTAATTTTCCATTTTATACTGTATATGCTGCCAGCTGACTGAGCTGTGCTCAAAGTCAGGCAACCACGTTAACTGCAATTGATGTAGTAAACCCTGAGAGGGCAGTCTTTACCCATTAAGTCAACTTAGACTTTTTCCTGCAGCCTAACCCACACAGAGCTGAACTTATTCACATTTACATCCTTTAGATCTTCTCATGCAGATGCACTATACAACTCCAGAGCAGAGAGTCTATTTTGTGCTAAATATTACAGAATGAAATATTTAAAAAGTCTCCAGGAAAAATGGGGCATGGATTGCAGAGGAGAACACACTGTGACAATAGTTGCATTCATGAATTGTCTTGTATTACATGTTTGGGATTTGTTTTTCACATAACATTTCTCATGCTAAGGTGTACTTCATCATTGTAAAGCCAGAACAGCGATTTCCTCTGCTGGCTGCTGTATATCAACGTCACTAGAACTCTTTCCCTTTTCATTTAGAAAGGATTTTCATTATTCAAGCCATTACAGTTTTCATTATGTGTCCCTTTGTGTTTTCCCAAATGCCCGCACCAGGCTCCAGAGAAAGGAAACAGATTACCTCTAATGTTGCTATCAGAAATACATTGAACAAGACCTATTGTGGCTTTGTTTTGGTTTAAAAACCAGGCGGCACTGGTATCAGTTTGGGTTATTACACCTTGCCAAGGCCATGAGAGTACACACAGAGAAAATTGTGCAAGGTAGGAAACAACTGACCACGATTGTGTGCCTCTTTTCAGTCTCTATGTTTGACATGTTTATAAATGACCAAGCAATTTCAACCTTTGCAATATGTGTCTTAAACTGAAACAAACACACACAGACACACACACAGACAAATCCATGCTCACCAGTGCCATTCTCCTGTGCAAGAGAGTTAGCAACATGTACCCTGAAGGCTCTCATCTGCTCCTGCTTAACTCTTAACTCTGCTTCACTGGATCAGTTGATTGAGGCCAAAATTGTTCTGGATATTGAGTAATTGAAGATTAGTAGATAACAGGAAAATCACTCATACCTCAGAGTAAAATGATCACTCCGCCCCCCCCCCTCCCTCCCTTCTTTCCTTTCCTTCCCTTGCCTGAAGACAAACCTCTCCCGATAAGAGCAATAAATTGGCAATTTGACCAGATTTTCATGGACGTGAGCGCAGAAACCACAAATCTTATTTATATAGATTTGTTTTTAAGATATTATTGCCTTTTTCACACTGCAAAGAGAATGCCTACTTTCAGATCATTTGGCAGTAATAGAAAAGACAGACTCAAGCTGCTTCAACACATTGCAACAAATGGCACCATAAACAATAGTGCAAAGGAGTAAATGCAATACCCTAGATTGGAATACATATGCAGTGCAATGCAGTTTGCATATTTAAATCATTAATATTCCCAAATTAAAACAAAAAACACAAACAAATAAATAACCAAGGGCCACATGGAATTGAGTGAACAACCCCAAAGGGATCTCTATAAAAGCTTTAAGATGTTCAGTCCCAGGTGTGTTTTTGGGTCTTTGAAGTGTTTACTGTGGAAGATCAATTGTTTCAATAAGAAACCCATCATCATCATCAAAGGGCACTTTTGCAAGGACATGGTCTTTGCTAAGCAATGAAATGAGCAGTGCAATTATACTGTAATGAAATCCATTTGCTCTGTTTCATGTTTACTATTACACCACAAGTCTCAGGTGTACTGCAGAGAGATCACATCACAGATATTTCTTTGGCTTCATTTCTCTCTGCTTTCACCTTCTGCTCTTCATTGTCAGCAGCCTCAAAACTGTAGAAATTAGCCTCCGCTTGTTAATAGCTGACCAGCTCTGCTTGGTTTCATCTGCGCTATGCCATTGATGGGAATCTTATTTCCAACATCCTGCGACAAATTTCCGGAGGCTTGCAACACGAGGTATCAGTAACATACAATACAGCTACAAATCATCTCCAGGTTGAAACTTGATATGACCCTTTGCCCTTTCTATATTCTGCCCAATAGCATATTAATAAGGCATAACCATGGCCAGGATAATACGTTGGTCATGTGTGGGAGAACCAGTTCATCATGTTGAAAAAATGAAGAGACAGGAGGTTGACCTTGATGGTAAACACAATTTTTAACATTTTTCTTATGGGACAAGTTGATCAGCATATCATGGTCAGAAACCTAATACTATGGATACAGTCTAAATGTAATTGTTTTCAAGTCGACACAGCAGGCCTGCACAAAGGCCATGTTTGACCGTACTGTCTCAAAATTTCCAATTAGTGGATATCTATAAATGTTCTAGACTGAATCTGATTACATTTTTGATCTGATTTAATATTTGAATTGTTATTACTCTGTAGATAGAGTTTTAGGTCTCATGCTTATGCTGAAAAGCAAAATATACAAACTCACTTGATTAATTACATATATCAGAGTTTATGAAAGGAACATTTCAGGAAAATGGAAGCTGAAAATGAAAGTTCATGAAAGTATTAAAGGTTATAAACTTTATGCATTAAACTTTTTGCGGGAATAATGGTCTTTAGTCTTTTGTGTAAAATTGCCCTGCGAGGAAAACTTAACTGGCTACAGACATTTTATGATTTGTGTGCCTTTGGCTTAAAGGTTATTACAAAAGTGATTTGTGGGGAACCTCCAGCAGACCTTAAAAACACGTGTAGCAATAATCAGAAAAATGTGAAATGCCAGGTCACTGCATGCAACATACAAAATGAAAAGAAACAAATAACTGAGCTGTGTCACTCTGTGGCCAACAGGTAGCATCAACTTTGCTTCCGTGGAGAATGCACAATTTCCTCACACTGTGCTTTATGACTTTCCATCGCTTCAATACTGGTGGCTGCCGCTCTATTTCTCTGGGTCTCCCCTGTTTATTCTGGAAAGCTTATTTCACCCCAGAGCTCTGACAACGGGTCAGCAGCCACAGTGGAGGTGGAGAGGAAACATGGAAAGAGCCGAGTGGCCCTGAAATATTTATGGTTCTTTGGTGTTGTGATTGTATGAGTTTTGACAGTGATGGCACATTACTGTGACCCTTCCCCAAACAAAAGGTCCTATGTGTTGCTATCTGTCGTAGCTTCGTGAGGTAAGGCAAAGTGCACGCATTTCACCATACATCAATTCTCTATGCTTCATCCTTTTTCTCTCTTCTTCATCTACAGATATCTACGGTATGTTTTAGTATTGATCCCCATCCTTTTGCTTCCGTCTTGCCACTTTTATGCTTTTCTACAATTTTCTCCATATTTTTCAAATCCCATCTTACCAAAGTGGGCTTGCCCTCTCTCCTCTGTCTGCCTTCTCTTCCCACTTCATATCCCATCTCATTTCCTCTAGCTTGTCATCTCTGCACCACATTCATAATCGCAGATTGATGGCTGTCTCTGCAGTATCTCACAGTAATAATACTGTTCCCCCAGATTGGTCCCAACTAATTTACAACAATCTGATCAGATCTATGTATGCACTGACTGTAAATTATTTCATGCAGTCAATTTAAATCTTATAAGTAATCAGCATTTAAATTTACTGTATTAATTACAATGTCATCTTTAGACTCAGTGCAGAGATGCACTCTAAACAAGTGCTTTTCTGAATAAACAAATAACACACCTGTGCACCAACAGGGAAAAAATGGAATAAGTTGGGTAGATATGAGTAAATATAAAAATATAAAATGGAGTTTGGTTGTTTCATGTACCAGAGATGCACAAACATACATCATTTATGAAAGCAGCACTCGTTGTTGCTCTGTTTCAAAGCCAGCAAAGCTTTGTTATTCAAACCTTTCTGCTTTACTCTTTACATGTCATGCTGAGAAGAAGAACAATTCAAAATTGAACTCGCTGCCTTAATGTTTTGCATGAATACTAGAGCAGAATGTCACACAAGGGGACTGTGATTACCAAGGTCATTTTCAGTATTTCATTGCAGATGCCAGTTCTTATTGCAAATGCATTATCAGTCTTGACATGGTGGCAAACTTCATTGCACACAGCTTATTCTCCACCATTACACCCCCTCCCGTGCCCTCCGATCCTCAGAGGGAAATCACCTTGCCTTACCCCCTCGGACCAAGCATCGAACTTGGGGGGACAGAGCCTTCTCCGCTGCCGCCCCCACCCTCTGGAACTCACTCCCCAAACCCATCAGAGACTGTACAGACCCCCATACCTTCAAATCACTCTTAAAAACACATCTTTTTAAACTGGCTTTTAACCTGTAAACTGTTCTTTTATCCTCTCTCCATTTTATGTCTTTTTAACCTTCTACATTGTTTACTCCACTTTGTTCCATATTTTTTGTGTTCTCTGTAAGCATCTTTGAGCACTTGTAAAAGCTCTCTATAAATAAAATTCCTTCTTCTTATTATTATATTATTATTCTTAGACTTAATGCACAACATTTTGCATTAGATTGTGTCATATCAAACCTCCAATTCACTCTGGGTCATTCAGTTGATGGAGATCTAAAGCAGGTTGTGATGACAATGTTGATAGTCTTGTATCAAAAGGTTCTCTCCATCTTTTAATATGTCAAAATAGAACTGCGACAGTGTTGAGGAAAGTGTATTTCATGAGGTCATTGAGTGTATTAACTTAATTTGCAATACTTGGAATTTGTCTATATCACATGCATTTCTGCTTATAGTTGTGACATTTCACTTTGTTTAAGCCTGGTTTTAATATTTTGTGGGATATTAATGAAGATATCATAATATTTAAGCCAGAATTGGGAAACTGCTTAATTAAATGGCTGAACTTGGTTGCTATGTTGAATAGTCAGAATTTCTGCTGAGCCTGTGAAGTTGTACGATTGTATGAACCCTGCGAACAGCCTGTGCGTTTTTGTTCACAGCATGGTGAACAATGAGATTACTCTGGTGAGATAGGAAATGGTCACACCGGAGACTGAGGCATCTTTATCTCGTATTCATATTTCTGCTGAACTGGAAGTTAGCAGACAAAAGCTCTCGCTGCAAAGAGTTCATCTAACTTTGGCATCAGCATATCCCCTCTTATTGTTAATACACACACACACACACACACACAGACACATTCACACACACACAGACACATTCACACACACACGAACACACGTGCACACACACAACACTCTCCTCTACTGCCTTCTTACCTCAGGGGGGAGGGTGGCTGTGTTGCCCTTCCCCTTTCCCCTCATGTTGTTAAAAGATTAAAAAGTGCATTCCCCATCAAAGGTTGTATTTTTTTTTTTTTTTGCTAAGCTTTCTCGCTTTCTCATGGCAGCTCTTTCCTTTTTATCTGGCTCAGGTCTACTGCCTGCCTGCTCTGACACACCGAGTGGGATGAAAGGAAAAGGATGAACAAAACGAATATTTCTTTATTTATTTATTGTCAGCACACAAACTTTGACAGGAGATAAAATGGCATAAGTTCTTTTGTTGAACATGGCTCAAAGTTTCAGTGTCCTGAATCATTTCCATGCAAAGTATCTGGAAATGGAATAATAAAGCTAATCTGGGGATTTAGAAAAAAAAAACACATTTGGAGGACTGTTTAATATTAGAATAGAGTGCTGTCAACATAACTGAGAGTCATCGTGTCAGTCTTTCTTACCTCACTGCTTCCATCGGGCCTCATCAACACTGCAGCTTTTCCCCAACTAACTACTATTGAGAAGTAGTGACAGACATATCCAGATCCTTTTCTTCAATGAAAGTAGCAATACAGACATGCACAAATACTCTATTACAATTTTTTTTAAATTGTGCTTGATGTATCATCTGCAAAATGTACATAAACCTGCTATAATTTATTTATTTTTGTCCACTTGGGTGTAGTGAAACAAACTATACACACAAAGCTGACATATTATCACACTTTAAGTTGATTTAATGCAATTTTTTAACAAACATTTGGCCATAGTTATGGTGGTGGGTAGCATGCAGGTGGATTTTAGTGCTTTACAAGATGACTGGTTGGTGTTTGATCATAATTTAAGTGCACCTCAGCTAATTTGGATCCACTTTCTGACCTCCTAGTTCAATGCGCCTCTCTCAAGTTCCTTCCTTTTTTATTAATCACCCAATAATCCACAAAAATGAACAATAAATGCTATTAACAGCAACTTGTTTGAATCAGTATTGTGGTTTCATTTTACACAGAAAGCAAAACCTTTAAGAAAGTCTCTGGTGTTTTTCTTTGAAATATGAAGGTTCCTTGGAACAAGACTCATCACTATGAGTGAAACCTTTCACACACATGTACTTATGTGATCCACTGTTGTATAAAAATACTAATTATAGCCACTTTAAGTAAAAGGTCTCATTATGCGGAGCGACCCTTTTAGTTTTATATTATGAAATATATTTCTTGATTATAAGTACTGATGCATTAACATGTTGGCATCATTGCCAGCAGGTTGAGATGGAGCTTTTAACTGCATAAAAACATATTTTATTAAATATTTCGAGGTGGAGTAAAAGTGCAGTGCTGCAGCAGCAGAAGAGAAAAAGAAATGTGAGTTCTAACTCAATAAACTAGTCACTGGATATTTCCACATCTTCTCACACCTTCTCACACATCTCTCTCTCACATACACACAGATGGAAAACTGCAGTTCTTCTAAATCCTTCTCAAAAGGATAGACACGTTTCACAGTGTGAATTGATTTGTTCTCTCGTTCTAGGCACTCAAGGCCTCAGTAACACTTGAATTGGCTGTGTGTTATGAAATGACAGAACACAGTGGATTTGGTTCTTATATAGACAGGAGACATACTGGTTTGAGAAATAGCACAGAAACAGAGTGAGTAGGAAGACTCATTATTTTTCAACTATGACTATTTCTGCCTTAATAATGATACTCTTGTCACAGCTGCGTCCTCTGTTGTAGCTGCTGTCAGCCTATACAAAGACTTTTAGCAGGGCTCCTCTGGACAAAGGAAACTTTCTTTTTAAGCTTTAATTGCGGAAGCTACAAAGTCACAGGCAGAATGGGATGATAAGGTAAGCAGGATGAAAAATGTTAATAAGTATTAAATTGCTGGTGCAGGCAAATTTTGGCTGTGTAAATGAAGATAAGGAGAAAAAACAGCAAACAAGCAATTCAAAACAACGTCCTACAATACTATCAATGTCAGACAAGAGTAGGCCATAAAATAAGCCCTGCATAACCTCAGTGGATTAATAAAAACGAATTTGTGTAACAATAGCCGTGGAGCAAAATGCAGAGAGCAGACTTGAAGAGTCTTCAGGCACTTTTTTCTAACATAAACTTCCAACACCCCAAATCACCACTGACATTAAAAAGGAGGTTTTAAGACCATGAAGTAACAAATCTTTATCCAAAAATGTGTTTTTGGATTAAATGTTGGCACATTTACCTGAAACCAAATTACATTTAAAAATGACAGAGGTTGTTTTTTTTTTGTTTTTTTTTTGCATATTTCTCCCAAATCAATACTTGAATCACCCAAATTTGCCAAAGCCATCAGCTATCTGGGAGTAGATTTGTTAACATGGTGAAATCACATTTCAAGCCAGTGACTAACAACAGTGCCTTCAAGCCTATGGCAGTCATTATTTTAGGAATTAATTATTCATGAATCAAAGCTTAAAAGTGGCTTTGGCTCCAAGCAATTTCATGGCCAGGTCCAGAAGGTCTTAACTCCTTTAGCACACAGCACCAGAATCATCCACTGACAGTGCAGTTAATGCTTTTCCACATGGTAATTTTGGCTTAAAGTCTAACGGAAGCTTTTTAGATTGGGGTCAGTATGAGGATGAACAATGTGTCATTAAAAAAAACAAAAAAACTGATTGAACACTCATTTGAAACACAAATCCAAAGGTGTGATAGAGCAGTAGTGAAGTTTGACTGGGGGGGGGGGGGGGGGGTGTCAGTGGGACTAAATTATTTAAGATCATGGAATATGATTGATAAGATATGAGTGCAGAAAGACCTTAAACTCAGGGATGGAAAATCATTGTTAAGTTCATTGATTTATCTTATGTAAACACATTAAGCTGGATTTTCAGGAATTCTGATTAAACGAGAAATTGTTCCAACTACATGAGTGTGTCCTGGAAAATATGTAAATTCAGAATAAAGCCTCACATAGTTTGAGGAACTGTCATATGTTCAGAACAAGTACTGAACATGTAAAACGACAACTGACAAAATATACCACAACAAAAACTTTAACATCTGTAATATAAATAGAATGTGTCAATGTGTATCCTACATTAAAACCTTTATAGGAGATTGGTTGGTGTTTGATTTCAACCACCTGATCGTCCCGTAAAAATAGCAATAAATGCCCACTATTATCAACAAACTTGTCTGAATCTGTCTTGTGATTTCAGTTTAATGTTCTGTGTCATTTGTCTTTGAAGTATAAAAATGTTGCTTGGAACAAGATTCACTCATGAACAAAGCTGTCTCTCAGGTAAGTGCCCCCGGTGCAGTTTGAACTTAACCGTCGCTAACAAGCTTCACAATCATTTCAGTGCCCATTTTACTGCCATGAAATTTAGTCGACCCACATAAAGTTTCTGTGGCAATGGCTGAAATGTCCTCAATGAAGGCTATGTGAGGCTTTTGAGTATTTGACGTACCAAAAAATTAAACCCAATTAGTCATCGATCAATTCCATTCCAGTCTCTGCATAATTCTGCTTCAGGTTTTGACACTAACAGGCTTCAGGAGTCTCTTGTGTGGATGACAGCAGGGAGCAGTGCTGGAGATGCTGTAGCTCATACTACCCGCTAGAAGACAAACGCTGTGGTCCTCCCACCTTAACCAAAGCTCCTGAGCGCAGCTTAAACAACAGGAACTATCTTTAATAAACCGATGAATGGGACTTTGCCCTGCGCTGGATCCTGAGGCTGTCTCTGTTTGGAAGTGGGACACGAAAGCAGACACGGGGACAGTCTTTCCTTTCAAAAGACCCGAGGTGGAAAAGACGCAGCAATGACAGAGCAGCAGTCGTGCGCAGCGGCAAAATAGACCAACTATTGTGGGGACGAAGATTGATAACACAACTGCGTGAGCAACGAGAGTGGCAGATGTAATTTCCAAACGTTGCAGCTGGTTTGGTGCCAGTGGTGTGCTGGATGGGTCGTTATTGCGTTCTCCTTTTCATCATTCACTGCTTCCAGCGTTTCCAGATTACTTGGGGATCTCGGGCGGCTGTCTGTGAGGGAGTATTGCTGCAGAGACTAACGGGGAATGCCATGTGTCATTACGCGACATAGAAGCTCTTTGTGGGTTGTTTTGCACCGGGGACAGGTGGTGCCGTATGTGTGTGAGTGTGTGTGAGTGTGTGTATGTGTGTGTGTATGCGTGTGTGTTGAAACCAGCAGGCGGGGGGGCACGGACACACAACCCCTGAGACAGTTGTCTTAGAGATGTCAGGCCGGCGTTTGGGATCAGTTTTTGCCAGAGACAGGTGCGACAGGGAGGAGTAGTTTACAAAGCCCTACACAGGATCTGGTAACGAGCCTCTCTCTTCTTGATCACTCGGATTTTTTGTATCCAGCGGGACACAGAATTGACTCGTACTGTCTTTGTCTCGGCAGCACCTTTCCTCAGACAATCAGAGGTAAGTGACCCGAGCTGTCCGGCATGGAGGTCTGTGGTCGTGGTGCGCTCTGGGGCACTGGGGTCTGTCGCGCCTTGATGCTTTGGATAAATCCTATTGCTTCTGATTAGACGAATGAACCTGGTTATATGAACTAGTTAAAACCAGCTAAATCAATTCACAGTAGCGAGTTAATATGTACTCAGTACGCATTTTGGCTTTGCAGCACGTTTCATTGTATAATTCTCAATTTCATACTGCGTAGCTTGCAGCCACGCACAAAACCAGCAGCTTTCAGCGATCCGGAGCCTTGGGGCGCTTCACCATCCATCTACTGATTGGATATTGACACGACTCAGATAGTTCCTTTGATTGGAAATGGCTGACAATTACTGTATGTACTGGCCAACATCTTTTTTTTTTGATCAGGTTATGAACACTACAGTGCTGTCATTAAAAATACATCTGTGTCATTCATTCATTTTAATCAAGCAGGTTTTCCTCAATGAACTGTAATTGAGATATTCTGGACTTGACTTGCTGTGTCAAGAGGGGTGCTCGCCCTTTTTACATTACAGTTGTTCTAGGCATGACTACAAAACCTCATTTTCAAATCCAATAAGTTGCAAAACTGTGGAAGCACCGACTGTGTGTGTCTGCATCATGGGATTGTCAAAATGTTGCCCTCTTTCTGTCTTTCTTACTGAGTGTGTGTGTGTGTGTGTGTGTGTGTGTGTGTGTGAGCGAGTGTGCACTTGTTATTATTGTGTGTGTTTTGTGATTGTACACTGTCTGCTAGCAGTTGTTCTACAGTCCTACCCGCTGGGCCCCCGGTGTCCACTATTCCTGCCTTAAGGCTCTGCCATCTCTCCCTCCCTCTCCCTCTGCAGTACTTGCTATCTTACAGTACACTGAGCTAGTTGGCTGGGTAGTGTCAGAATCACATTTTTGCTTTTTTTGTGTGAGGGCCTCCAACTCTCAATAGCTGGCTCCAAGTCTGCTAAAGTTTTTCCATTTGGGAGCTGCATGTTTTTGTTGTGGCCCCTGTTTCAAATTCAAATTGCCTTTCAGCTGCCTTTTGTCCAACACTGAGGTTTGTGGACTGGAAAGAGAGACAGAGAAGTAAGTGAAGTCCCCAAGGGTCAGAGCATTCCTATAATGAGTCCTAGTGTGAGAGAGGTTGGATGAGAGAGAGAGAGAGAGAGAGGGAAAGAGAGAGAAAGACACATCTAAAGAAAGTGAGACAGTGCTCCTTGTCCAGTGCAGGGATAGACAAAGCCAAGGGAATACCACCACCTCCGCCTCCACTAACCTTTCTGTCGTTCTTACTGTGTCACTCAGCCTTGGAGGACAGGAGCCTCTTTAATACTTCTTCCTCTGGGTTGTCACCCACTCTGCAGCAGCCAGGGCTCAGGCGTGCTGCCGCAGGTTACACATAGATCCTTCCTTGCTTCTACTCAGATGCTACATCAGGGGATGATGTACTGCGTCAGACTTTCCTTAATTTTTTTTGCAGTAACAGTATAGCCAAGACAGGAGATACAGTGTAGGTGGTGAGAGACCTGGAGAAAAGGAAGAACTTGAGATGAAACATAAAACAGATGAAAGGAAAGATGATCATTAACTAGATATTGTCTTAAATAATCCAAGTTTCTTTGTCATGACAGAAGAGTAGCTTTGCCCTTTTCTCTCATGTGCTGACATCCTCTTGTAGGCCCATCATGCCACCAGTAATTACAAGAGAAGTGTTATCAGAGGGAATGAATTAATAGACAACAGAGGAAATACCTGTCTGATACGATCTCTGATCTCTTCATTATACCGGATCCAGTTATCATTTGTTTAAAAAGCCAAGGACAAAACAGGAGTTAGAACCATCTGTGGCTTTTAGTGGAGCTTCAAGTCATCGTTAGAAACTTTTCAGGGAAAAAATCTACCCAGAAATGAAATTTACAGACAGACTTTGGAGCGGCTGCACTGATACATATCAAATTGTTCCATAAAAGACATTTTTGATGACATTTAATAGATGTATAATGTAAGCCTCAAAAGGGTTTCATTTCTTTTTGCAGGCAGGGGAGGAGGGGATAAATGTTTTTACAATCAGTATATAAATAACCAGACTGTAGGAAGCCTTACTCCTGCCAAAAGATGACTCTGTAGGGGACAAGACTGCACAGAGAATTTTGTAAGGCAAACATAAGGAAAGCAATCGAAGGAACAGTGTACCTGATGCCCTGAACACTGAAAATGATTAGTATAGGAGCCCCGACACACCAAAAAAGACATCCGAGAAAAAGTCTAATATAAGACCAGGTTTTTCTGTCAATGGAGAACTCAGATAACAAGACTAAATGTGTGCCTCAGAAACCAGGCGGGGGGCTTATGCTGTTCTAAGGTCCCCAATGCTGATGTCAGTGTTTGGCGATGTTTTCTCTGTCCCCTGTGCTTCTCCTCACAGCTCAACAAACTGCTCACTGGAGCTTGGCTAATCCTTGGCTAGCAGTGCCCAGTGATTTATTATAAAGTTAGTTAATTTGGGGAGATCTGTAACATCCCTCTGCACACATATGCCCTTGACAGATCACCCTCTCTGCTGCAGAGTCTCAGTTGTCAATTAATTTGAAGAATTGTTTTTTGTATGCGTGTCTGGAAAGGCAGAAAGACAGGGTGAGAGTTTGCCTATCAAAGAGAGACATAAAAAAACATTGTTAATTGCATTGTGTCTGTTTGCCTTCCTGTCTTGTGTGGACTGTGTGTGTGTATATGTGCATGTGTGTGTGTGAGTCAGTCTGTCTATGCCCTATACAAGTGTGATTCAGCACTGTCCAGCCTTGGTTGAATGGATACCCTGTTTGTGCCTCGTTTCTGACGCCAACAGCCGCTCTGCACCCTTTGCCTTGGAGCAAGTGTTGCGCCCTATGTGCTAAAATAACAGGTGCTTTTAACACAGGGACTTAATCCCTTTTCTCCACCTCCCCGCTGCACCCTGCCAGGGGTTAGTCACCTGTGGGCCTGGGGCAGCTCCAACATAGACATAAAATTCACAGATTAGTCAGACAAAGCTTCATTAGATTCAAATTCTGGCCATAGTAAGTTTTTAAATCACACGATCTGATTGCAGAAAACCTGTGTGTGCAGAAACATGAATTTAATATTAATAGTGCAGGTCTGGTGGGTGAAAAACTTCACTCAGCCCTTATTGATTAAAATGATGGTCTCTGTGCTACAGTGTACTTACACTTAAGTCTACTTTGCAGTTAGTATTCTCTTTGCACTTTAAAACATTCAATAGAAACTAAGCTTAAAGTCACCATT